>NC_139233.1:38787748-39387748 GCF_977018435.1 Lepisma saccharinum | reverse complement strand
ACACCAAGTACAGGTCGTCGCCTTGTAATCAAGGGGTCCCGGTTTCGATACCCGGTAGAGGAACATAGTGGTTCGGATCCAACTTTAAACTGTAGTCCAGTCCCGATTAGCCTTCCTGTGCATAAAGTGGACTTAAAACACCAAGAACAGTGGTTTTTAACTTCCTGTTAGATGTTGGGTTACAGTCAATTGTGGTGGATGCTACGTAGTAGCAGTTCAGTCGCCCTCCAATTTCATTCAACATTTAGTTTTAGATTTAGATGTTTTCCGGGGCTGATTGCTTAATTTTAGCTGAATGGACGAATTATTGTTAGCCTTGATTGTTACCAGCGCAAGAAGTTCAGAGCGTAATGATTCTTCCAGTTGCTTACACTGCAGATTACAGTCTCATACTGTGGCGTGACGCTGGCTACCAATGAGCAATGAACGCTGTCGTATCTGGTCGGAGAGGCAAGTGCGTTGCTTATATGTGTTTTACCACATCTGTTGCCATTATTGAATAGTAGGTCCACAACAAGCTAACTACGCTGATTAACACTTGAATATGTTAAATTTTGCCTTGTAAGATTACGTGCGGGATTAAATAATAATTTTTATTTGTCGACATTGCTTACAGTGCCATTATTGTAAGGTCATGTAGAAAAGTACCAAATGTGATATGTATTTTTAGAGCTCGTCTAGCATATAATGAATAAGTACCGTCGGGTGTAAGATATTGGTCACATCACCTCCACCATGGTCGAGATCGAGGGCGTATGGGAGCCTACTTCTGCATCCCTATGAGCTTTCATATCACGATTCAATACACATGGGGGCCTCCCTATGGCGCAGTGGTAGCGTCATTGCCTTGTAATCAAGGGGTCCCGGGTTCGATACCCGGTGGAGGCACATAGTGGTTCGGATCCGACTTTAAACCGTAGGTCCAGTCCCGATTAGCCTTACTGTGCATAAAGTGGACTTAAAACACCAATTCAATCAATCAATACACATGGATAACTTTATCTTTTTTTCAACACATCCTTCCAAATATCGAGGATTCGAGAGCAGAGTCTAATTACCATAGAAACTGAGAAATTAGGTTGGAAAAAAAATGTGTAAAATCATCTTTTGGGAAGGCCATCGACAATTTTCACTTTACAATAAAGTAACTTAATACGTGACTCACGAGAGAAAAGAATGAAAGGAAGCAAATTTAGGGGGCTTGGATAAAATACCAGGACCAGAATTTTTTGAACGTACCTCGTATTTTGAAACTGCAACATTACCTTATCTTTGGCATCAATCTCTGCTCCCTGGCCCAAGAGCACTTCCACCATCTGGTATCTTCCGTGCGTGGCAGCGATGTGGAGACCAGTTTTCCCGTGATTATCAGCGCTCTGCAAGAGATCTGCCGATCGACTGAGCAGGAGACCAACCACCGAGATGTGTCCCCCGTAACAAGCCAGATGGAACGAGTTGTAACCCTGGAAAAAACAAACATAAAATCGATACTCATTTAACACAACAGGACTGGACAAAGCAATGCCAATGTGTGTAGGGACAGAACGATTATATATATTAGAAATGAAGGTGAAATGCACGAACATAAATATTAAGCACACATAAAATGGTACTTGTAACGAAAATTAATATTGTAATGAAGGGTGACGTTTTGCATATTTTATCTATCCCTTTATGATCATTTTCGGATAACAGTCATCATTTGTGGACGTTGTCGTGACTTTGAAGAGTTATGGTCTCTAGATTATCAGTCTGGAACAAGATCGAGAGTTTCGGATAATAAGCAGTGGCATAGCTAGGGTGACGCTTTCAGGAGACCAAATGTAAAACGTAACATGGCTTAAAAATTAGATGTTGCTTTCTATATACCCTAGGTACAGTGCGTCCATTTCCTTCCGAGAACGAAAGATCGGGGAAGTGTGGCGGGCGGCGCTAGCGGAGATGCAGACATTTTCGACCACAAGTAACCAAAGACCACACTTTTTAACACGCTCTTGGTTCAAGGTCTGTTCCTCACTCCATTCGCAGCTCTGTCCAGGGTACCTGTAGTGACGAAGTATAGAACAACTCAAGCTCTGAGCTTTCAGATTGCAAACAGTGCTCACGAAAACCATTGACGCTTAACGGTTTAGTCTGCAACGTAATCTTGATACAGTGTTGCACATTCGAAACCTCCAAACGCTTTCGAGGGTAAACTTAAGCGGGACGCTACTGGTCGAAAATGTCGGCATCTCCGCTAGCGCCGCCCACCAAACTTCTCCCGATCTCTCGGCCTCGCAAGGAATTGGACACACGGTGTTAATATTATTTATTACATAATACATTAACCACACACACACCTAAATTGTTGTACCATTGTAAGTTTTCATTAATATATAGCAATAGTTTCTTTTAATATAGGCTATATAACTTAAATTATTATACATTATATATTTATTAGTCTATAACCCAACAAGTATAATAACTGAAAATATGAAGCCGATTGTGATATACATACAACTTTTCCAATATATCTATATCTATATATATATATATATATATATTTTTTTCAAGAAAAATTTCCTCTAAGTCATGAAAAATGAGGAGGGGGCACGTGGAAGTTTCAGAGGCCTTTTAAGAACTATGCTCAATAAGTTTCGTCTGGATCTCTAATATTAATAGGCCATCACGTCACCATCCTCAATCGGTAGATATTAGCAAAAATTAGGTGCGCAGTTGAAAAATCGTTTCCTGCACAGATTAACTTCCCTTTTGTGGTTGGCAACACTTACATTTTCGTTCGTCTTGGCTTCCACTTGCACTCCCGCCGAGTTCAGCAACAGACGGACGACATTTTCGTTGCCGGAGAACGAGGCGAAGTGCAGCGGCGTGAGGCCAGACTCGTTCCCGAGCTCGTCTGCGAGCCCGTTCCCCTGCGGAGCATCGGATTTCACCGTGCCCGGGACGTTCACCAGGAGCTCACGACATGTATCTGCAAAGAAGGAGGAAAATATACAGTAGACTATTCTTAATGCGAACTCAAAAGGAACACGAAAAACTTCGAATTATCCAAAATTCGAATTAACAAAAACGAGCATTTTTAAAGAAAATATAAAACTTGGACCTTATTGTAAATATTGCCGTATTTTGTGCGAGATCCTATTGTGCAAGCTAAAAACAATTCCTCTCACAATAGTAATTAACGCTACCAGTAAATGGAAAACACGTTTAAGTAAGTATAAGTACACTCTATTAACACACACGTGAGACATCATTAGCTACATGTTGTCATTTAAAGAATTTCTTGTTTTTTATTTTCTTCTTTTATTATTTTATTTTATTTTTACACGGCGTGAAACTAGTCATCAGTAACATTTGCTTGCGATTCAAAATGCCACGTAACGCAGCCTGACTAATCACAAGAGCTTAGGATGTTTCCCTTCTCTTTCGCTATATTTTCTTTCTTCTTTCATCATCTGTTTCTGTATCTCTATCCTTCTATTCTTTTTCTCTCCAATTTTCTTTCGATCTCCTGCCTCTCATTCTCCTCTATATATCTACTTCTATCTTTCTTTCTGCTTCTATATCCTTTTCATTCTATTTTTATCATATTCTTTTTTTCTATATTTATTTCTGGCTTTCCTTCTACATCTATCTCTTTCTATCACTTTATCTGTCTTTTCGTATCCCGCTCATTCTCTCTCTTCCTTTCTTCATCCCTCCATCTGTGTGATTCTTCCTCTGCTCTAAAGGATTCTGATAATTTCTAATGTAGGCTATTTGGCTGGGCTCAGATTAATTTACTGTGGACCAGAGCTCTTTAACGTTTCGAAATATAGCAACCCTATGAGTAGGCATCACGGATATACTATCGCGGATATACGAGCGAGACGAAAAGACAAATCTACACGTGAAAGGGGGAAACAAGGTTTCAGGTCAGTATTTTATTTGCATGTGGATCCCTCTTTAAAATGTAGGTCTAGTCCCGATTAACCTTACTGTGCATAAAATGGATTTATTTGCATATTATCGCTCGCTTTGTTGTTTTTGTGATTTTCGCTGGTTGTTACAACTCGTAACGTTCATCTTAACATATTTTACCGGAGACGTTACTCTGTCAAGGAATCTGCTTCCATCTGTGTTCCACTTGCAGCCGTCGCCCCCTATTTTGCCACTGGACTCTTCCATTTTGGCGCATGCGCACTTGCGTCAATGCTCTAGACCAGCGCAGACACTCTTCGCACCCAACTTGAAGTCTACTCGTGTTATGACGTCATTGCGGTGTCTTCGTTGTTAGGCTAGGCTTGTTAGGCTTATTTCTCTTTGCAAAAATAATAACTTTTTCGTCAATCCTCGAAATACTGCATTGTACAGGGTGGCCCAAAAAAGATAACCGAACACATAAGGTAACGGCACATTTCGGTTACCTTATTTTGGGCCACCCTGTATAAGTATTTTCCTAAAATAACTAAACCCAACAAGCCTAATTTAACAACGAAGGTATATCGCAATGAAGTCAGACCACATGTTGGGTGTGATGAGTGAGACCAGTAGTGAACAATTCCTGGTCTCACGTTGACATCACTGCTGTCACTTCTGACGTCATGATCCACCCCTTTCCTTTTTTTGTCAAATATACACGTCCGTTTCTCTTTGCCAGCGGTAACAAGCGTCACCAAACGACAACAAAGTGAACAGTTTTTCTATTACACCGTGGGAAAAACGACTGCAAATATTCCTATTTGCGAAATGTTGACTTAGCCTGCATTTCAAATGAAGCATGCCCTGACTGCTCCTCCTATGCGATGAAGGGGCCACGCACGGTGCTGGTGTTTGTGAAAGTAATTTGCCTCCTGTCGGGCGGAATTTCTGATCGATGAAGCGTTCAGCGAGAGGGCTCTAGTCGCTTTGTCGCGGCGGTAAACAATTATCACGAGAATCTCAGGCCATTTGCAATCTACATAACAGCGAGCAAATATTGCCCTTGTAACTCAGCGAGCAAAAGATCTAATTGGTGAGCGCCTAAAAATAGAGAGGTTCTGCCATAGGCGCACCGAAGGAAGAGTATGGGGTGAGAACAGCCCCCTTGGGACTTCATCTGTCACCATATTCATATTCGTACGCACAGAACTCGAAATAGGTAGTCACCGGCATTGAAAATGGGACACCTGGATCCTGAAATACTGACTTCTCTGCAAGGAGTTATGTGTGTTGCCTAACTCTACGGCGACGGAATAACTTTGTCGTGGTATGTTTGTTCTGTAGGAAAAATGAAAATGTGTAGTTTTGACTTGCTAAACTAGTAGACGTAATTATTTCACTGTTAGGTTTCATTCAACACGATATAACACTCAACACATAATACTTACTGCGTTGAATTTACGCTCATTATAATACACATTATATACACACTTGAATAATATATATTTTCACTAAAATGTTTCCGTTATGGTAATATAGATTACATAATGTCTTGCATACACTTCGCGCACATCTTCCCCGAGTTTTGCTTTTCTCACGAAATAACGCTCCCAGCGGGAGTAAAAGGAAATAAAACAAAAACAAATTAAAAACAGAATACGAATCTGCTGAATCTTGAACAAACTTCCTATTGAAGAGTTGCTATTGGAGTCGACTTACCGCCGTACAGTGAGGCAACTTCCTATTGAAGAGTTGCTATTGGAGTCTGCTTATCGCCTAGAGTTAAGCAACTTCCTATTGAAGAGTTGACATTGGAGTCGGCTTATCGACGTAGTGTTAAGCAACTTCCTATTAAAGAGTTGCTATTGGAGTCGACTTATCGCCGTATAGTTAGGAAACTTCCTATTGAAGAGTTGCTATTTGAGTCGGCTTATCGCCGTACAGTTAGGTAACTTCCTATTGAAGAGTTGCTATTGGAGTCGGCTTATTGCCGTAGAGTTAGGCAACTTCCTATTGAAGAGTTGACATTGGAGTCGGCTTATCGACGTACTGTTAGGCAACTTCCTATTGAAGAGTTGCTATTGGAGTCGACTTATCGCCGTACAGTTAAGTAACTTCCTATTGTAGAGTTGCTATTGGAGTCGACTAATCGCCGTAGAGTGAGGCAACTTCCTATTGAAGAGTTGCAATTGGAGTCTGCTTATCGACCTAGAGTTAGGTAACTTCCTATTGAAGAGTTGACATTGGAGTCGACTTATCGCCGTACTGTTAAGCAACTTCCTATTGAAGAGTTGCTATTGGATTCTGCTTATCGCCGTACAGTTAGGTAACTTCCTATTGAAGAGTTGACATTGGAGTCGACTTAACGCCGTAGAGTTAGGTAACTTCCTATTGAAGAGTTGCTATTGGAGTCGGCTTATTGCCGTAGAGTTAGGCAACTTCCTATTGAAGAGTTGACATTGGAGTCGGCTTATCGACGTAGTGTTAAGCAACTTCCTATTGAAGAGTTGCTATTGGAGTCTGCTTATCGCCGTACAGTTAGGTAACTTCCTATTGAAGAGTTGACATTGGAGTCGACTTATCGCCGTAGAGTTAGGCAACTTCCTATTGAAGAGTTGCTATTGGAGTCTGCTTATCGCCCTAGAGTTCGGTAATTTCCTATTGAAGAGTTGACATTGGAGTCGACTTATCGCCGTAGTGTTAAGTAACTTCCTATTGAAGAGTTGACATTGGAGTCGACTTATCGCCGTAGAGGGAGGCAACTTCCTATTGAAGAGTTGCTATTTGAGTCGGCTTATCGCCGTACAGTTAGGTAACTTCCTATTGAAGAGTTGCTATTGGAGTCGGCTTATTGCCGTAGAGTGAGGCAACTTCCTATTGAAGAGTTGCTATTGGAGTCTGCTTATCGCCCTAGAGTTAGGTAACTTCCTATAGAAGAGTTGACATTGGAGTCGACTTATCGCCGTAGTGTTAAGCAACTTCCTATTGAAGAGTTGCTTTTAGAGTCTGCTTATTGCCGTAGAGTTAGGCAACTTCCTCTTGAAGAGTTGCTATTAGAGTCGGCTTATCGCCGTACAGTTAGGTAAATTCCTATTGAAGAGTTGCTATTGGAGTCTGCTTATTGCCGTAGAGTTAGGCTACTTCCTATTGAAGAGTTGCTATTAGAGTCGGCTTATCGCCGTACAGTTAGGTAACTTCCTATTGAAGAGTTGCTATTGGAGTCTGCTTACCGCCGTAGAGTTAGGCAACTTCCTATTGAAGAGTTGCTATTGGAGTCTGCTTATCGCCGTAGAGTTAGGCAACTTCCTATTGAAGAGTTGACATTGGAGTCTGCTTATCGCCGTAGTGTTAAGCAACTTCCTATTGAAGAGTTGCTATTGGAGTCGACTTATCGCCGTAGAGTTAGGCAACTTCCTATTGAAGAGTTGCTATTGGAGTCGGCTTATCGCCGTACAGTTAGGCAACTTCCTATTGAAGAGTTGCTATTTGAGTCGACTTATCGCCGTAGATTTAGGCAACTTCCTATTGAAGAGTTGACATTGGAGTCGGCTTATCGCCGTAGTTAGGCAACTTCCTATTGAAGAGTTGCTTTTGGAGTCGACTTATCGCCGTAGAGTTAGGCAACTTCCTATTGAAGAGTTGCTATTGGAGTCTGCTTATCGCCGTAGAGTTAGGCAACTTCCTATTGAAGAGTTGACATTGGAGTCGGCTTATCGACGTAGTGTTAAGCAACTTCCTATTGAAGAGTTGCTATTGGAGTCGACTTATCGCCGTAGAGTTAGGCAACTTCCTATTGAGGAGTTGCTATTGGAGTTAGCTTATCGCCGTACAGTTAGGCAACTTCCTATTGAAGAGTTTCTATTGGAGTCGGCTTATCGCCGTAGAGTTAGGCAACTTCCTATTGAAGAGTTGCTATTTTAGTCGGCTTATCGCCGTAGTTAGGCAACGGTGCGTAACATCCGCAGATCTCCAAATACTGTCGGATTTCTACGTTGCGTGCAAAATTTAATGTGTTCACCCGACCCATTATCACATTGAAGGGGCTCCCAAGCCGCATTACACAAGCCGCTGCCGCCATAATACCGGCAATGCTCCAGAACGTATTTTGTGCCACTGACTACACATGGGGAGTGTGTCGTGATGTGGATGGTGCACATCTTGAAAGTAATGTGTAACGAACATATACCATGAAAAACATTACGAGTGAAAACACTATTTCAACAAAATAGATACTTAATTTATGGACACCCTGTATTATTTTCGGACAGAGTGCGCGAGTCTAGCTAGCAAATCTACCAACAGTGTAGAGCTTGACCAAGAAGGTGAACGATAGGTGCGCGAGATGACGTCATCGGCTCGCATGTTAATTGGAGGCTTCTAGAGTATTGACTCGTTCCCAAGCTCCAAATGCGTAACACTCAGAGATGTTACAGAAATTATCCCACTCTACACTCTTTGACAATCTATCTTTGCAGTGACGTAAGCTTGTGAAAAATGAAGGTTTACGGGAATGCAATTACATACTCGTGGTAGACCTTGACTGAAATCTCATGAAACACTGTCCGATAACAGATGGCGTATGATAACATTTATGCACTTAACACGGCTGGTTTAATTTCAAATACAAAATTACGCATACAAAGGCCTATTCGGCTTTAACTTTTGAAAATTTCTCACAAAAGCGTACAGAAATGCGTCTTGAAGCAGGGATTAATAGCGAAATATTTACTTATCGCTTCTCTCTCGAGGTAAAATGGGGTGGGTTTACTCTTAAATTTGTTGAAGAAATAAAATTATGAATTTTGTTTTCTTTTACTATTTGCGGCAGTTTGAAATTTTCAATTTGGTTTCGTTTACAAGAAAATATTAGTGTCTGTTATAGTGAACAATTAACGTTATAGTGTATATCACTTCACTTACCATGTTCCATGTATGCAAAAAATCTGCACCAAGAATGCTATGCAATTAGTTTCTTTTTTTAAATGAAACTATACATTTGGCGCAAGGCAAACATTTCCACCACGCGATAAATTATCGCATCACATTGTATAACAGGATATCTTATAAATACTTCACCCACATACGAGAGAACTACAGGAAAAATTTATAATGAACAATTTTAAAAGTGGGGTTGGTAATTCTGCTCTTACATCACTCCCAGGTAAGCATAGCTTCAGACAATTCATCAGGGATATTTCAAATTTATACGTGGGCCGGCTCCAAAGTAATGCATCTTTCTGTTTGTGAAGCATCAGTAGATGTGTGCTGCTATCTGTTCGGTAATGGAGAGCAAGTTTTATTGCTTTGTATTTGCAAATTGTTTATCTGACATAACGCGTATATATTCTGTAACATTCTGTTCAGTATATGAACTTTATTTTCGATTAACGTTGCAGAAAGCAATCCATAAATCTTAATATTGGATATTAGTTTGATGCTGACCTGACAACAGCCACAACGTCTATTAGCTGCACTTGCTAATACACAATAGCAAAACATCTTATAAATGCATGCATACATATACAATACTTTTGGCATTATTGACAATAATAATCAAACTGCAAACCTATTCTTCCAGTTGTGAGAATGTAAAATCATATGAGCTTTCTCCACATGTCATTTTGAAACATCCTGCATGTTGTGTTACTCTATGAAGAGACATTGCCAAGTGGCTCTGGGGTTGGAATTCGGTAGAGATATATGTTCATTGGTTTAAACTGTAGATCCAGTCAAAAGTTATTTATGAACTTAAAGTAAAAAATTACATTATTTAATGCATTAAATGCCATTATTTAGCTTGGGATAAAATTGTGGTAAGGAGTGAAACGTCGCAAAGAGAATATAGAACTTGCTAACATAAATACAATGGAAGTGTTAATGCGGTTTACAATGGGCACAGTCAGTGCCCTATTGGAGGGTGTGAGGGTGCTTTAAATAATACCACGGTGATTCGACATAAGTTATCGAGATAGGCTGTACTGGGAAATTTTCAAATACAGGGTGATCATGCATTGAGTGTACACATTTTAAGAGCACAACGGGTACTCACCTGCTTGTCCGAAGTATGCAGCTACGTGAAGCGCTGTGACTCCAAGCTTTTTACTGGTGATTCGGAGTGACTGGGATGTCCGCAGGACATCGAGCACCGTACCGTGGCCATTCTGGGCTGCCAAGTGAACAGCCGTGAACCCTGCCTGGAAGAAAAAGAGATTATGTTTTCAGATATATATAAAACCTAACTTGCAGCAGTTTTAGACCATAATTCGAGCTCCGATCTGACAATAAAACTTTGAAACGCTGCCTATGCTTGAAGTAGGTCGAACTACAAAATAAAATATGGTATATCACCAATGTTTTAATCACTCCAGCTGGCGTAAAAAATGGCATTTTGAACCGAAAATTTTAGCTGGATATCCGAAAGATCTGGTTTGGTATATATTTGAGAAAATAATCTGTCAAAGCGTCTCAAGATGGTGGTCTTTGGATCTACAATCCAATCTAAGTCCACTTTATGCACATTAAGGCTAATTGGGACTGGACCTACAGTTTAAAGTGGGATCCGAACCACTATGTGCCTCTACCGGGTATCGAACTCGGGACCCCTTGATTACAAGGCGGCGACGCTACCACTGCGTCATCAGGGAGGCCCTACAGACGAATCAGTTTCAGTTATAAAGTGCGTAGTAGACTAGGCCGACATATGTATCGAAAGCTTGGAAAGTACTCCTGATGCGCGGAAGGAATCCTTTACATTGTTATGGTTGGGTTTTTAATATTTCTAGCTTTGAAATCGTGCTCTGAAAAAGGTAACGTGTTAACTGCTGAAGCGTCACCCGAAATAGAAGTGTCAAACGGTGATTGGCGAAGCCGTTTCCGTAAAAATGGAAATAAGAGTTCCGTTTTTCCATCTGCGGACGTTTACATAATTGACGAAGGCGAGGTTCAACTTTTTTTTCTTTTTTTACTGAAATCGCAAATCCGCAAAAAGAGAATACGACCGGGGACGTAGTAATGTGTTTTCAATGTAATGTCAATCACAAATGAATTAGGAATGCCGCTGTCCAACTTTTCCCGGTTTTATCTAAGATTCTGATGCGATTGATTCGGGCCTCATTTCTATCATTGGGAGTTATTCAGCTCCATGTGACAAAATAATAATCAAGGGAAAGGTATTTTGATGTCAAGACAGGAAAAGCGAAGTATCTTCATAAATTTCCTCTACTTATTGTTCATCTTCATTTATTTATTTTTAACAGAGCCCAACAGGCCGAGCCCAGTTCATTGCAATTGTTACTGAGATTAATTTAGTAAATAATTTAACTAAGGCCTTTTCAATCTTTATTCCGAGTCGTAGCCAAAATATGGACAGTTTTGTTTTGACTACATTTATGTTAAAAAGATGTGCACGCTCTCTATAACGAAGATGTTGGCCCAATTGAGGTTTTCACGATCCAGCCGCGTCCGAATTCGCAAGCGTACGCTTACGTCCATCCCCGTCGCTTTGGAAGTTATCCGATTCGTAAAGCTCCCGAGTAATACAGTTGCCATTTTAGCCGCCAGGTGTCAGTTCGGACATCGCCTATTTTATTTAATAAATTATTGAAATAAAATTTTATTACATTTTTTGGGGGAAGTCCCTTTAAATGTTTATCCAATTTTATTTATGAAAATGATTATTTCACGATACTTTTTTTCAATTTTCTCAAATATGCAAACATTTGCATATTTAATTATCCACTAGCATATTCGACAAAATAATGTTTATAGCGAAGGGTATATGTTCTTTTTTTGGAGAAAACATACCTTTCCAGAAGCGAAACCCAAGAATACTATTTACACTTTTATTTTGTGCACGATCCAGAGTGGTAATTATCATAAAAGCATGGAAAACAAAATTTCTCAACAATTCGCATATCAAGTAAAGGCAAATTTTATCAATAAATATAGAATGCATTAAATAGCTGCTCGAGATAATAGAAGAAAGCAGGGTCAATGGAAACGAGAATCGAACCCAGAACCTTCGGCGCGTGAAACTCGTATGCTACCACGGAGCCATTTGGAAGTCCGACAACATCTTCACCTTCCGAGACCACTTGGAATCCTTTGAAACTTTGAAGCGCTTTTTTTTTAGTAAATCGCTGGATAGTGCGCTCTAGTTCCTTGCCATATCAATACCTATGGGTACCCTACCACTACACGAAGTCCCGTCCCAAACTGAAGTTTCTCAAGCCGCCTCTACTTGTTAGATTGGCAATGTGGCATTTGAGATCTTCTTTTACGTTTTCTAAATTCGGTGGTATCAATAAAATGTGTTTTAGATTATTCATTTAATAAAGGTTAGTTCTACAAGGTGATAATTGTAATATTGCCGCCGAAAGTAGCACTACAGCAAGTTGAAAAATGCACTTGTCCCCGGAGTTGTATTATAACGGTGAGAGATTCAGCGGGAAAAATTGTGCTCTTGGCGTCAACAGCTGCTTATCCGAACACTGTCTTTGACAATGAAATGCTTTATGTTTGAGGCGTGCTTTAGAAAAGGGACCATTAAATATTAACTGATAATATAGTGAAGTCATCCATCATACCGTTGTTTACTTTGTAGAGGAAGACCGACCAAAACCTTGTCGTCAGAGTCAAGAGGGCAGAGTAAGATTTAACATCTTGTCTTCAGTCATATAAACTTATATTTTACCTTTTAATATTAACGTTATTCTTATTAATTTATAAATCAGAAAACTGAAATCGAATTGTAAATACTTTGGCACTGTTGACAAGTTCAGACTTGAGTCCACTATTTAGGCTAAATAGAAACTGTATTCGCTTTGTTTCCTTTCCATAAACATCTATCATTTTATTCATGAACAGTTCTGTTTCTATTGTACGTTTTCACTATGCACACATATCAAACATACAATATTAGGACAATTATTCACGAAAGAATTGCTTCGAATAATCTTTTCCGACAGGCAGAAAACCATTATTCTTTGAAGTACAGTTACACTTATTGATATCAATCTATCGCTTTTTCAATTTTACAAATATAGTTTTACCATCACAAAAAAATTTCGCGATTACATTTCATCACAATTAGAATGACCAGGCGTTCTATTTTCTCAAGACAGACTGTGTCCTGCGGTCTACGATGAGACTCCAAAGGTCAAATATGGATTTTTTTCCAAGAGTATCCTGTGAAAACACGCTTCTGATCTGGACGATTATTTTTTTACCAAAACAAAGGGATGACATTTTATTAACGTGTTAAAGAAAGAAACACTTCAAACATCTGTTTAAAGAAAAATGTGTGTATGTAATTGTAGTGTTTGTGTCCAGTCACAAATACGTAATTAACGTTGTGGTAACGCCCTTGCCTTGTAATAAAGGGATGCAGGGTTCCATACCCGATGAAGTCATATAGTCGATGGGATCCCACTCTACACTGTAGGCCTTTCTGTGCATAAGTTAGGCTTAAAAGAAAACTCAAACAAATCAAGCACTTGAAATACATAAAATAAATTACATGCATTTTATTTTCCGTGTGAGGAGCAGACTACGAAGTTGGTTCAGCACAACGGACGGATTGACGGATCCGAAAGACCAGCACTTGGTCGTTAAGAGAGACGCGCGGACCATTTCCAAAGAGCATACAGTTTGATGGAAGCTTGGGCGTTACGAACGAGCCATTAATTCTAGGAGAGGGAGGGAGAGAGAGGTTTATAGCTAGCGAAGGAGCAGGTTTAGTGGTTCCCTCATTCACGGCACCAAAGCTTCAGGTAACGAACGCCCATTTCGCTGAGTTTGGGAAGTAAACGCTGTCTAAAAGAGAAGGGGGATCGCGATGTAAAAGTGACCTCTGCTTGGAGGTTTGAAGGAGGGCGTCGTTCTCTGTCTAGAGTTCCATTTTCAAAACACTGAAATGCTTGAAGCTCTGTAATAATCCTCTGGCAGGAGCTGGGGAAACCATGGCCTTATCTTTTGCCTCGCTCGTTTCCTTTTGCGTCATCGATCTGGTGCTGCCAGCTTCCAAAAAGAGAACGTTTGAGAGAGGAGGAAGGAGAGAAGGGGAGAGAGATAGAAAAAGAATACGGAAGAAGAAAAGAGGGAGAGAAGGAAACGGATAGAGAAGAAGAGAAAAGACAGTCAAACTGAGAGAACATTCAAGCAGAAAGAAGAGACAGACAAAGACAGGCTGATGAATGGGAGAATGGAAGCGATAGCGATCGACGGAAAGGAAGAGAGGATTGTTGCAAAGAGAGTGAAATAAAAATAGAGAGAAAGAGAATTAGAAAGAAAAATAAACAGAAAGAGAGGGAGATATAACAGTTAATGGAGGATGAGGAGAGACAGAAAAAGAGAGAGAGGTAAATAGAAATAGAAAGTGGAAGTTTGAAAAGAGAGAAGAGAAGCAGAGAGGGGAGGGAGCGAGAAGAAAAATAGAGATAGAAAGTGGGAGACGCAATGAGAAAGAAAGAGCAAAAGAGAGAAAATGAGAATAAAATTAAGAAAAAATGAAAAAGAAAAGAACTAGGCAGAAAAAGGAAGTGGAGAGAGAGAGGTGGGGGGAAGGAAGAAAGAAATAAAGAAGAATAGATAAAAAAGAGAATGAGATAGAAAGAGAGAGAGAAAATAAAAGATAAAAACTGGGCGTAAAGATCACGGTGTAAACAGGCTCCACCAATTTCTCTCATTTATCTTCTTCCAGTCATTAACGGCTTTATTTCCTTTTGTTAACATTTCTTCATATCTCACCAAAACAGAAGTATTGGCCTTCTTCTCCATGTGTCTTTCTTTCTCTAGATGTCCTTCTCTATCCCCGTCTCTCTCTCTCTCTCTCTCTCTCTCTCTCTCTTTATTCCCACCTTTTTCTCCCTCTTTTCCCCGTATTATCCCTTCTCCCACGCCTCTCTTTCCCCACCATTTCTCTTTCTATAACCCTCCCTCTCTACACATATTCCTATCGTCCCGTCTCCCCATCCCACTGCCCCTATTCTCGTTACCTTAAAACTCCTTCGTTAAAAGTCCCTTTTATCTCCCGTGTAAGAGACGCCGCCTGTCGGCTTTGTGGCCATTGCATATTCGAAAAAGAGACTTTAATATACTGTTTGTATTACAAACAAAGCATCTTTTACCCATAATACACAGCGTTCTATTAAGCTAAGTTAAAGAGGTGAAATTGTCTTCTAGAAAAAATAACCTCATGGGAATAAAGGGGGACTTTCTCATATCAAAACCAGCCTGTGTTGTACCAAATTAATTTAGGGAGAGGAAAGATAATAAAATATGGAAAAAATAACCTGAATATTTATATGACAAAATTGCACCATGCATTGCAACCAAAACAAATTAACTCGTTCAGAAAATTATATTCACGATTCCTATACGCAAAGCAATCTACAACCCACAAATTAAACATCGGGAAATTTTTACTGTCCAAGCAATAGTACCTACCTTTGTCTTTGTTTATTCTTGTAAGTACATATATGTTAATTATAAATTGTAATCATTTATGATTTTTTTAGAAACAGTCTAATGTAAAACATCCATTGCAATATGTATATTCCACTTTCGCAAAGGTTGATTGTAAAATTGGCATTTGAGACTGAAATATGCCCACTCAATAAAGGAACATTTTATTTATTTGTTTTACATCACAAAATTTCATGGAAATACTTCAGTGTTGCTAGCATTAATTTCTATCTATTTTCAAACTTTGAGAACTCTAGTTCAGAAATTTCTTGGTGAAAGCATGTTTGAAAATACACCAGATTAATCATTATCTGCTACATTTCACAACTATTAATCCTTCTAATTTCGAAATGCAATGGGATATATATTTTATTTTAAACACAATATACGAGTAGCCAGTTTACTTAACGAATTCCGAGAACTTTTGGCACAAGCTTCACAGTTCATTTTCTGAATGGCTGAAATAAATTGAACTGCGTCTCATTTCCCAATTCATACTCGGCGCAGCGGTAATTCCCTGATAAAAGGACTGAAATTAATCCATTTCCAGATTACTCTCGTAATTATCTTGTGCCCTTGGGCTGATGTACGGATGTTTTGTGATATTACGAATAGAAGCTCTAAAATACCAGGCTCTGAAAACAATATATTCTCAACTTACTTCGCGGAAGAGCACTTTTTCCCTCACTAAAATTCAACACACGCCCGCAGTATCCATGGAGATGCTTGTATTGATTATGACCAAGCGGTAGTTCCATTTAAGGACACCCCCTGATTAGTGTTCTATGGAACGTTTTTCTAGCAATTCCTAGAAAAAGGTAATTCGGTTCGCAGAGTAGGTTAACTTTCGGCAAGTGGGATGTGTTGGCGATATGCGCCACAGGTATTATTTAGGGGTAGGAAATATTTGAAAAGGATAAATCCTTCAATAACATAGGAAGATCAATAAGATCAATTAAAGAAGTGGTGGAAACACTAGACGAAAAAGAGAAGGAAATTGGATTACAAATTAACACAAATAAAACAAAAATAGTAGTCGAAACGAAGAAAGCAAAGTCAAAGGAAAACCATATAAAGATTGATGAACATGAATTGGAAGTGGTACCAATTTTTCCTTATCTAGGAGTATTCATCACCGACAAAAATGATGAGATAATATAAGTAAGAAATAGAATACAAAGAGCCAATAAAGCATACTTTGCATTACTACCATTGATTAAATATCATGGAGTAAACCGTAGAGCCAAATATCGAGGAAAATATTTGGACCAATAAAAGTGCAAGACATTTAAAGAATAAGAACCAATCAGGAATTTTTTGAACTTTACAAAGGTGTCCCCATCTCAACTTATATAAGAGCTGAAAGGTTAGAGTGGGCAGGACATGTAATCAGGACGGATGAAAGCCGATTTCCCAAGACGGTGATGCAAGGAAGTTTTAGGGGAAAAGATCAGTGGGAAGACTCAGAAACATATGGGAAGAAGCAATTGGAGCAGACGCAGTACAACTACTGAGAACTAGGAACTGGAAGAGAGCAGCCTTGGATAGGACAGGATGGAAGAGGAAGCTTAAGGAGGCCATGGACCGAATACGGACCGGAGCGTCATAGAAGAAGAAGAAATATATCCCCCGTCATGAAGATACGAGGGGAGAGTGGAAAGTTTTGAGCCTCACATGGAAGGAGTGATGCTAGGTAGTGATGAAGGAGGATGTAAGATTTCAGTTTTAGGACACTCTGTGCGAACGTTTATGAAATTCGCATCTTTTCTTCTATTTTTTTGGTAGGTTGAAAATGAATGAAGTGTCAAAGAAGAAAGTGGCCGACAGGGCCGTCGGTAAGGCCTCACTGCACAGGCTGCTTTGGTCGAGTGTGGCTTCACCGCACTTCCCCATCCACCTTATTCCCCCGACCTGTCCCGTCAGTTTTTCATCTTTCCCTGCTATGAAGAATTCACTTCGAGGACGTCACTTCCACACGAACGAAGGCGGTCATTCAGTGGTGTGTGACTCAGGAAAAATCCTTCTACCAGATGACTGTAAACAAATTGCAGCACAGAATGCATAAGTGCATTGATCTGGGGGGTGATTATAGAGATTATGTGTTTATGTAGAGAAATCAATGATAAACTGTAGCTCAAACACCCCTTCCCTGTGAAGCTCGAAACTTTTCACTCTCCCCTCGTATATAGGGGGTGTAGAAATAGAGCCCTGCACATTCGTGATCGTGGCCTTGGATGTGACGTGTTCAGCAACCCTATATTGCATTGAACTCGCCATACCTATATCAATGCGTCCTCTAGGAACAAAATTTAGAAAACAAGAAACTAAAGAATGAAATTGCTTTAAATACCGGATGTTTTCTGATTCCGATATACTACTTTCGACTGATATTCTTATTCGGTAATTTTCATATCATATTTGAAATGAAATAGCTTTAAGAAACTTGTATAAATTACTGAATTGTAAAATAAACCAACTCCAGATGTTTCTTTCTCAGAAGCAAAAAAAAGTGGGTAAACAATCTCATGTTAATTGGTTTTAATTTAACTAGCAGCAGAACCAGTCGGAGGACTTACAGCTAGATATTAATTTGATTTTCCTCATGTCGATGAAAATGATAGTGCTGATAATCTGCCTATATTATATTAGTTTTTAATTACTATTTTTCGTATTTCAAAATTATTTTTAGCTGCATTACTTTGAATGCCTATTTCTCATATTGTAAATATTTTCTACCTGTCTATTCTTCTTGTTAGTGCTTATTCTTCATGTATTAATTGCCTCGTTTTCCTGTATATCATCCTTTTTAGCGCTTACTGTTCATAGTTTAAATGCCTTTTTCTCCTGCCTATTTTTCTGTGCCCATATTTTAAATGTATTTTTGCCTATTCTTTTCATATTTGTGCTCATTTTTCATGCTTCTTTTATATTTTGAATGTTTTTCCTATTTTTAATATGTATATGCCTTTTTCTGCCTACTTACCATTTTAGTGCATATTTTTATATAAAAAAGGTAAAGTGCTCCCCTGTGCATAGCACCACGCCATGAAGGCGTATAGGGGGTGTGGGGGTAACGCCCCACACTTTCTTGATCCGGTCGTGAGTGGGGGTGATGTGATCAGCATCACGCCCCTGACCGCCTTTACCCCCCAGGGTCTCCCCCAGGTACCCATGTTATTCGACATGCCGGCGCCGGGGCCCCTTCCATCGTTAGAAAAGTTCCCGGATTTGAACCGGCCGGGGATCGAACCCGGGACCCTTAGCATGGTAGTCAGACGCGTTACCGACTGAGCCACCAATATGCTAGATGTCTTTTTTTTATATTTTCCTTATTGGTGCCTATTTTTTAAATATTTTCTCTTATTAGCTCCTCAATTTCATATTTTAAATGCCGTTTTTAACTGACTATCTTTTCCATCTTAGAGCCTGTTATTGGTATTTTAAATGCGTTTTCTGCTTGCCTATTTTTCCCCTTTTTAGTGTCCACATTTGATATTTTAAATGCCTTTTCTCATGCCCATTTTTCCTATTTGAAATTAGTCCATGACTTATGTTAGCCAACATAATGACTCAATATCCGGAATTTTGTTATACCATTTGAGTAAAATGCGTGTAATACGGTTCCCAAGGACCATTGCTGAAGTTATCTTTTGGTAATGATCCGTGTAATATAGCCATTAGAACATATCTATTTTTAAAATGTTTTTACATATTTTATTTCATTTATGCATTGTAACTTAAAAGTTTCATAGACGCTCATGAAGATAGTAGAGGATAAATGTATTTCAATATATATATATATATATATATATATATATATATATATATATATATTCAGGATCTAATTCATTCTGCAGGTTATATCTGAGGCTGAAAAGTTACTAGAAAGCAGTTCTATAATGTACGTGGAAGCCTTACCTTGTTCTCCTCGGTGCACGAAGCCCCAGCTCGAACCAAGGCCTTCACGACGTCCGCATGACCACCTTCAGCCGCCAATTGCAAAGGGGTCGCTTCGGTGATTCTGTTCCTTGCCGATATGACACCGTTCCTGTCGAATTTCATCAGCTCCTCTATCACCTTTATGGAACCCCTCATGGCTGCTATGTGAGCGCAAGTGTTGCCATCCTGAGGAAGAAGGAACAAAAGTTAGACATGAATTTAAGTGTGACTTCTTAGCTTGCTTCTAACATAGGCTTTCCTGTTGCTTTGAACTTCACTAATAAACACATCCTAGACTATTTGTAGTATTGAAGTACCGCTGGATTTTCGGCATGTGCAAACAATGAGTTCTGGAAAAGCAACGATACATTACGAAAGAAATAAAGTTATTGAGAATTATACTAGGGTGTTGCAGAATAAACTGAATACTATTAACGATTACGTCACTCAAGATGAACAAACTCTTAATATCATCCAAATGATCCAAATCGAACTTTCTGATCAAGAAATGGAAAATATTTAAGTTAAAAATGCTTCAATTTTCTTTTTGTCTGATTTAAATAATAAGAATTGAATATATACATGTATTATGTTCCTAAAATGATTATATCAATCAGTTATACATTTCTTACTTTAACTTTTCTAACGCCTGAGTACTAATCTTGCAATCTTCACAAATAAAAATTACTATTTTATCACTTTTGAAATATACGCTTTTATTTTATTTATATCTTCTAGGAATTCATGCGTAAATTTGGTCTTGAAAAGCAAAATTATTATTAAATCTTAAATCATGTCATTCTTTTCAAAGTTTATCACATGAATAGACTTTAATTTGAGTTTATACCGAATTGTGGCTTTTAGCTAGTTCACACTGCAACATCTCAACAGTTTATGTCGAGTAGGTTTAGAGCGAGTCTTTTTCGTGACGTTGTCAGTATGCTCCTCCCACAATATACTTTTTTTCCACTGCGCATGCGTGGAACTTTACTACGCACGGAACTGCCCAACTCCTCGCTTACCGAGCGTTCTGCTATGAGATCATAGGCTCGCTGACTCTCTGTACATGGTGAAAACTCAGAGAGATTGATCGTCTAAGCTAGCTCAAAGCACTAAACAGGATGTTTACATCCTACTTACCTTGGTACACGCCATCACAAGCGACGGATGCTGCTGTAGGAAGAGCTGGACCACTTCGGAGAAGTTGTTTTGTGCCGCCACGTGCACTGGCTTCTGCCCCATTTCATCCGTGGCGTCGATACTTGCTCCCAACTCCAACAACGTCTTGCACACTTGAAGCTGGCCATTGCCTGCAGCCAAATGTAACGGGGTTTGCTTTTTCTGGAAAGAAAAGTAGAACAATATTTACTTTTAAGATCGTGGAAGAAAATTGAGGTAACATACAACATTCACACACTGGTTTTAAGCAAGCAAATACAAAATTCTCAACAAATTTTTCGGTGCACAAGATTTGTACAACGCTTCCATGGTGCCATTGGTAGGAACAAAAAAAATCTGGATAGTACTTTCATTAAATGTGAAGATATTATGGATTATTCAATACATCATTCATTCTCATTCTCGCGATTAATGTAAAGAGATTGTTTCAATGACATGTTGCTTGGATAAATTAGGTAAGTGCATTTCTGCAGGCAAACGAAACTCTGATATCCGAACCTACAGTCAGTATAATCCTTTGTGGAGCTCTGTATTCTTGTGTTTTGCCCTTACATATGATGGGCTCCCTTTAACGGTCTCAACTTTTAAAGTAAGCAACTATTTGAGTGCTCACAGATCCGTTTTGAATTTAACTATGGTAAGGGACTTGACCTCGTATAATGTGGCGGGTTCAAGTGTTGACTTGCCAAAAGTTTTATTTCCAGCAATCAATGCATAAACATACTCGTATTCTAAACAGAGAACAGAGGCTCTAGAATGTCACGTATTAGAGTACAGATTTAGCCACATACATACTTACACAGGTGGTTCCGGGCCCGAATCTCGGCCCAGACATGGGCGTTCTTTTTGAGTGTCCCTTCATCAATTTCATCACATCATCACTCATCCTCATCGTCGCGATTTGCCAAAAGTGAAAGAAAAGCGATGCTAAATAACAAAAATGAATCAACCAATCAATACTTACTCGTGCACACACGTGAATTGTTGTTTTTAGTCAACTTCATGCACAGATTGGCTGATTGAGACTGGGCCTACAGTTTAAAGTGGGATCCGAACCACTATCGGGAATCGACCCCGGGACCTTTCTGCACACACACACATGTACAAAACATGTATAAGTTACACAGCACACCCGCACACACTTATACCTACAGATGGGCGAAGACATCCCCATGCGTACACAAAAATCAATATATAACAATATAACATTAATATACAGAGTGTCCCACAAAAGGGTTTACACTATTTGAATGTTAATAACAGAAAGTATTACAGATAACCTGATGGAACTTTTTGTATCTGGATCTGTCATGATTAGTGCTTGTTGCCATTTATTTGTTTTTCTTTAATTTCAGTTCAGTTGCCAGTAGTGACAAGTAATTGACAAGATGGCTTGGAACCTTTCCGTTGAGCAACAGAAGTGGATTTTAAAGTGCTTTTGGAAATGTGAGAACATGAATGAAGTGCAGAGACGATGGCGGGCAGAATTGGATACTGCGCCACCGTCACGTGTAACAATTATGAAATTACGCGACAAGTTTGAGAGGGAAGGAACTGTGTGTGATCTGGGACGGTGTGGCAGGAAGAAATCAGTATCGGACGAAAGAGAGATGGAAGCAGTGGTACAAACTTTCACAAGCCCCCCCCCCCCCCCCCAGAAGTCCATACATCAAATTCTGCCCGCCATCGTCTCGGCATGTATATTGCATGAATCTTGAATTTTCCGCTGGTTGCAACAACTATGCTACAATGGGGAAAGTCCTGGAAAGTCAGTCAGGTTGAACTCATTGGAGAAGACACTTAACAGTCTTCCCAAATCAAGTCACTCCTCATGGAACAATTAACAACCGCAGCGCGCTCTTGAAACCAGATCCTCTCCAGCGCCATAGAGCGTTTTGAGCAAACTCCAGTCTTCCAGGGGTTGGCAATTAGCAGAGCCGAGACGCAATAATAAACGCTCCTCCGTGAAATCATAACAGGAAGATTAATTAGCCTTCTTACGTACTCCAATGCGCATAGTCGCCTGCTTGTATGTCCAAACCAATTAGACCACATTGTCGATTTAACGAGGCAAGTTTCTACTATCTGTCATATCCTCCTACTTAGGCAACGTGCTTCACTTTCAAGCACACGGTTGCATGCATACCAGGATACTCAAGTGTCTGTTCCGACTTTGGTGGTTAGCCAGATGAAAAATCTATAGTGGCCATATCCAACTGACGGTTGGGCCATTATTATTATTATTATTATTATCATTATTATTATTATTATTATCATTATTATTATTATCATTATTATTATTATGTAACTATTATTTGTATTTTAGTAAAGAGCTGCCAACTTCAAGAGATGTCAAACGCTCTTAGCTTGAGACCCTGTGACCTGTGCGCTTATTGCCAATGCCGAACTAAGTTATGGCGCTGGAATTCGATAAAAGTCTATCTCCGCTTCTGATTGGATTTTGTGGTTGGGGCCAATATTGAGAGAATCTCTCAGGACTTCTCACAGCGGAAATCCAGGCCTGGAATGGAAGACGTTCAAATGACGTAACATATCTTGAAAGATGCCGATTGAAGATTTTTACAGAGAAGTGAAAAATTATTACTATTTAGGAAGTCCTAGCAACATTGTGCTCGTTGATGCCTCTTTTCGAAGCTATGAGTTGGCGAAAACTGCCATTTATATCCTGCACGTACACAACTATGCGATACAAAATCATGGTTGCCACTGACATATTTTTCTGTATGAAGACGACAAAAATTTTAGTATTTATGAACTAAATGCCCAGAGCCTTTCTTTAATGAAAAAGCACACAAAGTTCAATGCCAATATATACGGGGGTTAAGTCATAAGTCATGACAATTATTTTTTTCTCGCGAACAGGAAACAACACGAAAAATCTAAGATATACTTTTGAAAGTGTATGGAATGAAGCCACCAGATGAAGTCTGGATGCAGGAGACTCTCATAGGGAAGAGGCAGAACACAGGACATTGGACAACAGTGTTTTATTATGGCATGAACAACAAGTATACAAGACCAGACTGTTTAACAACCTTCAAAGTATTCACCCTGGTTATCCACTGTTCCTTGCCAGCGATCGGCCAGGCGCTGAATAAAATCCGCTTCAAGTGCAGCGCTAACGTGTGTCATCTCTCGTCGAAATATTGTTACAATCTCTTCTTTGTTGGCAAACCGTTTCCCACGCAATGGCTTCTTCACTTTGGGGATGAGATCATAGTCACATGAACTTAGATCAGGAGAATAAGGTGGGTGTGGAAGAACCTTCCATCCCCACCGTTGTAAGCGACGCCTAACAATGTCCGCCGTGTGAGCTGTCGCGTTATCGTGTAGGATAATTTTCGAACGCTGTCACTCACCGACTGAAATTGCGCGCGTGCCTACTACCCCACCGTTGTTCACATACACCATCTGGTGGCTTCTTTCGAAAGTACATTCCATACACTTTCAAACGTATATCTTAGATTTTTCGTGTTGTCTGCTGTTCGCCATGAGTTATGACTTAACCCAAGTGTGTTTATATATATATATATATATATATATATATATATATATATACCGGGTGGTCCAAAAGTCCCGGAACGGTCACATATCGTGAAAAATACACATCGCATAGAAAAACGAAGAAATACGTGTTTAATAAGTGAAAGAAATCTATTCAATGATATCATACTTGATTCTCCACCCCACCCCCCCTGGGGTTGGGCGGGGTCAACTGTACAATTTTAAACGGAAACTCCCATTTTGTATTGTAGAATCGGAAAGAGGACTTCATTTTGAGTCCAACGAGCTATCAACCATTCTTCTAGCTCAATTAGGAACGGAGATATGGCGATTTTAAATTTTCGGGAAGAAGAGAAGAAGAAAAAAGTTAAAATTTCATAAAAATCAAAAACATTTCAAATGGACGTATCTCTGCCCCTAATTGAGCTAGAGTGAAAGCAATTGCAGATTGGGAATCTGCATGTGATCGTAGACTTCCCCTTCCATATACTGTATTGAAAGGTCTTGACGAGGGAATGGCGGTGGTCGGTCTCGAGTTGCGAGAAAGACGTGTCACAGAGAAGGCAAGAAGAAGCAGGGCGCGGCATTAAGTCTGAGGGTAAAGATTTGCCGCAGTTGCTCAGAACATGAGACGCATTTTCTATTGTACACGTTAAAAATATGCCGATAGCTGACGTCAGTGTTCCATAATAAAAGCAGAACAGCGGTTCCTTCAGTGAACGTTTTCAGTTGCTACTGGTCGGCCATGGAGATCAGAAAGAGGAAGAGTTACCAGAAACTAAAATTTATACGAGAAGTGGGCGCTAATCCACATAAAACTTAAGAATCAAACTTTTAGATTCGTTAATTTACCACTTTATCATTGAAATAACCTGTGTTACATATATGTTGTTCCTCAAAATATATACAATTAAGTATTTTAATAATGATATGGCATGGTATCTAAATCTGATCTGTAAGTAATTCTCAGTTATACGTATTATTTTCTCTTCACCTTGACATAAGTATAATTCAGATTCAACTGTACTCGTAGATGGATAGATGGTAGTGACAGATGTGTGAATTCAAACCTTCAACTTCCGTATCTGCTGGGATAATGCTGTTTGCGTAACATACTCGTAGCATCGCTTTTAGTATGTTATCTCACAGAAGAAATACATGCCAGTGGCAACCAAGGTTACCAGAAGTGAAGAGGGTTGGTAAATTCCACGTTTCTTTGTGATGACGTAATCTCGGTAGGTAAATTTAGTCATGAAACTAAAGAGGAAAATCTTATCCGCCAAGTCTTACACTGTGCAGACAGGAAAATGTCTGACAAGAACCAAATACACGAAACCGAGTGCAAAACTTTAAATTTTCTCTTTCATTATTAATATCTACACTTAATTTTTTTCATAAATGATAAACGAGTTATGTACTCGTAATAGTGGTGTTGACTTTGGTGGTTTAAATCACTAAATCTAAGGAAAGCATACGAAATGACCTGTTATTGTACCTAACATTGTAATTGTTGTTTATACCTTGTTGTCTACAACGTTAAGTATTGGATTTACCCCTGTCTCCGTAAATGTCTGCTACCAGGCTCCAAGAAGATGCCTGTATTCTCTCCTCAAAATTGAACCCAAGAAAAAACGTAGAATTTGGGAGAAGCAAATACGACTAAAAACGACCATGAATTAACCAAATGCGGTAACAAAATTATTAAAAATGCAATAAAAACCTGAAGAAATTTTGAAAACTAAAGAATTAACTAAAAATTCTTATAAATGTCAAGATATAAACAATAGTTTCTGGTTCTAACTGAACGGTAAAGAACTAGTATTATGTTTATCATTGTCTTAAGATACCTCTATAACTTGTCGTCGATTTCAGTCTTGATTAAATAAACAAGTTTAACATCAGTCTGGGAACATCTTAATCACCCCACGGTGAAACCTGTGCGTAGATAGAATAGAAAATTCGATTGGTGGTAATTGGGGATCCCGTGAGCTTTAAGTCCACGTACCGCGTTCGTGAATATTTTATTAAGAGGCGGATCAACGACTGGAACTCAGGTGGAGAGCTCTCTCTGCTTTCAACGCTGCATTAAAGATTTATGCTTCGGCAACAAGTTTTCGCGTCGTCCGCAATCTTGCAACAAACTTTGCTCTTCACAATCGCTCCTTCAACAACAGAAGGGAACAGCAGTGGGAGGGGAGAAGGGCGTGGGGGAGAATAGCAAAAGCAGTTTTTCTCCTCTGAAAGACTTCTGGTGTAGACAAATCGTGGGAATGTATGCAGCATGCTAGTAAGATTTTTTTGGCCAGAAAGCATTATAGCGATTGTGGAAAGAACAGGTTAATTGTTGACTTGCTTAATGCTGCGGGTAGTGGAAAGAAGAAATTGCATTCCTTTGACCAGTAGCGGCGATTGAGTGTCAAAACTGGGGAGGGGTGGGGGCAAGGACCAGGGGTGCCCATCCCCCTCCCCCAAAGCCTATTACGCACTCCTCCCAAAAAGGTAGAACATCCCCGCCTCGCCGAATTATTTACTAAATTAATTTTGGTCAGACAGAATTTGCCGGACAATATAATACAGACATATTTAAGCAATATATGCTTACTTAAAGTACTTTAGGCTCATTTTCATGTTTGTTAACATAAAAAGTACAAAAATGCTCAGGCTCACTGCCATTATTAGTGTACTGAACCTTATTCTTAGCAGTTTGTCTGCATGACTAACCTTGTATTAATGCGAACAGCACATCGCCCCCTTTCCAAACCGATTCTAAAGACATAAGAAGTGGTGTTTCATTTCAACTCCATCGCAGCGGTCACCCACAGGTAGGTAGAGAAACTATACATAACAACCATAACTAAAAATCAATAACAAGTAAATCAAAGAAACGATCGCCCCATTTTTGTGTGGAGATATATAGAACTTGTATACAATTTTGTCCTCCCCCCCAAAATTCCTATAACGCAGGCGCGCCATGAATCCCCCTGTGGGCACCCCTGGCAAGGAAGGTTTACTTCTCTTGGTAGACAAGGTTTAGCAATAGGAAGCCATAGTGTGGGAGCAAAAGTATCGAAATGTGGGGGGTTGTCCCTCGAATCGCCGCCACTGTCTCACACGCTTCTTAAACTTTCCATACAAGCGACCGCGAAATCAAGGCGTCTGGGCAGAAGTGGACTGTAAAGACAAAACGAGCAAGGACCAAGAATCGCGGCGTCTTTGCGTCATGATGCAAGCGTGAACTCTCTCTCCAAAGGAAACCAACCTGGGGTAAGGCACTGTATCCCTCAATTTTCACAGAGTTTACACACACACGTACACACACAACACAAATCATTGCATAAGCTTTATTTCTCCAAAACAGATCTGCTCAACCCAGCTTATTTGTGAAAGAGCTCTCGTATGCACGTGTCACTGCAGAGCGAGCAGCGGTACTGTAGCATCGTAAGAGGGTGCTGAAAGAAGGGACTAAGTGACGCAGGAGGCTTCGTTGGTTGCGTTTGTGCAGTGAGAAACCTCTTGGCACCTGATTCGTGAGTGTTACAGTGCAGTGTGTTATTGTAATCATGGCGAAAGAAACCGGAAGTGGCTGGGCCTTCCCGCACAGTACCTATTTTTTTAACATCTCAACACAAGCGATTCCTTCACTCCTGCTCTGTTGCTTATTGGCCTTTAGGTGCAGTGTACAGGCGGGAAGCTCACAATGCACGGAGTCCTCGATGGCCTCCACAAGTGTTAGCGAAATGCTGTAGTCTGCTCTACAGAAAGTAGTAGAACACTTTCATTAGGCACCTTATTCGATTAACATATGAGCCCTAGGTACGTGTCTAGCGTACTCGTTGTCACATTTTTTGCCTAGTACATAGCACGAATGAAACAAACCACAGTAATGTGTGTTTATAATATTAACAATCTTTCACAAAAGAAAATAAGCAACGAATTACAGATAATTGCCGTTTTTCAAAGAATCCAATTTCATAGCTGAAGTCTAAAAGTGCTGATTTCTGAGTCAAACTACACTGGAACAATAATTCTTTGTATTTGCAGTATATGTCATTGCGGTGGATGACCCCTTCCAGCGTCACGTTCCTTCAGTGTGATCCTTTGGCCTCACTTCTTTACTTGTATTATTTCTATTTAGCTTGCTTTATCACTTTTGGCTAATCGCGACAACGAGCATGAGTGATAATGATTGATACTTCGATTTTGTGCCACAATTGGCTAATTTGCGAAGATGGGGATAAGCGATAACATGATGAAATTGATGAATGGACACTTACAAACATCCATGCCCAGGCCGGGATTCGAACCCGAGACCCCTGGCGTCATGGCGCTGTGTTAATCACTCAGCCACAGATGTCTGTGATTGTTGTGTTAAATCTGTGTAATTTGCTGTTTGTTTCGTACAACCTTGTTAGTGTGGCCGTTTCAATTTATATTAGGTTTTTTTATGCTAGGACTTGTATGTTTGCAGGGATAATGGCAATAAATGTGAGTTAACAGAAGAAACTGAGTTCAATATAGATTCACCTTATATTACAACGCGTTTATTTCTCCAATTTATATACCATTTTCGCTATCCTAAAGTTTCCATTACTGTGGTTTCGTTTTACCTGGAAATATTTCCAGTCTATTTCCGCCGCCCTCTGGAAAAATCTGTTTCTCCAGACTCCGGAATCTTCCGGAAACCAAAAAAAAAAAAAAAATCTCTTGTCATTTCCCCTCCCATCCACATCTTCGATCGCCAGATCCGTTACCATGGAGAAGGCAGCATGAGACACGCACACGCTGGAAACCGATCCCCGTCCATGCATTTTCCAAAAGGATAAGAGATTCTTCTCTCGCTGGAACTGAAAGGGAAGGAGGTGTCTAAACGCTGCCGCTTCAACGGAAAAGTGAGAGAGGTACTAACAAGTGAAAGCATTTTCAATTTCAGGAGATGTAATCGGGTTCGAAGTAAGGGATTGCTACATCAATTATCATGCTGCTGGTGTCAGAGGATGCTGTGAATGATAAATGAGGCCCTTTCAGTTTAAAGTAGCATTGGGTCAACATTTAGGTGGACATTTCACGTACAGTTTACACAATATTGTGTTTATTTCGAGGAAAAATATAACTTTTTAACAATGTTTTAATCAAGACCAAAACTCTTCGAAGGCGTAGTGGTAACGTCCTCGCCTTGTAACCAAGAGGCCCTGGGTTCGATACCCGGAGGAGGCACATAGTGGTTCAGATCCCACTTTAAACTGTAGGTCCAGTCCCGATTAGGTTTTCTGTTCATAAAGTAGACTCAAGAACAAATTCAAGTCACGGATAATTTTACGAGCAATACTTGTGTATCTTATCTTGAATTTTTGAAATGGCTGCCATGTTGGAATTTTGAGATGATTCTTTCAGGTTTATTCGCTTTTCTCTCCCCCGTGTTGATGGACATCTCAAACGGAGCGAACGACTGGACTTTGGACCTAGGTTGGGTGCAGTGGCCAGGGCGCGTTCGGGGCCCACGGGGGCCCAAAGCGTTTTGCACAGCCACGAAGGCTGTATCGGGGCCATCGTTACGGGACACCAACCGAAATTACAGACAGGGTCGGGCTCTCATCCGCCGGACCACAAAAGTCGCCCAAATGGTGCTACCTGCAACCTCCAGGGTGCCATATTGGAAAAACGAAAAATCAAGATGGCGGCCACCACGTTTGAGGTAAGAGTACGGCACGGTAAATAGTAGGCGAATTGTCAATCAGCATGGTTATTCACTGGATAGATTGAAACAAATAAGCAGAAGACAAGCGTACTCCTGAATCAGCACAATTCCATTTCTTTAAACAAGATAGAATGTGGAATAAAAATGATTGAAAATAGCAATAATGTACAATTTGCCTACAGTTATTTTCGCCACGAAATGTGTTACACAGATTTTCATATAGGTCTATTTTGATCCCCTCCCCCTTTTAAATTATTTTCCTGAAACTCATGTAACTAAGCTGCTGCAAATATATTTTTATTACACCAAGTATAGCTATGAATTTAGAAAATTTAGAGCAGCCATCCGACTACACCACAAGGATAAAGGTCACTGCTACTTTTGTGAGCATATAGGACAGTAAGCGACGACTTACACGCGTGGCAGAAAATTCGCAAAAGACCACAGTTGAAGGTCATACTCTTCGTGACCAATTGTCCAACACCTTGACATGCATTCCTCCCTCGAAATGCAGCGATAGCGTCTAAGCCTTGCGGACGGGACGGTACGGCACCTTGCTTCTGAGTCAATGGGCATCTCGTGAGGTGCATTACGTGGCTTACAAGAGCGAGCATGACGTTACCTACGAGTAATGTTCGGACACCTTCATCGGTTTCTTTGCAGGATATGCATCGATCATGCTTTGAGGAAAAATGTTCCGCAAAAATCTCACGAGACATGAAATCATTTCCTGTCGTATATATAAAGAGGGGGGTCAGACGAAGAGAGACAGACAAGAGGCAGAAAGATATATATATATAGGAAAAAGAGTTGGAGAAAAGAGGGAGCGAGAGAGACAGGACAGAGAAAGAGGAATAGGGGAAAAGAAAGAGGGGGATGTAGGAAGAAAGGTAGATACACAGAGAAAAGATAAGGAGAAAGAGAGAGAAGTAGAAAGAGATAGAAGGATATAAACAAAGACAGTGAGAGCTAGAAAGAACCAAAAGAGAGAGAGAGAGAGAGAGAGAGATAAACGGAGCAAAGGGAGAGGAAAAAAGAGAATCTCATAAACAGAGAGCAAGTCAGGAGAGATAAAGCAAGAGGAAGATATATATATATATATATAAACGGAGCGAAGGGAGAGGAAAAAAGAGAATATCATAAACAGAGAGCACGTCAGGAGAGATAAAGCAAGAGAAAGAAACACAAAGAAAATAAAAGGAGGGAGAAACAGAAAGAAGGATATGATCAGATAAAAGAGAACCAGGTGGCCAGTCAGAAGACAAGGACTTAATCAGAGAGTGAAGAAAGCAAGGGGGGAAAGAGAGAGAGAGAGAGAGAGAGAGAGAGAAACAATACAGAAACAAGAAGATAAGAAAAAGATGTAGAGAGACAACCAGAAAGCCAAAAAGTGAGTAAGCTATATGAAAAATGTTGAGCGAGTGAGGCAGAGAGATATGCTGATATGACCTACTGTTTTGAAAACCAGAAAAAACAGCGGGGATGGGACACGTATCGTTTGCCGCTTCGTTTTGAAAGCTACCTTAGGGAGAATATAACTTTTATCTTTACTTTAAATCGCTGGTAGGTAGATGAATATATAATCATAGGCGCACCCAGGAATTTTCTATGGGGGAGGGAGGTTCAACCAAATTAACAATGTGAAAAGTAAAAAAAAAGCCTTGTGTGGTTCTTATTCTCAACCAACAACATTGGTACAGGAAAAATTTGAAAGTCCTACAAAAGGGTGCAACGGTAATAAATGCAGTGATTCCTGTTATTTGAAAATAACACAAAGATGTGTAATTTTCCATTACAAAATTGTAGGAAAATGTTATTTTCTGCATAACATGATAGCCCAAGAAGGGAGGTGGGGTCTGACTCAATAACCTCCTCTTCCCCTTCGGTGCGCCCATGTATATACGTGTAATAATATTAAAACCAGCAAAAGAAAGCGGATTGATTCCATTTTAGAACATTTTCAATTATAACATTTTTGCCGACCCAAACTCGTGCACCCCTTATTATCCGTATATTTATGTGTCTCTGTATTTTTGTTATTTGTGTAAAAGTCAATGTGCATTCGTTTTCTTCTCACATTGGATCTGGTTTCCGTTGAACTATAACACTGCTTTGCCGAGTTAGAGTAACTGTTCTCTCGATGTGGTGGTCACGTTGTATCAGGAAAGCGTCATTGCGCTGGTAGAGTTTGATGTGCATAATGTAGCGAAATAACCGACGAGTTGGTACTGTTAGAAAAACTCATGGCTACAAATGTAGAGTACCTTTGGGAGATTATTTCCCTCTACAGCAAATGCTGAAAATGTCCTCCCTGCTGCTCCAAGCACAACGCAACACGTCGTTCCATGTTACTGGCCGCTCGTTGGAGAACGCTGTCGTCAATACCATTCATCTCGTGTACAATGTTCTGCTTCAAATCGTGCAAAGTATGGGAGCGTGTGGCGTAAACCCTGTCTTTTAAGTAACCCCATTGGAAGAAGTCCGGGGTTGTTAAATCCGGAGATCTCGGTGGCCACAGGTTCTTGAAAATTATCCGGTCGTCAAGAAAAATTCAATGAGTTCCATGTATTTGTTCGGTGTATGGCATGTGGCGCCGTCTTGTTGAAATTATCCTTGACTCGGCTCTAGCCTTTACGCAGAGCTCTGTCATTCAGTTGCTCAACAAGAAGCACGATATGAAGCACGTACTGTATCCTTGCAAAGACTGAGTCAGTTTCAGCGACGAAAGCTACCAGATTCTGCACAGCTGCGTACTCTCTTGAGGATGTATGAATCTCCTAGATGTCCTGCGTTATGTGAAACTAAGTTGGAGAATTACGAGGTGTTCTTGTTTCTATAAAACGGCAAAGAAATGTGTTAGTTTTATATGAATCACCCTTTACAAGCCATAGTTTCCTGGTTCCCAATTGTGATTCTTAATTGATGTACAGTCACCAACAAAAAAAATAGGACAACTACATCCTGAAATACTCGCTTCCATCCAAGACGTTATGTGTGTTGCCTAACTCTACGGCGATAAATGGATTTGAATAGCAAATTTTCAATGGCAACTTCAACCACCACCGTACAGTTCTGCAACACGCATAACAACTTGCAAGGAAGTGCATATTTCAGTATCTAGGGGTCCAATTTTTATTGCCGGTGTACCTTTAATGCTGTACATTCGTGATTGATTGATTGGTTGGTTTGGTTTATTTTACTTCACTTTTCCACCACTTTTGGCGAAGATGAGGATGATATGATGAAATTGATTAAGGGACACTCACCAAGAACACTATGCCCATGCCGGTATTCGAACCCGGAATCTCGGGCGTCGTAGCTCACTGTGGTAACAACTTCACCACGGAGACCGGCTGCGTTCGTAAACGTAACGTCAATAAAGATATCACGACACTACTGACGAATTCGCCCGAGAGAATCAAAATGATTTTGTTTCATTCGATGGCGGGTGAAACACGCCAGAGTACATCGGCGTCCACACTCGTGAGAAATCAAAGATGGACTTACCAAAGTGAGGACGTCCCTAACGGCGTTGTGGTCCTGGATGAGGAACTTGACGAGATGAGTGTAACCGTTCATCGCGGCCAGATGAAGCGCCGTCTGACCCACTCGAGACTTGCTGTTGATGAAGGCCTTGTGGGCGAGCAGCGAATCGCAGACCTCCAGGTAGCCCTTCTCGGCCGCCAGGTGGAGGGCCGAGCGACCCTCGTGGTCGAAGACGTCCACCCGGGCGTGGTTGGTCAGCAGCGTGTTGATCAGCTCCATGTGGCCGTTGTGGCAGGCGATCAGCAGCGGCGTCCATCCGATGTTGTTTTGTTTGTTCAGGGCCTTCTGGATCTCGGTGGCCGTCATGTGGGTCAGGATCTCCGCCAGGACGTCGTTGTTGCCGGCCAAGGCGGAGTAGTGGAAGGCTGTCTCTTGCGTCTGTGAAAAAAATATTGGTTCTTTATACGCTGATTAGGCCGCACCAGAACTGTAGGGAGCCAAGTTGCTGATGGAGCAATCCAGCGTTACGTGTGTGACATTTTAAGGTTCTAGACATGAGATTCGATTAAAATATTGATAAGGAACTGATTTCATATAATTATGACGTACTTTGTGGTGTCTGCTAACAAATTAGAAAATAAACTTGAGTATAATGGCACAGGCTGAATGAATGAAGAGTATTAAGAAAAAGTGCGTTACGTGCGTGACGCTTTTAAAATGTAGCAAATTTTGACTTCATTTGTCTGTGAAGCATGTAGGCTGCAGATGCTAGTAACTTTTACTGGTGAAATGTGTAAATTATATGCATTCACAAGCATCTAAACTTCAATACAATTATAAAAAAAAAATCCATATTAATTCATTTGTTATTGACATGGAGTAGGACCACTTTTCGTGCAATACCCCTGACAGAAGATTTGTTATATTATAACAATTTTAATAAAATACAACAATAATGAAATTTACTTAAACTAAAATTAAATAAACCTACAAATTTTCCTTGTAATGACCAAACCTCTTTACTCGAAGTTTTGACACAATTTTACATGTCTGTTTTTCAAGTTATAAAGAATGAATTGCAATGTGAGTTACAATAGATTAGATAATAATAACGAAAGGCTACACACTTCAAAACTAACTTCAATACTAACAATAGATCTCTTCGAATTTACATTTTACATAACAACTTAGTTTGCATGCGCAGTAATCTGACAAGTAGTTTCTGATTTGATTGTTTTTGCCATGTGGCATTGAGCTGCAGAACTGTACAATTCACGACAGTATTCATGCATTGGCCATACAATTGTTACATATAAATAACTGAAAGTTTGCAATTTGTGAATAGAAGTCTAATGAAAAAAAATTTAAAGACCAGTATTTTTAAAGTACGAGTATTAGTTACAAGTTTATTTTCTGTGCCCTTCAAATAAACAAGATGGATAATTTTTCCTATTTCCTACATCGTCATAATTCGAACACACTAGAACCTCAACCTTTAATAAAATAATAGGAAACAATGTATAATAACAATAAAAATAAATGAATATTATGATATCGATTTCAATTTGTTTGAAACGATAGGGAAATTTTGTGCATACGAAAAGTTATTTGATACATACTCATGTTTCATAATTTGCCTTAAAAATTATTAATGAATTTGTATACAATTGAAAGGGGCTGAGGGCCTGCTACTCTACTCCTTCAAGTAGTTCCCATATACTTGCCGTGTTGGTGGATTGAGAGACTTTGGCCCCAGCCTCCAGCAGGTACCGCGTGACCTCCTTGTCGGCGTTCGGTTTCACCACCTCGTTCTTGGTCACTTGCGTCGCATAATGCAGCGCCGTCGCTCCGTCCTTGTTCACCTGGTTGACGTACGACGTCATCACATCCTTCCCCTTGTTATCCTTCACGAAGGTGATGAGGTATTTCACGACTTCATCCTGGCAGCTCCTGCACGCCAAGTGGAGAGGTGTTTCGCCTTTCTGAAAGATGGAGATTGGATTACCCCAACTCACATTGCAGTGTGCAAGTTGTGACGTTCACAAGTCAATCATTTGCACGATTACATTTCGTTCATAAATATTTGAAACTAAAAAGCGAAGGTGTAGATACAACTTCTATGGGTCTATTCTATTAGTGAAATAACTGAACAATATGCAGTTCACTATTACCTATATTTCCATTTTTTTGTCACACACATTACCACATAATGACTATTGATTCTCGTTGCTATAGCAACGTTTGAATTCCAAATATCTCGTTTATACAGCGTATAGTGCAATGAATAACATAAAACATAATTAACGTTGTGCAAAGTAATAATTATACATTTTTTTGAACCGTTAATATAAAGTGATTTGTATAATATGAAATTAATAATTTCAATAAACATATAGTTAATTATATTGTGAGGATCCACAGGCCCGACACAAAGTAAAATGCAAGAAAAATATAAATGCTGAAAGATATATTTCAAGTGTCTAAATATGCTTTTGGGAATACATCAAGTGCCTAAATATGCTTCTGGGAATACATCAAGTGTCTAAATATGCTTTTGGGAATATATCAAATGTATAAATATGAATCGGTGGATACATTAGGTGTCTAAATATTCTTCAGAGGATACACCAAGGGACTAAATATGATTGAGTAGACAAAAGAGCATGGGCGCCCGCAGGGGAGAGCCAGGGAGCCACTTGCCCTCCTGAGATTTCTGGAAAGAGTTAATGTAATTCGAATGGTGAAATAGTAGATATATTTTATAACAAAAAGTATTGTTTTCTGTGACTAACAGGCCAGAAGTTAAAGCAACAATTATTATTATTATTATTATTATTATTATTATTATTATTATTATTATTATTATTATTATTAGAAATAGGGGTACATTTAAGCTTACAATCTCTTTTACACCGAGTATCCAACTATAAAAAACAGCTTTTTGTCCTACATGAATTAATGTTAAGTATACAGTTATGCAAATGATATATAGATATACAGAATATGAAAATTACAAATGTATGTAATTAAAAAACATAAGTAGTGGTAGCAGTAGTAATAGTAATCTAATAACAATAATAATAACAACAAAAATAAAAACAATAATAGCAGTAATAGTAGCAATATTATTATTATTAATAGTAGTAGTAGTAGTAGTAGTAGTAGTAGTAGTAGTAGTAGTAACAATATTAATAATAATTAAGGAGTTTCTGTGACTCTGCCCCCCTGAGAAAAATCCTGCCGGCCCCCTTGCAAAAGAGACGACTAAAATGCTTTAGAGAATACATCTAGTGACTAAATGTGATTCAGCAAATACATGAGCTGTCTAAAATGCTTTACAGGACACATCTAGTGACTAAATATGATTCAGCAAATACATGAGCTGTCTAAAATGCTTTAGAGGACACATCTAGTGACTAAATATGATTCAGCAAATACATGAGCTGTCTAAAATGCTTTAGAGGACACATCTAGTGACTAAATATGATTTGGCAAATACATGAGGTGGCTAAAATGCTTTAGAGGACATATCTAGTGGCTAAATATGATTCGGCAAATACATGAGCTGTCTAAAATGCTTTAGAGGACACATCTAGTGGCTAAATATGATTCAGAAATACATGAGGTGGCTAAAATGCTTTAGAGGACACATCTAGTGACTAAATATGATTCAGCAAATACATGAGCTGTCTAAAATGCTTTACAGGACACATCTAGTGACTAAATATGATTTGGCAAATACATGAGCTGTCTAAAATGCTTTAGAGGACACATCTAGTGACAAAATATGATTCAGAAATACATGAGGTGGCTAAAATGCTTTAGAGGACATATCTAGTGGCTAAATATGATTCGGCAAATACATGAGCTGTCTAAAATGCTTTAGAGGACACATCTAGTGACTAAATATGATTCAGCAAATACATGAGCTGTCTAAAATGCTTTAGAGGACACATCTAGTGACTAAATATGATTTGGCAAATACATGAGCTGTCTAAAATGCTTTAGAGGACACATCTAGTGACTAAATATGATTCAGCAAATACATGAGGTGGCTAAAATGCTTTAGAGGACATATCTAGTGGCTAAATATGATTCAGCAAACACAAATGCTTTAAAGGACACATTAACTGACTAAATAGTAGATACATGACATCACCGCGCACTATCGCAAGTTGTATGAGGTGATGTTATGATTTTCTCTTGCAGTTAGAAGGTGTTCCTTTCCATGTACCTAATTTGTAGTGGCTAGATGTGCTCAGTTTTGTGTGCCTCACATGACATTCAATCAATACAGCTTTAGCATGAATAAATGTCACATTCTTAGCTAATTTATACTTGTAGACAAATATCTCCCTTGAATTACATGCATTGTAGTTAAAGGAAGCAGGACCAAGTATTAACAGGCGTTTCTGATAATGAATGTCATTATCTCTAGAATGAATTATTATACAGTTCGGTTAAAGAAATGACAATTGTAATTTAAGATTGTTCTTGTTTAAGATTCTTTATTAGAAATCAAGCCATGCCTTCAGTAATTCATGAAACTGCACTAAATTTTCTACTGAGATTGCGTAATTTACAACTGAATCTTGTTAATATAATACATTATTAGAGCTTCTATATTTACGCGTATATTCTGACAGTATATCGTGTAAACAGGAATCTCTAGGTGTTACGGCTGATTTGATTCCGGTATGTAACCACCTTTTATTTGAACACATTTTAAAGTTAAGATGGAGATGCCTATAGCTCGAATCATGTAGAAATAGCTAAATGTGCATGTGCCCTTATAAATTTAACTACTTCTTCATAATATGATTTTCTGTATTTCAGGAGCATATAACCCTTACCGAAAACTAAAAATACAGTATTCATGAAAATCCTAGATCTACAGATAACCAACCTTATTTTGGTAGAGAGGGTCTCCTCTGTCTTCTAGGAGTAGAATAAGCGTCTGAATGTTCCCAAACTTGGCCGCCACGTGGACTGGAGTGTTGCCATCCTCCGTCGGGATGTTGGGGCTGGCGCCCGATTTGACCAGCATGAGGGCGCACTTGTCGCCATCCTTTACACGCGCCGCTATGTGGAGGGGAGACTCTCGATTGGCCCCACCTGCAGGAATTAGAATTAAACTAAATGTTATTTATGCACTGAAACCTGTTGATTGTAAAATATGAAATATAGTGTCAACAGTGAAATGTTCTAACTACATATAGTGTCATTTTGAGCTGTACAAATAAAAGTATACAGAAAGTCATAAGTCATAACTAATAATGCATTTACAAGGTCAAACTAAATATTAAGTAAAAAGAAAACCTATTTATAGGTAGTAATTCATGTTCTCAGTTTATGAATATGTACCTTAAGAGTTTGAAACGGTCGGCTATATCTTCCTGCTTGTACGTTCCATCAGCCCTCCCCCCACCCGAACAGAAAGACTGAATCCAAGAAAGAAGCTTTAACGATGTCCGTATCCCTTTCGTTTCATTAGCTTTGTTATTGTGTTACAGATTTTAAGAATTTGAAGTATTATCCACGTGAAGTAGGTCATGTACCAGTTGCCTATACGACCCCGTTAAAGCAGAACTCTACAAAGAAAAATATTAATGAATAAATACTAACGTAATTTTGCACAAAAGATGCAAATTCCCAGATCTCATCAAACAATAGACATTACACTGTTTTACCAATACGGCTTTGTTCTAGTTATTGTTAATGTACATTAGCAAGGTGCTGAAAAATTTAAAATACGTACGGCATTATATTGTTAGTGCATTGTTATCTTCATGAATGGCCTGCTGTCTAGAATTTTATGGAAAATATGTTTACAGCAGAGTGGCAACGTCAGAAGAAAATGAATTGGGAGCCTTGGAGGGCGGGAATATTTTCTAGTGGAGTAGCTATATTTAATATACTTCCATAAATCAAACAAAAGAATGTGTAGTCTATTTGGATTAATAGAACAATTTTATTGTAGTCTTTCATCTCTTGTTTACTCACGGACTTGTCCACCCTCTCTGATACGGCCTCACAAAAATGAGACGCTGAAGGAGCAGAAGTGACAAAATTCCATAATACGGTATACGCCAAAATATACAGTACTGAAACTCGCGCATTTCGAACACGTGGTTGCGTTTGTCGACGGGGCATAGCTCCAGCTGCACGTGTTCGCAGTAGTGAAAAGAAAGTTGTGTTGTGCAGTTGTTGTTCGAAATGGGTCTCTCGACGGAGGAAAAAGTATTCATAGTTGAGCATTATTTCCGCTCATACGGAAGCGGTCGTGAAGGTGGGCCGAGTTTGAAAAAGGTGACTGGTCTATATGCAACCCAAATGACAATCGTCCACTCCACATGCCCTAACCTAACTTAACCTTAGGTTTCCTGACAGTTATGCAACCCAAAAAGCACGATTGTTATTTGGGTTGCATATAGGCCAGTCACTATATTGTAACATGTCTTATACTTTTGTTCATCTTTTCATTTCAGTACTGTATATTTTGGCGCATACTGTATTGTGATGATAGCAAAATAACCATGTCAAGTTCTTTTGCTTGTTTATTTCATGACAGAAGCTATAAGGAACGGTTTTCTAGCGCTTGCAAGTGTTATTAATACAGACTGTGAAGTTAGTAGAAGTGAAGTATCATGATAACTAAACACCGTTAATAATAATAATAATAATAATAATAATAATAATAATAATAATAATAGGGTCCCGGGTTCGATATCCAATGCAGGCACATAGTGGTTCGGATCCCACTTCAAATTGTACGTCCAGTCCCAATTAGCCTATCTGTGTATAAAATAAACTTAAGACGAAACTCATACTCAATAATAATAATGTCAGCCCCATCCCAAAAAGAAATATCCTAGAGGCCCAAATATTATAAACCCCCCACTCTGCTGGTTAACGACATATCTTGAGAGAACATTCGATATAACTGTTAAAGTGTGCATTTTCTCGTCCCCTATATACATGTGTGTGTCTGATATGATCGTTATACTCTGTACGTACCCTGTACATGAACGTCAGCTCCATAACCGAGCAAAGTTTCCACGACGGCCGGTTTCCCTGATTCCGCTGCAATATGCAGAGCTGTGTAATTATCCTGCGAAGAAAGCAATGAAATAGCAAATTACGACTTGCGTGGTTGGTACCACAGAGATATAAATCTGAACACTCATCCTGTATTTTAAAGGTCAAAATTAATTAAAATAATAAATACTTTTCTATTAGGGGAATTAATATTACATGAACAGGAGCGATACAGAAACTGGATTCATTAAGTTTGTTACATCTACTATTTTAGATAAATGCCTCATCTCCAAAATACATTAACTATGTCGTTAACGAAGTCTGGAAAACATAATAATATAGTACAAATTAGCTACATAATCTAACAGCGACATCTGTAGTTCAAATTTCGTATAATTTCGTGCTGAACCGAATATAATAGAAATACACTCGCGTGCAAAGTAATAGACCCACCTCACACTTTTGACATAAGATATTATTAACATCATACGTATTTATTACTGAACTTTATCTACTTATAAGTAGGATTAGACGCTTCCATTTGGATTAACATTTTATGTGCCTCCAAACAGTTGGAAGAAGAAGTAAGAACAAATAAACATTTTATGCCAAAAGTGTGAGGTGGGTCTATTTCTATGCACGCAAGTGTACAACAAATTTAAAAGTAGGAAATAATTTATACGTAAATCATGAATTAGCTTTAGTTTTTCAAAGGAATCCTTGCTTCATGGCACGATTACCATTCTAATGTCTTCCCCTAAGGTGACAAGACAGTCCAGTAGATAGACAATAACAACCAGTGGCGGCGATTAGGACATTCCCTCCCCCCGAACTTTTTTCCACTTTTGCCGCCGCACTGTCTAAATCTGATCTACCAATGGAAAGTAAACTACTCTTGCCCCCCCCGCCCAGTTTAGGAACCCAATCGCCGCCACTGACAATAACAGAATATGCGTTGGGAAAGGGCTTTGATTAGATTTGATTTCCTAATAGCTTAATTTCATCACCAGCGTTAGGGATTTTTCAGACCAAGGTGTCAAGGGACACGGCCTCCTCCAGTCTATAAAATATTGATATTGTGTGTGACGCTGCGATCGTTCAGAGTGTAAGTGATCCGTACAATTTATAACACCTTTGGAAACTGAAATATGTTTGTACTGACAAATTGTGTTTTGTCTTTTATATGTGGAGTTCGTTTTATGTTTAGTGGCATTTTGGTGTTGAATAAATAATGTTAGATTATGCGGTGCACATCTATTAAAATCAACTCGATACCTTGAGTGCAACACAAAAGTATTAAATATATTCACTGCGCATGCGCGACTAATAGACGGACGCGACATGCTACTGTGAAAACGACCTAGTCCGAGTGACATAAAAGCAGCACGTGGACCTTGTGTTATACTGTGGCTTAAACATCGCGCTGCGAAGCCAAGGGTCCCGGGTTCGAATCGCGCTCGGGCTTGGTTGTTTGTGAATGTCCATTCATCAATTTCATCATTTCATCACTCATCCCCATCTTCGCAAATTAGGCAAGAGGCACAAAACGCGAAGTAAAATAAACTAAATCAATCAATAGTGTGGCTTAATATGGCACCACAAAAGTTTACATTGCAACAAAGGATTTATCTTGTCGAGTGTTACTTCGGAAAAAGGAATTGTGAAGAAGTGCGACGACGTTTTGCAACGAAATTTCCTGGTATTCCCGTTCCACATAGGACCACTATATTAAACCTTGTAAAAAGGTTTAGAGTAACAGGGTCAGTTCTGAATAAAAGTGGCAAGAAAAATGGGGAAATCTAAAAAATAAAGTATACAAAGACAATCCGCACACTATCCGTGAGTTAAAAGAGAGTATTGTACTAGAAATCGGGAGAATTACAGTAGACGAACTTGTATGTGTAAATGCCAATTTCCTTGGGAGATGCCAGGAATGTGTTACAGCAGAGGGACATCATTTTCAACACCTTCTGTAGTCAAGGTTAGTACACAATATGAAAACTGTAATTTTAATAGCCGACTCTACCGACTGTCGCGGACCCTTTCACTGGGAAAGACAAGCGCTGATGCCGGGCAGCTTTCCGCCGAGTCTCGTAGCGAATGTCAGGGAATGCTCTGTAGTATGGTACAAATAGATGCATTTACTTACGAAAATTCGTTTCCGAATGACATATGTCTCTTGTGGCTTGTCGCTTCGGTCTGAAACTCACTTTAACTCCCCTGACTCCCCTCCTCCAATATAAACATACACAAGGGCCTAATTCATTGTCCTGTTGTACGTAAACTTATTTTTAAACCGCAGAGATTACAAAAAAAAAGTTATGAACCCTGTTAAAAGTCATTGAGTCAGTAAAATTAGTTACTTCACAGTTATGCACTTATTAGTAGATCGTCAATGTAGTGGCTCGGACAATTGCAAACAATTTGAATACCAAAATCAGCTTGGGTTAATGCATATCACTCACAGCCAATAAACGCGCAAGTCAACCACTTGCACGTTGCTCTGCGGGTGTAAACATCGGTCCTAATGTGTTGTGCAGGTTAATTTGCGTGTCAAGGGGAATACCTTTGGCCGAATGGACTCCACGGATGCAATTCCACTATCATGATGCACTGGTAATTAAGTGGCTGCGTAGCCCGGAACGTGGAAACCTAGCAGGCGTTGATTTAGCACTAAAGCAAGGTCAACACAACCTTGTATCTCTGTAATCGAAATATTAACTATTCTCCATCCATTGTAAAAACGAAGCTAATGCAAACAGAAACAATTGACGTGACGTGTTAGTTCCTATGTTATCCTGAATATATTATGAATATGAGCTGTACATCTCATTATGCAATGTTCCACAACTTTGCTATCGTATCTGGGCTGAGTGGTATGGCTTTATCATTCGCACATCCTACACGCAAAATTCGGGCACAGCTGTCATCTCAATATCCAGTGGTTTTTCCACAAGTCGAGTGTACTTGTGAACATTGACTTCATTCTTACAACGGATAGAGAATAGGCCTAGTATAATCGTGAGAGCCATGTGTATAGCAAAGCTTAATATCGCCTTAAGCAAAAAAGAGGACCCACTGTGTAAAAATATGTAAAGAAATCTCATTTACAGTAAAGAATATGAGATTGACACATTGCCAGTTCGAATTTGCTTTCTTTTTTTAAATGAATGCATGCAGTCTAAGGAGTGTCCTTCTCTGATGGCACTCAAATGTCAATCTCCATTTGTGTTTGTGATTGTTCCTTCGTTCATCTTGTCTTATCACGATTCACCCTCATCGTCGCGATTAGTCAAAAATGTCAGAAAAGCAATATTAAAATCACCTAAACTAAATGAAATTAATACCAGAGCCCAAAATGTCCCAACTTCTAATGAATAACTATCACATGCGTGTTTGGTCAGGTGTATTGGACGATAAATTTTCAACATTTGCAGACAAATTGGGAAGTTTCGGTGCGACAACATTTCAAGATTTCCAGATAATGTGAAAATCTCGAATTCCATACATTATTTCTCCCTGAAGTGATCGTTTTAGCAATTTCTGGAATGAAACTTGCATTTTTACTCACAGACTCGAGAGGACTTGGAGAATATAGCACTTTTATTACACGACCCATCAAGGTATCCCAACTATTCACGATCCCGAAAATCGGAAAGGCGTTTCCCGAAGTCTGCATCGCGACAGTAATTTTTTCCCAGATCCCGCTAATGACTTCACACACTCCTACAAGCATACTTCTCGCAGCAGCCAGTTATTCCCAAATATTTTCTGAGATTTTCTCCTGACATTTGGTTTCCCCATTGGAACATCTATTTACTTTGATTAAATTATCTGATGTCCAAGTGAAGGATAGGATTAACATACAGGATATATAGGGCGCCTGGCAGCCCTAAGCAAGAGGGACTACCACTCTTTTCCCCCAAGATGTATAAAATTAACTATAAATCGTCAATAACATTAGAAATACACACATTTCTTCACGTTCAAAATAAAATGATCTCCCCAAGGACGAACCGAGAGAGCGCAGATAGTGCTGCAGCTCCCCCTCAAATGCATGACCAAAAGAGAAAAAAATGAGTAAATCCCAGATGACGTTACATGTAATTTTTAGGACTATATTCAGTGGCGCCAGGTTTTGAAAAACCAGGAGTTTAATGTAAGGTCTTGTTTAATAATTATATACAAAATAACATCTTACCTCCCTTGAATTTGTAGTGATTTCAATAAGCATTCGATAACAAGTATAATAATAATGATAATAGGAAGGAATATCAGTTGATGCCACTGAAAATATGTATCATGAATAGTTTACACAACTTATACAAAGAAATAGTCCAAGCAGAAATGTGTCTATCGAAAGCAATGTGTACATGTGTGTGTGCATATAGCAATTTGATTTCGAGTATTTTCACATATGGCATTTTGAGCACGTCTTTAAGTGCCTCTGCTAAAATTACTACCTACTTATCAACAATGATTTCCGAAGCTGAGATCACGTAACGTTTATCCAAATATATCATTGCATTTGCATCATTTGGAAGGGGTTGTGTATAATACGGCAATATTATATATGCATTCTTCTGGATTATTTACTGTGCCTTCGCCTATCACGCATCAAACAGTTCTAACACCTTCTGTCACATTCCAAATTCTGGATTTTCGAAATTTTACACCTGGGCAGGTGGTCTGAGATCTCTTCTTGTTCTGAAGTTACTATATTGAGTTCAGAATGTGTACGCACACACACATAAGTAATGTGTCATATCCACTGTACGTACTTTTATAAATCTTACCAACTTCCGAGTTCAGTCCTCAAAATAAAGATCTGAACACGTTAAGTACTCCTATTTAAAGTAATAACAAACCTTCAATAAACATAGTGGGTTGATTAAAATAACTGTCATCTGATCCCCCCCTTTCCCGAATGAAGGACCTTAAACCGCCACTAGTACCAGTAATGTTTTAGTTTTTTCGAATTTCGTGTGGTTTGGTACGAGCACTGGCTTCAGAAAAAGGATAGGAGGAGGCACCCAATATAGGAGTGCATATATGATACTGCTCTATTGAACATAATGACCCTCTCTAAATAATGCAATGACAATGATATATTTGAGTAAATGTTACGTGAACTCTGCTTCGAAAAGCATTGTTGATAATTAGGTAGTAATTGTAGCACAGACACTTCAAGAATCTCTAATTGCCATGTGTGAAAATGTCACATACGAGTGAGGAAGAGTAGCTCACAACCCAAACCTCCCCGTGGCATACGGAGCAAGAAATACCTTGAAATAATATTCAGAGTGTCGTTTATATTTTTGAAATGTCATAAGTTAAACCAGAAGATTTCATAAAACAGAGAGAGAAAGAAAGACAGGGAATATGTATACACTCACGAATATTACATTTCTTCCTGCCATTTCAAATATGACACCAGACGCATTTCACAAGTTTTCCTGAACTACAAAATGTCAGCGTATATATTGCTAGAGACCTTGAGGAGAGTTTATGGCCATCTATACGTTTCTTCATTACTTAGGAAAAATATGTCTGGGAGACTTTGTAGAGTACTTTAAACCTACCCACATACTTTCAGATTTTCGAGCAAGGGTTATTCTCTGGAAAACCATCAATACTTGGCCCAATGACTAAAACTGTAATACTCAATATTATGGCATATTTTACACGTGATTTTCTCAGTATCTATTCTGTTTTTGGCTCGCAAGAAAGATTCACTTAAATATACCAGGTGTATAAGCTTAAATCTGCTGTTTTGTAGTCAGAAAAACACATGGTTTGTTCATAGAAAGCAACAAGAAATTTATTCAAAGTACTTGCCCTCGCGAGCTACACATTTTGCCCATCTCTCGGGCAATTTGTGGATACCACGCCAAAAAAAGTCCTTCTCTTTCGAGGCAAACCACTCATCAAGCCATTTTCGGACGTCTGCATACGAATCGAAGTGCTGCTCAGCGAGGGCGTGGCCCATCGACGAAAACAGATGGTAGTCGGAAGGGGCCAGGTCTGGTGAATATGCGGGATGGGGTAGCACCTCCCAGTTGCGTGTCTCCAAGTAGTTTTGGACCCGTCTTGACGTGTGTGATGGGGCGTTGTCGTGGAGGAAAATCAGCTTGTCATGTCTTTCTTGATAATCCGGTCTTTTGTCACACAGAGCACGGTGCAATTTGATCAGTTGTTGGTGGTAGCGGTGGGCAGTGACAGTTTCACCAGGTTTCAACAGCTCAAAGTAGACGATGCCCTGTTGATCCCACCAAACACACAGCATCGTCTTCCGGCCGAAGCGATTTGGTCTCGAGGAAGATGTTGATGGTTGGCCGGGATCAACCCACGATTTCTTGCGTTTAGGATTCTCGAAATATATCCACTTTTCATCACCAGTCACAATCCGATGCAGGAAAGACTTTCTTTTTTGTCTGGCAAGCAAGATTTCGCATGTGTTTTGGCGTCTCTCCAGCTGCCGATCGGTCAATTCATGCGGCACCCATTTTCCGATCTTTTGAACCTTTCCCATGGCACGTAGACGCATGGAAATGGCTGCTTGAGTAACACCCAATTGCTCGGCAAGCATCTTTTGCGTTTGGGTATCGTCCTCGTCCAAAAGAGCCTGCAATTGATGGTCCTCAACCTTCCTGGGCCGATTTTCACGCTTCTTGTCGCTCAGGTCAAAATTGCCGTCTTTGAACCGACGAAACCAATCCCTGCACGTTGTTTCCGATACAGCACTGTCACCGTAGGCCTCCACAAGCATTCGATGCGATTCGGCAGCCGATTTCTTCAAATGGAAGCAGAAAAGCAGAGCTTCCCGCATATGCTCTTTTTCTGGCACAAAACTAGACATGCTTACCACAGGAACACTGTCTGTTGTTGTCTGCACCTGCTAACGATGTGCACTGATTTGTGTTGGCAGATGTCCAACTCATAAAAACACCAGGTATGGCGTGCTCATGGTAGCTTCATACGCTCACTAACGCCATCTATGAGCAAACAGCAGATTTAAGCTTATACACCTGGTAAGTAATGAAAAGGCTCAGTCGTACCAAATAGAGGAAGATTGTGGCCAATTCGCGAAGTATGGTGTAGAGTCATTCGTTTATTCCTCTCAAAGTCACAGCAGACGAAAATTTTCCACTTCGCTTGTGCCCAAGTGTCCCCACGTTGTCATATTTATAACTTCTCTCCCTTGCTATGTTCTCAAAATAATCAACAAGGTTAAATATCACGTCACGATAACTGGCGTACGTAGGGGAGAGCTCATGGTGCTACAGACCTTCCAGAAATTTTGAAGTCATCAATATTTTCAAAGAAAGCAGTGAAGAACTAGGGAAAGCCCGAGTGGGGAATTCAACCCCTTCCTTAAAATGACCCTATATTGTGATTTTTTTCTTGTACAACTTTTAAAACTGATGTTAAAAATGTGAATTACTAATATCTTTGGTCTATTCCGCCAACCCTTACCCTTGAAGGCAGCTATGCAATATCTACCTTTACAATTCCGACACCCTCCAGAAAAATATTTCGTACGCTAGTGATGACGATACAAACACTTGGCACTGCATAAATATGACGATGATGTGTTGAAGGACACAGCACATTTTGGCAACACAGGGGCAGGATTACACGGCAAGCAGCTGATGGCTCACTCACGCTCTCCTTTGCTCGCTTAGGATTGAAAATTCTACGACAGCACTATAGGATTACTCTTTTCTTGATACAGCAGTATGCTTTTTATTGCTGGCTCCTTACTGATATCATTCAATAGAACATTTGAGAAATTTACGCTGTACTAAGCCAATGGGAACAATACTTATTTAGCAATCCAACCTCTACCAAAGTTTCAGCCAAATACTTACATGAGTCTTGACGTCCACCTGCTCCCCTTTCTGCAGCAGCGTACTAATGATACCCACGTGACCATACCTTGCAGCTGTGTGAATACTCCTCGCACCTCCCTATAAGAAGAACAAGAAAATGTGTTACTTCATTGTTAATGAAATCTAAATTTCTATTATCTGTTTGAGAAAGTACGGACATTTCAAATTCTGAAGAATTACATGCGTTTAGAATTAATTCTAGAGCATTAAAGAGATTCGTATGATTTGCTTTCTGTTGTCTACATATATTTTTAATAGTTTCGTAGTGCCGGAGGCTATTTTCTATCATAGATAGAAAAGAGTGGAAAGCAATCATCATAAAGATTCTCTCGAATAATGTAGAAGGAATTTGGAATACGATAGCTGTTTTTCGAATGGAGAGAAATTATAGAAAACGACTTTTTCTGGCACCCTGTACGGTTTTAAAATTCGAACGAAGAATTTAATAAAAATCCGGAACGTGTATTTATTTTTTTAAAGGTATCTAAAAATCAGTGAGGAACTTTCCTTAGGAAGACAATTAAGAGAAGTAGTTTACAATATTAATCTGTTAAAAATCAATAGAATACTATATTAATATAGTTATTTAGTACGATATTTCATTAGAGTTTAATTTAATTTCAGAAGGATGTACATGAACCATTCAAATAAGCATTCAAGTTTCCATACCTTATTTGGCATGTGTAAGTAGACGCCTTTCTTGAAGAGCATCATGGCGCAGTCCGCATGTCCGTTTAGTGACGCAATGTGCATCAACGTGCTGCCATCTTTCGTCCTTTCGAAGATGGAAGCTTTGAATTTGTCAGCGAGCAACTCGATGATGTTGGCATGACCATATTCGGCGGCCAAATGCATGGGCGTGCGATCTGAAATGAGAAAACAGAAAAAAAACATTACCCATTTAAATGTTTATAAAACCTAGTAATAAAATTTAGTTTTCTCATCCAGTCTTCCGACTTTGCGAAACATCTGCAAATATTTACTATAGATGTCACTAGTGTCCTGCTTGAAAATGTTCCAAAATTGGATGGAGGGATTCCAGTCCACTCTTGGAAACATTGAGATATTATCTATATGTAAAACATGCTTCGAAGCAGTGGCGGCTTTGGGGGGGGGGGCGTGGAGGGCAGTTCCCCCCCCCCAAAAAAATGCCTCACACTATGGTCTTTTAATGCTAAGTCTTGTATACCAAGAAAAAGTAAACTGTCCTTGCCCCCCCCCCCCCAGTCTTGGTATCCAATCGCCGCTACACCTTCCAAGCAATAAAAATAATCAACAAAATTAGGCACAGGGGATGTGAAAGTAGGGTTCCCCACATTCTCTATCTCGGCCATAATTATGATGATAGGTAAACGTTCCGGTACCCATTGATTAGATGCCAGGATAACCCTAGAGCCACTTCATGTAAGACTATTGTCCGAAAAATTCCCCTATGTAGTATGTTATCCTCTTACCTCTTTAAAGTAGTATATCTATCACCTTTAGTAATCATGACAAACATCACGTCACGTCTTCTCATAATTGGATAGTTCGACTTTTAAGATCCTAAAATTAAAACAAAATATCCTTTCTGTGTTATGGCGTCAATTCTAGTACGTAACACAGTTTCAGTGGCGGTTATTCAGGTGAAGTAGGTGCAGTGCCACTTCACTACATTTTAATGTACAAAAGGTTTTTATTAAATTATCCTCATCACGTATAACTATTGGTATTAGAAGAAAAGTATTTGTGTATTGTAGTCTGTTGTGGTCTCTTACCCTCGGCAACAGCTTTTGATCCATCCCAAGTGCAGAGCTCTAGCTGGGGAAGGGATATCTATGCACACAAAAATAGCTGCATTACGTTGGTTGCAATGACAACCGTGACGTCACTGCACGCTTTGCCATTACGAGACTGAAGAGCTATGGGCAGAGAAAGCAAGCTCTGCACTTGGCCTTCGAGAAGTTGAACTGACTGCATACGTTACCTTTGCCGTTCCCTTTCGTGCAGTTTTAAGAGAAATATCAGTCCTGTTCATGATTTACTATGTGTTTTGTTTAAAAAAAATCTCGTTTGAAAGATGAAGATAAGAAGGCTAGTTTACAGTGTGTTTTACAGTGTTCAACTTTTTCTACTAGCCTTTCACCTAACTCCAGAGCCTCCAGAGCCACCAGCTGCACAATTTTTTAATTTCACGAAGTGGTTATGGATTAACCTGGATATTTTCGGTAACTGAGAGATTATTGTTTTAACGTTGATGCTTGGGGATGCTGGTCCAGGGTTGTTTTGTATTTTATGTGGAAAAGAGGCAACAATAAATGAAGAAAGGGAGTTCAATAATAATATTATTATTTACGTTAGTGTTTCCTTCAATGCGTGGGATATTTAGAACGAATATTAGTGTTTAGTGAAAATGGGATTGAATCATATATTCTATAGTTTTCGCACGTCTGAGGAGGTCTCAGAGTAGACTCATTTATGTCTCGGTAGCCGGTAAGGGAGCGAACCGTCACTTATATTACACAATATATATACATATTTATGTGAGTGTGTGTGTGTGTTGACTAATGGCAGGAAAAACATGGTAGCCATCATGCAATGCACTGGATTCGAACTCGGGACCGAGGTCGACTATTGGATACCGACTGGACCACCAAAGCTTCTTTGATTAATGATCGCTTTAATTTATCCACCCATTTACGCGAACGAATAAGGTGCTATTTTGCAATCCGCAAAGTGTAATTTCCATTCTCTCGAATACTAACAGATCATCCTACACGCAGTGTAGAACTATTGCGGTGTATTCTAATCAATAGCTGCACGGATTAGATGATTCGATTAATACCGCCATTTGCAGGCAAAGGTAATTCCAGAAGTAAATTGGCAACGGAATTAACGATAGTCATTTGTCGGTAAACCAATGTTAGCTAATTACATTAGCTCAGTTGTCAGTACATGGCTCCCTGCAAACGTAATAAGCCAGGCAGGGAAATGCACATACGAGTTGAATGTTGATCAATATCTGTAACAAAATTTATTAGCAAAGCGATATGAAAATTATCTTATTAACTGAGATCGGTAAATATTTAATATAGATAATGTTAATTTCAGGGTAGTGCCCAATAAAAAAAAATATCGAGGCGGGGTGTTCATTCTATTATATTTTGGTTATTTTACGTCGTTTTCCTTCCCTTTGGATGAGTCTCGACGATGAGGATGAGTTATGAACTAGTGAGATGATTAAGGGGCAACCACAATGCTTGACCAGGGTTCGAACCTGGGACCTTTAACATCATAGCGCAGGACTCAGATCTTTCCGCAGCGGAGACACACGCATAGTTATATTGTGTGTAAGTATTTGTATGAGTGTGTGTGAGAGAGAGAGAGAGAGAGAGAGAGAGAGAGAACGTTTTTGTTTTAGGTACATTTGTACACAAATAAGTTAATCGGTACTATAGACCTGCAATTTAATGTGGCTCCACTGGGTATCAAAGCCGGGACAACTTGATTACAATGCGACGCCGTTACCACTGTGCCACAGGACACCCTGTGCGTGCGACTGTGTGTGCATGTTTGTGTTATTATTTCAAAACGCACACACAATTTCAAATACACACACATGCATCAATTTCAGATAAGAAACCCTAGTCCGGAAACGACTTAGTCGAAAGTTATAAGCGAAAATCGGTGCATGAAGATGTAATACTTTTATTACCTGCACAAGTTTCTCAAGCTGCTACATTCACAACAGTTGTTCAAAGTGGCGTCTTCCAGCTTCGCTGCAGGCATGACATCGTCGCACAAAGTTCTAGCATACCCGTTGGAACAACCCGGGGTCGTTCGAACAATGTCACAGGAAGCGAGAATTCTTGCCAGGAGATCCTCTTTAGTCTCGACAGGTGTCTCGTACACAAGACTTTTCACATTACCCCACAAGAAGAAATCAAGTGGGGTCAGATCAGGTGACCAAGCTGGCCACGAAAGAGCTCGTGAAACTTGTGCAGGTAATAAAAGTATTACGAGTCATTCCATGCCAAATCAACACAGCTCTCAACCTGACCATCTCCGATTTTCATAAAATTTGGGGAGTTGAAACTATGCATGGAACTTAGTAACTTGAAAATTTTTAGTTTCGTTTGTCTTGTAATTGTTAAATTATTCAAGGTCAAAGTAGGCAGAAATTTCTCTTTTTGAGCCCGCTTAGCTATACTAAATGTGCTGTAACTCCGCCCCAATTTCGTCTAGGAAGCTCAAATAGAGCTTATTGTACAGGGAATTGAACAAGCTTTCCAGTGATATAACAAGCGTACCTTTGGATAAAAATATAATTGTATCACGTGACCTTGACTTTTGACCTTGAATATCTCAAAACATGTCATCACCAAAAATCGTGAAAAAAATATATTTGGTCCCTCATACCATACTCTAAAACATATCAAAAAATCATTTTGGGACTGCAATGGGATCAGAAGATACAAAATAATATGTGTAACTATGTGACTGATAAAAGCCTCATTACATGAACTATGACGAGTAAAAAGTCCCTTAACACCCCCTACAAAATGTAAAGGAGTTATCCTGGTCATGAAAGACATAGGTTAGGCACAGGGAGATCTCTAGCTGTGTGTGTCAAGCGCAGGTCCGGCTAAAGATAAGTTGAAAAAACCTTCGCTGCTTCATTTCTCGTAAAATTCTAGCCTGATTTGATATATCAGATCACACCCTTTCCTTTGAAATTTTTGCGTTGAATTCAATATGGCGGTCAACACTATGCCGGACCTGCGTAACTCCTTTACATTTTGTAGTGGGTGTTAAAAGACTTTTGACTCGTCATAGTTCATGTAATGAGGCTTTTATCAGTCACATAGTTACACATATTATTTTGTATCTTCTGATCCCATTGCAGTCCCAAAATGATTTTTTGATATGTTTTAGAGTATGGTATGAGGGACCAAATATATTTTTTTTCACGATTTTTGGTGATGACATGTTTTGAGATATTCAAGGTCAAAAGTCAAGGTCACGTGATACAATTATATTTTTATCCAAAGGTACGCTTGTTATATCACTGGTAATCTTGTTCAATTTCCTGTACAATAAGCTTTATTTGAGCTTCCTAGACGAAATTGGGGCGGAGTTACAGCACATTTAGTATAGCTAAGCGGGCTCAAAAAGGGAAATTTCTGCTAACTTTGACCTTGAATAATTTAACAATTACAAGACAAACGAAACTAAAAATTTTCATAGTTACTAAGTTCCATGCATAGTTTCAACGCCCCAAATTTCATGATAATCGGAAATGGTCAGGTTGGAAATTACACATATCTGTGTTGATTTGGCATGGAATGACTACATCTTCATACACCGATTTTCGCTTATAACTTTCGACTAAGTCGTTTAAGGACCAGGGTTCCTTATAAAAAATTGATACATGTGCCCTTCTCCATCATCACTGAAAGTTTGTATCATCAGCCCGGAAACACCCTATATAGGTACTGCTGAATGTATATATTTATTTATATGTATTACACACAGTTTATGCCAATCTCCCCCCCCCCCAAAGGAAAGAACCATTTGAAGTGTGTGCAATCTCCCTGGTATTATTGGTTTTGCGTTTCTGGAAAGAAAATTGCTATTTCTCATAAATTTTCGACTCTCTTAGTGAAAAAAGAACAGGGAGCATTAGGCACTTTTAATACACGACTATTAAAAAAATCGCAGCACTTCAGATTGTACCAAAAAAAGCAACGGGAACGTAGTGCTGATCGCATCCCCTCAAAAAAAAATGCCGAGATTACGAATGTGTGGGGCCCTACCATCACATTCCACCACTTACTTGCATGGAACGTTCAGGGATAGCTTGCGAAGGCAAGAAACAAAGACCATTGAGATTTAAATATTACAATGTAGAAGAAGCAATGACAGCTAATTTTTTTTTGCATTTTTAATTCCACCATGACGAGATATTGCTGAGCGTTGAGCCTCGAAACCCTCTCGGCACTCCCTTCACTAAATTGAAATTAGCAGTCTGAGTGACCGAGGGCGTTGAGTGGCATCACCCACTCACAATCCCGCCATTTGAAAATTCCGAGTTTGAGATTCGGCCTGTGCACCGATGTTCCTTTGTGTGATTTATCACTCTCATTGTCACGATTAGTCAGAAGTGGCATGAAGGCGACAGTAGTACAAAAAAGTGTTGCCAAACCAACCCTATGCTCAGATAGGTTAATCGTGACTGAACCTACACTTTAAAGTGGTACTCGGACCAATGTGCAATCAATAATGTAATGAGAATGGGACATCTACGTAGTTACTGAAATACTCACTTATTACCTAACGCTACCCGGTGGTAGAATTTTGAAAATTTTCTATTAAAATCTACTTACCGCCGTAGAGTTAGGCAACACACACAACGCCTTGCAGGGAAGCGAGCATTTCAGGATATAGGTGTCCCATTTTTATTGCCGGTTACCGTACCTCCAAGAAGACAGCGTTACCACTGAACTAAACGGAAGGCATTATGTTAAATAAGAAAATACAAATAAAATCGGAATTAATTGCAAAACTAGCGACATACACATCAAATTTGCAAAACATTATCACGATTACATTTTAAAAGTCCCTGAAAACTCTTAATAAAAACTTTAAAATTTTAATAAGTCCGTAACATTGAACTTTTTACGGGAAAAAACAACAAGCTACAATTTAAAATGATAACTTTTTCGTACAAAATATTCACTTTTACTGTGATACAATTTGGGTACCCACAAGTCCAAGTTTCCCTTAAAAACTGACGTAACGTAGCGTAAGTAGAAGTAAACAGTCTAGTACTCACCATGTGCGTCGATGAGCGAGGCGTTGGCTCGAACTCCGTAGAAATACTTGACCATGTGATCGTCGCCATTTTGCGATGCGATGTGTAATGCGGTTTGGCCTTCATTCTGAAATGTATAAAGAGGAGCATTATATATATATATATATATATTATATATATATATATATATATATATAATATATATATAAATATATATTGATACGCATTCCTGCTATAGTCGACAGTTTTCCCAATTGTCCCAGAAAGCTTGAAAATATAATGGGTAAAATATATGAAACATTCTATCGTTGCTAGTATCAATGCCACGCATAGAGAACCAGAGCCAAATTTAGATGGATATAGGAATTAGGACATATAATATAATAAGACAAGTGGCAAAAAAATATATTTTCTTTATCAACTGAATCGTATATTTCAGAAATCCCATCTCCACAAATCCGTATGTTGAGAAAACACAAAAAAACTATCATGCTCCTTCGAGTAAATTTAGATAAAAAAAAAAATATCAGTTTAAATAATAAAATTAGAAACATTACTATTGTGTTATTGCAAGTAGATGTCTATAAATCTGCAGATTTTCAATCGAGGAAAAACTAAAATGCATCTATATGGTCGATATGGGGTTATGAAATAAATGATTCGATTGAATAATGCAATATTCCAGAATATTGATAATCATCGGCTGATAATTTTACTCTATGATCTTATTAACCTTTTCTAGAGGTCCTTCAGGAACGCCTTCACCAAAACACTAAAGACAGCACCTCCTTCCGGACCCGCATGGATTGCAAATTCTGTTCTCTTGTCTTATTTCTCGATGTGAAGAAAGCTTTGTCATAGTTTTCACACCCATACAAGTTACAACTGCACCTCCCTACTAGATACTGTAAGCTGATCGCCAGTTATCACCTAGAAATAAGATGTGTGGCTTCTATCAATGGACGCACCTCCACGACAAGCCGTATGAACGCAGGGATTCTACAAGGATCACAAATCTTGTACGCCTTCGTCAATGATCTTGTCAATGACTTCTCGTTATTAAAAATATACACATAAAACACAATTCATCCAAAATGTCATCAACCCACTCCATTTTTATTTCAACAGATGGTCATCCAACATTAACATCTCGTCGGCCATTTTGATCAAACTCTACACACACACTAACCATTTTCCTGGTACAGTGTGAACACCTCCTCGTCAGAACGTCCGTCAGTCGAAATCGGTAGAACACGGCAGAGTAAAAGTTCTACCAAAACCGAATGTAACCATATTGAAAGAGGGTGCCTATAGTCTTCAACAGAATCCTGACTTCTGGAAAGATCTGTTTGGTCAATCGTCTGATTCCAGAAAGTGCAAAGGCTGCATATTTAGGAGCTATTTTAAAGAGGGAACTGCATCATTACACACATAGATGCCAAATGCAACAAGGCTAGAAAAAGGATTTCCCATGTCTCGCTCTCTGAACCTTTCACTAACCACAGGATTACATCTCTATCAAATGAGATGTAGTCAATCCTTTTATACGCTACTCCAGCCTGGTCGCAGACATCACTCTCCAACCTTCTGAAGATCCAACTCATACAAAATAGAGCTGCTCGTCTAATAGGAAATTGGCCACGTTCAACTTCTATCTCCCAGATACATCAAGATTTTTTATTTTTTTTATTTGATTTTTTAAATTTTTCTTCGCCTTTTGTGCCTCTTGGCTAATTTGCGAAGATGGGGATGATTGATGAAATGATGAAATTGATGATTGGACATTCACAAACAACTAAACCGGAGCTGGATTCGAACCCGGGACCCTTGGCGTTGCAGCGCGATGTGCTAACCACTCGGCCACAGGGTCCGGCACAGCAAGATTTTGAAATTGGAGATGATTTAGGATGTCTCTGCAAGGAATAAATATACCCTTTGGGCCAAGATCAAAGATCACAGCAACCCGCTTATCAAGAAGATCAACTCAGCCGCTTTCTCACCGTTGGTAATAATTGTTTACTGAACTTTATTTATCGACCATCAATAATAAGATTTTTGGCTTTTCTCTAATTTGAAATAAACGATACCAACTTCCGGGGAAGGGGAGGAGGGTCGACTTACTCGATGCATTGACCGGCCCTCAAAGGGATGTTATATCTTGGCGTTAATCTAAACACAAGTTTAAAAAAATACTTTATAATAATTTGTTAACTTATGTTCTGCGTTCAACATTACATGATTATGAATGAAGTTGCACCATTATGAGTTTTATACTGTGAAAGCAAATTATACTAATTGCACGGTATTTCCAGTTTTTTGACATTTTAATTGAAACTATATTTGTGGTAAACTTTAAATTTTAACCTGATATACCTTGCTTTTGAGATCCAGTTTCCTTTTTCGTAACTGAAAGACTACACGTATATTTAATTAAACATCCACTCTAGAGACCCTTAGGCTTGAATTTGTTAACAAGAGAACGTCTTAAGTGAGAGAGATCAGAGTTCACTTGAAACTCATCTGGGGCCAATTCATATGAAAGCAAGTGCGATATTTTCAGAAATTGCGCATACATGGAATTGTTCGACGAATGCCAATGTCTATAAATAGACTTCACTGCCTTTATAAGTTCCACCTACGTACATTATGGTCGTTGAGGACTGGAGTACTGCATCGGACCACTTGCGCTCGCTCAAACTCGTTCGAATCTCCCACGCTCGAGCGTGCTACGATCGAACGTAACGCATTCGTAGTGGAATGATTGGCAACGTCCAAATTTCGGACCCTAATAAGCAGCACTGTCAACCTAAAGTCCATACATGGAAGGAAACCACTTTATGCAATTACAATTCTAAATAATAATTCCGTATATGAGTTTTTGAACATAAGTTATTGTCGCTTGTGTGTATTTTTATTGTATATTAGGAACAATCCCTGAGAGACAGATGCTGGAGGTTGTACTATGTTATGTACCTTAGAATTATACTGTATTATTAAATATGCTCAGCATAGATTGGAGCCAGACAATGTGATGTTCAGGTTCAGACAGAAAAAACAACCTGCACCTGCAAATAATATAAGATAAATCCTAACTTGAGTATAGAATTCGCATTGAATAAGTATCCTGTTTGAGCTAGAACTTGCATAACTTTCCTTTCAAAAAGTTATAATATATTCTCTTTGCGTATGATCATTGTAGTGCTAGTTCCAAGATTTGAGCCTTGATTTATGTTCTTTCTCTCTACCCTCTCTATCCTCTGTCTTTAACATTCATCTGCCTTTTCTACCCTTCTCCTCCTTCTCTTTTCATTCTTCATGTCCTTTGTCATTTTCCCTTCCTATCTCGCTCTTTCCCTATTTCCTCGTCTTTCGCTCTCTCTATATCTTCCTCTTTATGTTCTCACTACCTGGTTTCTCTACTCTTTAGCATGCGTTCTCTCCTGTCTCTTTGCCTCATTCTATGTGTGAGTGTCTCCATTTCTCTGTTCCATCTTTCTGCCCTATTAAATCTCTCCTCGTCTCTTTAGATCTGTCTCTAGATCTCTCTCATTGGAGAAAGAGACCCCTACGAGAATTCGTGTTGACGTAATGCTTACGTGGAACTAAATCAAGCCGCCCGACCTTCATGGTCAATCAATACGTTCAGGAGCAGGGGAATCCGATGGCCCGGTGCAAGACCGTGTCATCTCCCATCTTGCGATTATCTTTCCCTAATCTCCCTTCTTTTCCTCTCGCAACTTCGTCTGCAATAACTTTCGTTTCCCCTCGCAACGGCTTCGGGGCAAAACCTTCGATTCCGCCTAGGCCCAGCGTATCGAAGACGCCTATCGTTTTACAACGTCCTATAGTTTTATACTGCCCGTAAAATCAATCGAAGCGCAGACATGAAAGGGGATTGGATTTTATTCATTGTCTGACAATGCAGCATAAACGTGTTCAAGGCACTGATAACATTGACTGCGAATCTTTTAATGGAAATTCGAATTACTTTTAGCAGTATCGATATTTAAATCAGCAATTGCAATTATTGTTATTGATGGTATCTACGAGCTATAGTGAATTTCTTGCATCGATCTAGAAATGTAAAAATCTCGATCATATCGTGAAACAATATATGTAAAATAAAAAGCTTCTGACAAGAGCTACCTGAATTAAATATGGGTTTGGTTTCCTCTTTAATATCATTTTCATTTCTTAATATTACTCAGAAATAAATGTTACGCTTTACTTTTTCGGTACTTTGGTTACTAACTAGTTACACCGACCTACGTGGTGGAGTAGTTATCACAGCGCGCTATGACGCCGGGGGTCCCAGGTTCGAATCCCGACATTAACATGGGTTGTGTTTGTGAGTGTCCCTCATCAATTTAATCATACAATCAATCACCCTCGTCGGCGCGATTAGCCAAAAGTGGCAGAAAATCGACGTAAAATAATCTAATAAATATTTGCTATACCTTAAAAAATGCAGATCTGGAAGTTTTACTTGTCACAACGAAACATATGTTGTTTTGTTTTAAACTTTGATTTCATTACGTTTGCTTTATTTTACTTCGCTTTTGTGCCACTTTTGGCTAATTTCGAAGATGGGGATGAGTGATGATATGATGAAATTGATGAATGGACACTCACAAACATCCATGCCCAGGGCGGGATTCGAACCCGGGACCGCTGCCGTCGCAGCGCGATGTGCCAACCACTCCGCCACGGAGGGTGGCTTGTTTTAAGATGCACCAGGAAAATACATGTACACAGAAAGGATGTGATACTTGTTTGAGTTTTTTATAGTCCACTTTAGGCACAGATAAGCTAATCGGGACTGGACCTACAATTTAAAGTGGGATCCGAACCACTATGTGCCTCTACCGGGTATCGAACCCGGAACCCCTTTATTATCAGGTGAGGGCATTCCTACTACGCCACCGGGAAGGCTCTATATACTGGGTGAGTCTTTTAAAAGAGGCCCCGTGGAAAATGTGCTCCTTGCATGTAGGCAAACCTGGTACACGGAGGAGAAGAGCGGGGTAGAGAACAGTCCAGGATATCGGTGCCAAGCAGTTTAGACAACTTGACATAAACGTAAATGAATGAAACATCTCTTCTGTAAATACAGTACAGCGTGACAACAACCTACCTAGAAGAGGTGCTGGAAGTGTCCTCCGTTGACCTCGAGGCACGTGTGCAGACGATACCACATGTTCTGAAAAGCACGGGCGAGGATATCCTGCGGGATGTCCTGGATAGCTGTGAAAATATTGTTTTGGAGTTCTTCGAGTGTGTGAGGGTTGTTGCTATACACCTGTCCCTTTAAAGCTCCCCACAAGAAGAAATCACAGGGTGAGAAATCTGGAGAACGAGGTGGCCAAGGTTGGTTCGTGCCACGGCTGATGACGCGATCAGGCGGGAACACTGACTCAATGCGCGTGATCGTTGCACATGTTGTATGCGCCGTGGCTCCATCCAGCTGAAAGTAAGCGTTCCTTCGCTCATCCTCAGTCAGTTGTTCAACAAACACGTTGAATATGTTACTGATGTAACGAGCCGAGTTCACAGTCTCATGGAAGAACACGGGGATGATGCGGCGTTACGACACGGCACACCAGACACCGAGTTTCTGGGCGTGCAGTGGAACCTCCATGAACATGTGTGGATTGTCACCTGACCAGTGTCGCGTGTTCTGGGAGTTTATGTAGCCTGACAGATAGAACCTTTCATCGGAAAGGAACAAGTAACCATCCTGCAGCACCTCTGGAGCAATATTGGACAGAAACCACTCACAAAACTGCACGCGAGCTGCCTTGTCCACATCCCGCACCTGATGCAAGTTCAAGTCCTGCTTCAGGATCCGCATAGCGGTTGACTGGGTCACCTGCAACTGTCGTGCCAAACGCCGAGATTATTTTCGTGGACTGCGCATCATTAGCTGCGCTGCGTCGCCCACCTTTGCCTCAGTGCGGACAGTCTTTGGACGCACTTTTGGCCTATTCAGCACGGATCCGGTTTCCCGCCATTTTGCAATCAGTTTTTGCATTACTGATTTGGTTGGGGCCTTCGCTGGAACTCCATTCACCGCGAACTCCGTCGTAAACAAATCTGCACACTGTTTCCAAGAACCGAGGCGTGCATACGTCTCGACAACAAAGATACGCTGCTGCACCGTTAACACCATGCTGACCCACGGAACCACACTCACAACTTTCCTCGCCGCTCAACTACACTCAACTGACCTGCACGCTGCCTGCCTCAAGGTTATCATTGGACACTTTCTTTTCAATCCCCCTCTATGTCATGTTGTCGTAACTACTTGGCACCGATATCCTGGACTGTTCACTACCCCGCTCTTCTCTTCGATGTACCAGTGTTGCCTACATGCAAGGAGCACATTTTCCACGGGGCCTCTTTTAAAAGACCCACCCAGTACTTGTGTATGCATTTGAATGCATTTCTTGTGTGAAAAGGCGAGGGTAACAAATTTTCTCGAGTACCATGCTTTTATCGTATTACGAAGTTATCATACTTGTACGCTTAACAGCACTGGGACGTGATTTCGTTTTGATACCACCCGTATTTGTTGTAATTATCAACAATGTTCAAACTTGTTACTATTAACACTCCATGGTGTCTTTCTGTGTGGAAACACAACTCAATACTCTTACCAGATGCATGTTATGAACGCTTATTTTGTGTACATGAATTAATAGCTTAACAAAACCTTTTTCAAGCAGACCTCATCTCCGGAAAGGTATCAAGTCGGGACAGGCCCCGGCACCTACTGACCTGTTTGGTGAGAATGATTGATTTGGTGTTTTTAAGTCCACTTTATGCACAGTAAGGCTAATTGGGACTGGACATACAGTTTAAAGTGGGTTCCGAACCACTATGTGCTTCCACCGGGAATCGAACCCGGGTCCCCTTGATTACAAGGCAACGACGCTACCACTGCGCCATCGGGGAGGCCGGGTGAGAATGAGTCAAGGCAAGAACTTAATAAACTTTTTCCTGCTCTCCCTAAAATAAGCAATAATTAGACTGGATAGTTTGATGAACTAACCGATCTCTAACTACATACTGGTAATGTTTAGGCCAGAGTTCAATCATGGGAGTAACTTGAGACCTAACTTTGGGGGATGGGGGGCAGAGTCGAACTTGGGGCTTACATTTGTAGTGGGGCAGAATCGAAAATTTTTCTATCCCATAAAAATAGCGTCCATGACTATTTTGCTAACTTTTACATTTGTGAAATCATAAAAATTGTTCATTACTTCGCTCCTCGGGTCCAAGGAGGTTAACAAAAGTACCATTAAAGTATACGTTTTAATAAACCTGAAGATTTGTGGGGGGGTCAGTGCCCCCCCCCCCAAGTTACGCGTATGAGTTCAATGACCTAACTGATCTCTAACCTGAGTACCTTTTGTCCGAATGAGGTTATATTTTGTGTATATGCACCCCTTGGCAAAGGTAGATAAAATAATATTATTAACCGAGATCTTAGAGAATTCTTCTCTTTCAGTTCCGCATCTTCGTGGAGAACAGATTCGTCGAAAATTCTTTCTCCAGCGTTGTCTGCCTAAAGCCTCTTGCTCTCATATTCTTTCAATCTTCCTTAACTTAGTCAGCCATCTCAGGAGACTCTTCCCAAAGTAGAAGCACCATCTGGTTTCAAGAATTTCAATTTTCCACTTGCGCCATCCTCTTACGTTCGACACAGGTGTTGGACATCCCTTTCTTATTCCTTCGGTCCTTTACTTACTGCCGCTGCCTCTCACATATCCATTTAGTTCACAGAGCTTCCGTCTTCTCCTCTAGAGACAGCAATAGGAAGTCTAGTTTATATCTATTTGAGGCTCATATGACACCAGATTTTTAGGTGCTAAAACTATATTAAATATGTTGTCATGTGCTAAGAATATGGAAAAATTTGCACTAAAATTTCCAAACTTTATTCATTTGGTTCATTTTATATTGCATACTGAATGTTGAATTAAAGTATCAGGTTGGATCAGAATTTGTAAATCGGTTTCGAGTACATATTTACACGCAGAAAAGATATTTGTTTAATTAAAAGGAAAGTAAGGAAGGAAAGGATAGAGAAGGAAGGGTGGAAGAAAGAGATAGTGACAAAAGATGAAAGAGATAAATATTGGAAGTGAAGAAACGTTAGAAATAAATAAGAGCAAGAGAGGAACAATGAAACAGAAAATAGGGTAACAGAAATAGAAATAGAAAGAGATAAAGAGATAAAAACTTAGGAAGAAAGACGGAGAGAAAAGAACTAAAGATGGAAGAAAAAAGAGGGAGAGAAAATGAAAAATGGAGAGAGATGTATGTCAGGAGGAAGGAGATAAATTAGAATGAAAAGAGAGAGAAGGAACCTGAATACTGAGGGTCGAGGGAAGAAATAAGGAGAGATAAAATGAACAAACGCAGAGAAACAGAAGAATGTGGGAAATCGAGAAAAGAAGAGGAAGGAGGGGAACCATGAAAAGGAAGAGAGAGAATGTGTGTGAAGGCTAGAAAATAAGAATCTTATTAGCCAGATCCACCGAAGCCAAGCATTCCTGAATTTCGCCTACCCGAGCGAAATTGCATAGGGACGTCATCGCACATCAAATCCTTGACAGATGCTTCACTGACGGGGGCATTTCTGATTAACCGCCCGATTAGCTCGTCCCTCCGGAGGCAGCGCGATCGATTCCCGACTCGGGTTCCACATTTATAGCCCAAAGGTGTTTGCCTCGCTTAATGACTTGTGTGTCTGTCGCCACCGAGTACACAATAGCTGTGTGTTTAATTTGAAGGCGCGGAAAGCGATCGCGATGTATTCATCGAGTTAAAGCAGGCGGAACGGTGATCGCTGCTGCCACCTGGTAGTAGATTTTGCAAATAGACCCGATATTTTGTATTTTGATGATTTATAGGCACTACAAACTTGGTGAGTATAACGGTCAAATATTGAGTAACAGGTAATTAACCTAATTGCCCGTTATTAAGAATTAATTACAATTGGTAATATTATAATCCGTCACGAATAACTGCCTTAGCCAACGGTAACTTACTCAACCACAGTTTTTCGCCCAAATCCGGATTTACATGCATTCATATAGGGAATAGCAGGAAAAGAGCAACTTCTAAACCAATGGACCGAATTGGATGAGATTTTAACCAGCGGAAGACCACATCATTAAAGTACTGATTCCAAGATTTGAGCCTAATCAGAACAGAACTACGGGAGTTATTAATTATTAAATATCCATCGCTGGATTCAATGGGAGACTGTATCCCTGTGGAGATAGCGCTCTCTGTCCGTGCCTGACACAATAGCGGAGGATTTAGCCTAATCTCTGCACGAAGGGTTGCTACCAGAGGTTAAGGACCGGACTGAGCGTTGACCAGGATAGGAGGACAACGGTCAAAGCACCAGAAACAATAAATAGGTACCTAAACACAGAGACTAGAGCGTCACCACGTTCAAATCTTGAATAAAAGGGATGATAAGGAACAGCGAAGAAACAGTTTGCCTAGAATCGCCACCGGAGTGTGAGCTACGCGCGACCTAGCTCCGAGTCGCGATCAGACCCGTGGTCTGGATTTGTCTTTTACTCGCGTGAGTGTTTAGAGCCATGGAGTAGAACAGAGTAGACCCAGGGGGATAGTTTCCCCCTCGCCGTCAACGCATCCGTGCACATACGTGTTGTACGTGAGAATAACGCCAGACACGTCCACCTGTGTTAATCGTCCGAAACAACGTCCTAAGTAGTAGAAGTTAATAACAATTGATAGCAAAGTTAATACCGAAGTGCATAACAGTCAATACGAAAGTTAATAACATTTAATATCCATGTGTGTCCATGGGAACCCGCAAATGGCTCATTACGTATGTTCGGCTCATCTCCCAAGCCACGTATCTCTACGTACGAGTGACCGCGAAGGACTGACCTATTACTGCGCTAGTTGTCGTATGGAGTCGACAGTGTACGTGTACCGTCATGGACGTGCCAGTGAAGTGAACAAGTAAAGCCAGGATCCGATGATGCCAGGCACGTATCCAGAGGGGGGCTTAGGGGGCTCGAGCCCCCCCCGAAAGTTTTAGGTTTACACTAGATAGAATGAGTTTTTTTTGTTTCTTGTGGTGTGAAATAAAATAATCTGACAATAATTTAAGGAAAGAAATAATTATCGAGGCAAGACGGAGAATGTTCCGTAACCCTGTAATTGATAATAGCACGTATCCAAGATGGGGCACAGGGGGCTCGACCCTCTCCCCAGGAAAGTTTTCACTTTACGTTAGATAAAATTTGGTTTTTCGCTTCTTAAATAATGTGAAAATAATGTAAGGAGAGAGATAATTACCGAGGCAAGACGGAGCATGTTTTATACCCCTGTTATTATTAAAAGCACGTAGCCAAGGTGGGGATGAGGTGGCTCGAGCCCCCCCCCCCTCTCAGGAAATTTTTAAATTTACACTAGATAAAATTAGATTTTTGGCGTCTTGAATAATGTGAAGATAATAAATTTATAAATCTGAGAGAAATAATTATCGAGACAAGACTGAGAGTGTTCTATAACCCTATTATTGCCAATAGCACGTATCCAAGGTGGGAATCAGGAGGCTTGAGCCCCCTTCAGGATTTTTTTTCTGTTTACACTAGATAAAATTAGGATTTTGGCTTCTTGAATAATGTCATGATAATTTGGGAGAAATAATTATCGAGACAAGATGGAGAATGTTCTATAACCCTGTTATTGTTAATAGCACGTATCCAAGGTGGGGTTGATGTGGCTCGAGGCCCCCTTCCCAGGATTTTTTTTATTTTACACTAGATAAAATCAGGTTTTTGGCTTTTTGAATAATGTGAGGATGATTTAAGGAGATAGACAAGTATCGAGGCAAGACGAAGAATGTTTTATAACCCTGTTGTTGGTAATATTGCACGTACACTTTTCTTGCGCTTTCGGTGATGTCTCAGCAAACTTGAGGACTATGTAGAGACTTGCCAGCATTTGGAAGCTGCACAACAAAGGTAGAGCCGCACGTAGGGCGATTCGTTGTAATTTCTAATCTCTGGAAGGCGGGAGAGGGTACGTTCTTGAATGAGAGAAGGAGTCAATTACTGGCGATATTAACGAATCGTTTTATCTGCGGAACGTTCTACAATATAATGAGGATATAAATACGCCGATTCAATTTTTCGATTGATGTGTACAAAGAATCGGTTAATGAGATTTCAGAGGTAATTGTGACAATTCATACAGTCGATTGGTGATCAGATCAGTCAGCGTCCTCTGGTTGCTTTATAAGATATAGTGATTCGAAAATGAAGACATTGACGACAGCAGAACATCCGGGGCCTCAGAGAAGTGCTAGCTCGGTTCGAGGGCCGAAGAGATCAAGGCCTCTCTCTCTCTTTCTCTCTCTCTCTCTCTCTCTCTCTCTAAAGTGAATATTTCATCAGTACCGGATATTAAACTGCATAGAACTGAAAATCAAAGTTTTGAGTGATGATTTAGTTTTGCCAGAACTAAACTTCGTATATGCAGTCTGAGAATTTCATGATATAAAAAAATACTTTTGTTTAAGCCTACTGGGTTCGAAACACATTCAAACACTTAACTACCATAAAGAGACAGCCGAAAATTTTATGAATGTCGAGAAGAGAAAGCAATGTAGACATTTTAGGCGGAAATTGCACGCTCTACCAGGACCCAAATCAGGACTCTACCAACTGAGCCACCTAGTCATCCTTGACTTCAACCGATTTTTCGTTACAATGTCTACATAGTACATGTCCTGTGTATATCAAATCGTAAGGTGTTGCCTGTATAGTGAACAAGCACAGAAAATATAGGAGAGAAGAAAACTGAGGAGCATTATCACCGGTTGAGGATATTTTTTCTGTAGTCAACAAGAGCTACTACTTCAAGGTGACAATGACAGTGGCCTAATAAGGGAGATTTCACACCATGTCGCCTGAAGATTAGGTTTGTGCGGCCTTTTGTGTCGCTACGGTGTGAAACGTTGCTGTTGATTGGCCCATTCCTATCGACATGTATCGCGTGTCCCTTCGGTCTGAAACCTTCCTAAGTCTTGAAAATCCAAGTCACAAGGATGGAAAATTAGGGCCTTGTTAAGGTTAGGTGGGAAGGCAGGCAGACGACAGCACCCTAAAGGATCATATTCAAACCTGCAGGAAGAACGCATCTTACTTCAATCTCCAATACGATGATAAAAACTTCTGGTGAGTTCATTTTTAAAAATGTGTCCGAGATAAAAAGAGGCGTGCCCAGGATTTTCGGAAGGGAGAGGGGTTACGCATACTATTGTTGGTGGTCAGTCCTGATTTTGCCATTTTATCACTGTCTTTGACGTTCCTCTTTTTTTTTTTTTTTTTAAAAAAAAAAAAAAGGAATACTGGGTCAAATGGGGTTATTACCTCACCAACCCTCCCTTGGGCACGTCACTGGAGATAAATGAGTAAGCATTTGATCATACTGGGAGACGAAACATTAGATGTGTTGGGAACGGAAGGGTTTTCATTATGCGTTAATTGTTTAGTGATCCACCTGTATTCGACAAGACTTCCTTTGTTTCGTGCCGATGTATAACAAGACTACGGAAGCTGTGACAGGCATTTTTGAACACTTGTGAGTGCTAAGGCCTGAATCTGAACAATTTGGTGGGTTTCGGCTTTTATAAGAGCTGAAAAAATGGGAGGACAAGACACGTTAGTGGTGTTCAGGCTCGAATCGGAGATAAATATTCGAGAGCTGTCTGCGTCCAGTTCGCAACCCACAATTTGGATCTCGCGTTGTCGAGTGGATTGTTCATCCCGTGCATCCATCGTAAAAACACTCAAAGATACCATATATGTTTTTATACCTGATGAGAAGAAATGGACAAACACACATACTGAGATGGTTCCGGCACACATTATTAATGCATGGAAACAGAGGAGTCGAGTGGTAAAAAATGTTCCGATTTCACGTTCTGATTAAAATGATAGCCTTACAGTGGCAACGATTTAAGGGATAGTTGCTCCCCATTTTTTATTTTTCTGCTTCAAAATTTTCTGCCTCTTAATGTTAAGCCTTGGCTACCAAGAGAAAGTAAACTTTCCTTGCAACGCCCTCCGCATACCCCCCCCCCCGCCCCGTTTTGGAACCCAATTGCCACGACTGGTCTTAAACATACAATTGTGAGGTTCTTACTATACCCCTTAAAAAAATGGTGTTGAGCCCCCCCCGAAAGGAATTCCTGGATACGTGCCTGGATGATGCCAGATGGAGCTGCCGACTGATCCACTTTCGCCAACCAGGATAACAGCGAAGTACAACGCTGGAGTGTGGACGTCTTCCAAAACTGTAGGACCACTTTCACCCGGCCCTGGTCAGAGGGAATGCAGCGAAGGTAAGATCCAACCATGTGCGTGTGTGAGAGAGATGACACCAATCTACCGCGAATCTGCATAAATCAAATCATTGCATAACTTAAATCAGTGCTATGGCATAACTAGACATCGTTATTCCGGCGGACTATTCAACGTTATAGATCAGAGTTTATGTTAACAGCAAACAATAGTTCATTGAAATATATTTGTACCTTCAGAAAAGATAAAAGGGTTCGCACAAATAACAATTATTCACATTATACTTAAAATCCTAAACGGTAAATGGTAAAAGGCAATGTAGCCAAGAAATAGCATGAGTATGGTCAAAGTATTAATTAGTCTAACCTTTGTAATTGTTATATTGTCACAATATGCCATGGAATGTGTGTATGAATGAGAGATCGAGTGAAAGAGGGCAAGATGTACTGTTTATTTATCTGTGTTCTAATATATGTGTATATTCTGAACCACCGTAGTACTAAGACGTCATTTCAGGTTCTTGAAAGCAAATCCTCCTAGGTTTATTCTCGGTAACTCCGACTGTAGGCAGGTGTCACGGGGAGCGATTCTGCGGTGTTGCGTTGCTTTGTCGTCGTCGCTCAGTTTAGTTTAGCTCAGTTAGTTTTGTTTTTTAAAAAAAGCACGTAACAAAGAGTTAGGCATTTTTCGACTTTAATATTTGGTATTCTATTATTTTTTCTTTATTTAGAGTCGCTTTCTGTTAGTTTTGGCAAATGGCGACAATGGTGATGAATGATAGGTAAACTAGTGAAAGAAATTACCTTCTGCCGCAAAGGTGACCAACCCACGGCACGAGTGGCACTAGTGGCCTTGTAAGTGACACGTGCAATGTAGCCACGCATATAAAGTTAATAATATATTAGACAATGAATGAAGTATGTGGATAATGAATTTAAATTATTTGTAAAAAGAAAAAGTCATTTAATTTCCAGGGGGAACAACCCCTCCCTCCTTTCCTATCTTTTCTGACAACCATGGCAGCTTCGCAAACTCCATGACCTTCCTTCATCCTCCACTACTCTCATTGCTGTATATTTCCGATTGCCCGTGACACACAGTCGTAAGATATAAAATTATTTTCCCCTTCTTCCAACAGTTAACGTTTGGAGGGGGAGTTACGCTAAGGTGGAGTGGCACTTCAAGACTGTGCACATAATAGTAGTATTGATTGATTGATTTGGAGTATTAAGTCTACTTTATGCACAGTAAGGCTAATCGGGACTGGACCTACAGTTTAAAGTGGGATCCGAACCACTGTGTGCCTACACCAGATATCGAACCCGGGACCCATTGATTACAAGGCTACGACGCTTCTACTGCGCCATAGGGGAGGCCCTCTGTGTACTGTAATCGAGCTAAAGTGGGGAAAGAGAGTGGGTTTATGCAAGAAAAATATAAAAAATGCATTTTTAGGCAAAATTTATTACCAGTCTCGATACAACATGGAATGAATATGAAACATTCATGCAAAGGAATAAAATAGGCAGACAAAAACATGATGACTGAATGAAATTTATGAAAGCACACACAGAGAATCAGGGACCCGAACGCGGAACCTTCTGTAGCGAGTTTGTGAATCGATAACTGAACGCAGTCGGCTGTTTGAGATTGTGACTGATACAATAATATAGAGCGGACCCAGACGTTTCCGTGTGAAGCGAACTGAACCTCGACCCAATAAAAATAAGCAGGCATAAGAGTGAAGGAGAGAGAAAGAAAACAAGAGACAAAATGGATTGAAAGAAAAGATAACGAAAAGGAAAAGAGATATGAAGGAATTTTAAAAAGCAGAGATGAAATGAACAATATCACTTGCTGTTAAGTCACTTTCAATTCCATGGCAAAATGTCCGATACAGAGCACAAAACATTGTACCCCTTGTTTCTTTTAACAATAATCCGTCCGCCGACAATGTATTTTCTGATAGGGGGAAATCACATTGTTTGAGCTGAATTGTTACACAACAGCTTGTATCAACAATACTGCACAGAATTTCTTTGTTTCTTCGAACACAGTCGTTCAGAACTGCGCTGAAGGCAATGAGAGCCGGGAACCTTACTGCTTCAAAGGGTTACATTTGCATGTAAAATGCCCCTTCTTTCACCAAAATTTAGAAAAATGCATAATATGACTTCTAAAAGGCCGAAAAATTTCGGTCAAAAATGCAAAAAAATGCCCCAACAAAGGCATCCCAATTTATTCAGTTACGTGTAAAACACGTTCCTATCTACTTATGCAATGTTTCAGCCTTAACAAAAAAAAGATACATTTGCATCAAAATCCTAGCCCTAGTGATAACCACTCAGCAGCGGAGCCCGACACTCTCTCGTGAAGAAACGTGTTATGAAAATCTATTGGAAATATTGTGAGCAGCCGATCCCCGTGGTGGAGTGGTTAGAACAATGTACTACGACACCAGCCTGGACATTGGTGTTCTTTGCGAATGTCCGTTCATCAATTTCATCATATAAATCGTCCTCAGCTTCGCGATTAACCAAAAGTGACAGAAAAGCGAAGTAAAACAAACAAAACAAAGCAATACTGTAACCACTTTGGTGGTGGTAGGGGGAGGTAAACTCAGCCCTGGCAGGGATGAAACTTTATATCTCTTGCTCCCCCGTGAATTCGTACCTTAATAATACCTGTTGAATTCATCTGAGCAGCTTTTGTTTGATATAGTCCCCCCTCGGGAGTCAATGTGCGTAGCGTGAAGTAAAGGAAGCCCATAGATCAGTCATGACGGAGAAGATGAACTGGCGGTATTTATTAGGAGCGAAAGCCACTCTATGACGCAGCCAATCGGGGTGCAGCCTCCAGGCATTGGGTTTCAATCAACGCAAGAAGCCCTCTCTCTCACCGACACTCCACACTCCACGGATTCTTCACATGAAAGGTTTCCCGGGAGCCTACAATCAAGTTCGATTAAGTTTCCGCGCCGTTCGGTGCCTTTAATGGAAAAACTTTGCAGGGCTATTCACGGAAGAATCCACCCGTGCCATGCTCTTATCCCCTTTCTGTCGTTTTTTTTGTTTTTATGTAGAGAAAATAATACTCGTGTTTAGTACTTTTCGATTACAAAGTTGCAGAAGGGGATTTACCGGGTGTAGGATCTGGCAACACTTTCTACAGCAGCAAATATCTTGTCTCGTACAAATACCTTAAAATCGGAGACCGTGGAAACTTTGGAAACATTGCTTGGTCAAGAATTATACAGGCTGATTCTCTCTCTAAGAGACCTAAATACTTCATACACTTACCTTGTTACAAAACGATGTCTGTATAGAGCAGTGGTTCTCAAACTTCGTGATATAGCGCCCCGATCAAAGCAATTTTACTCATAAATACCTTTCTAATTTTTAAACTTTATCCATTGATTTATATGTATATCCTCTTTCCTCTCCTACACTCCATCCTTCGTCTTTTTTCAGCCTCATTCTCTTTGCCTCTTTCTTTCCATATCCCTCCTCTCCATTTCTTCCTATGTCATTCTTTCTCACTTCCTACATATATTCGTTATATATTGTAGATGGCTAGGGATGCGGGTGCAGAACGATTGCTTCCTAGTGTACTTCTCGTCCGGTTTCCTCCGTCTCCTGGAATGCTCCGACTTGCAGAGGAGAATTCCACAGGAAACGGAGGTTGCAAAGTACAGCGGAACTGGCTACTATTTAAGCGAAGGGTGCCCTGTCACCAGGGCTTATTTCAGTTGTAATCAGTTGGTGGATCATTGATAGTAGCAGCCAGTGCCGCCGTCAGGAAGCAGAGGTAAGTGCTGGCGCATCCCTCAGCCACCTACCCTTCTCCTCCTAATCTTAATTGGTTAGCTCAGTAAACGATAAAACATCATCTGACCTTATCTCATTTCTCGCTTGGCTTGCGAGAGGTACTGGGATTGTTGCCCAGCATCTCCACCACTTAAATCGTCTACTTTACCATATTGATAGAGCACTTATTTCGGGAGAAATGAGACAAGGTCAGATGATGTTTTACCGTTTACTGAGCTAACCAAATAAGATTAGGAGGAGAAGGGTAGGTGGCTGAGGGATGCGCCAGCACTTACCTCTGCTTCCTGACGGCGGCACTGGCTGCTACTATCAATGATTCACCAACTAATTACAACTGAAATAAGCCCTGGTGACAAGGCACCCTTCGCTTAAATAGTAGCCAGTTCCGCTGTACTTTGCAACCTCCGTTTCCTGTGGAATTCTCCTCTGCAAGTCGGAGCATTCCAGGAGACGGAGGAAACCGGACGAGAAGTACACTAGGAAGCAATCGTTCTGCACCCGCATCCCTAGCCATCTACAATATACTTCTCTTCTTCTTCTTTATTCTATCCTATATTTCTTTCGATGTCTCTGCCTCTCTCACTCTCTAACCTATCTTTCTCTTGATCTCTCTTTCCTATCGTTTTTCGATTTCCCTCTCTGTCTATCCTATCCTCCTTTCGTTCTTTCTATCCTATCTTTCTTTCGTTTTTCTCTCTATCCTATCTTTCTTTAGTTCTTTCTCTCTATATATACTGTATTTCGTTCTTTCTCTCTCTCTCTTTCTCTATCTATCTACCTATCTTTTCTTTCTTTCGATCTTTCTTACCTCTTTCTTTTTCCTTCTCACCCCCTCTTGATCCTTAATTGCATTTTCTCTTTCCCTCCGCTCTATTATCTTTCTTTCTCCCATCATATCTTACTTTCTACGACATTATCTCTATCCTCCCCTCTGTTCTTTCTCTTACTATCCCTCTCACCCGGCTCAGGAGGAACCTCTCCCCCGAGCATCGTAGCAAATACGAACTATAAGAAAAGCAGTAAGTACTTATGCTTCTACTTACATTCTGGCAGTCAATGTCGGCGCCGTATTCAATGAGGATCTTGGTCATGTCGACATCGCGGCGCCTGGCCGCCAGGTGGAGCGCTGTGTCGCCCTTGTCCGTCTTTGACTTGAGTTGTTCCTGAGGGTCCACGGTCAGAAGCTCCCTGCACATGGACTGGTTCCCAGCCTCGACGGCCAGCAGCAAAGGGATCTTCCCTGACTGGAAGGACAAAAAGGTAAAACAGTCACTAGCGACATCTCTACCAGATAGAGAGAACTAATGTGAACATTTTATATCATCGAATTGCATTATATCTCTTCAGAAGGAGAAATTGACGAGGAACATTTGTTTTCATGTCTGGTACCAATAAATAACCAAAGAAAGAAGACCAAGCGGTATATATTTGTTCAAGTTATTGCTACTACAAGAAATGACGGTGAAACGTTGTTTTTTTTATCATGAATTTAACCCAGAATAACTCTTCCGTGCATCAACCACGTCAACTATATTTTCCAAAGTTTTTGTTTTGAAGTCTGCTGTTTTGACACACGCTGGCCGATTTCGATCAATTACAGTCGCTGACCAGTTTTTCGAGGTATCTAGCTGCTATGAGAAATTTCAATATCAAAAGTTCACGATTTACGACAGTTAAATTGATCGAAATAAATGTTTTAGGTGCGTCAACACATAGCTTATTTTGCACCCCTTAAATTGTACGGGGTCCAACCCATTATCGTAACTAAAATGAACACTTTTCTCTGAGGACTTGCTTATCCATGTTAAAAATTGAGGCTGTAAATGGGCACTCGGCAGATATAAGGACAAAACACAGGACAACACAGCCCTACAAAAGATTTTACTGGCTTCAGGTCCAGTCGCCAGAACCTCGTTGACCTGCACAAAGTAGTTACCTGGATGTACTACGGGGAAGTGAGGTTGACTCTTGGGTCCGTTACCAGAAGGCCTTACACGCCCTACAACAGTAAAAGTCTCCAATGTACGCAACCTCCTTAACCAAACTTTCATTGACAAGTTGCAGACCAAATGATGCGCTAAAATTGCTAGGAGTTTATCCAAAAACGCTGTCTGTGCCAGTGAAGCTAAACCTTCGTGAGACGCAGGTTAAATGTTATTTTCAAAGTCGATGCCCAATACCAATTTTACTCCTAAATACCCTCCTAATTGTTTTATACATTAATTAATATGTACCAATGAAATTATATATTATTAAATAAATTATAGCGCAATCATCAAGAGTAATCGTTCGATTATGTCTAGGCTTCTTGGCAAATATAAAATGAGGTTTAAACTATGTCAACCAATGCATCTAGTGAAATTTGTAGTTTGCTCAGGCCGGCATCATTAAATGAATTTGTTCAGTGCTGATTTTTATTGCCATGTTGTATTTTGAAATACTGTAGGACAAAATTTTTATGCATTGCTACTCACCAATTCTGTCAGAGAAGCAGGGTTAGTGTCAGAACGACACCAAATTGTCGACGAAATATTATGAAATTTACAGGCCAAGTATGTATATGTGGAAAGTGTTTTGGATTTTTTCATTTTTATTGTAAGTTGCAAAGCGACGCTAACTAACTAACTAACTCTCTAGCCTTCTTAAACCCGAAGGTTCATGGCTGCAGCAACACAGGCCTTCCAACTGTCCCTATCTTGAGCAAAATCTATATACACTTTTCCATCCCTACCGATTTCCTTTAGGTCTATCTCAACGTTGTCCCTCCATCTCCGTCTTGGCCTTCCTACAGGTTTCTTACCATCAGGTTTCCCATCGAGAATCCTGTAAACTCCTCTTTCCTCTCCCATTCGTGCCACATGGCCTGCCCACCTAAGTCTTCTTGATTTAATTATTCTAATAATATCAGGACATGAATACAAATTATGTAGTTCTAAATTATGCAACCTTCTCCACTCACCTGTCTCCTCATCCCTTTTAGGTCCAAATATTCCCCTAAGGATTATATTTTCAAATACTCTCAATTTATGTTCCTCTTTCAATGTAAGGGACCAAGTTTCACACCCATATAATACTACAGGCAAAATTACTGTTTTGTATATTTTAACTTTTAGTTTCTTGGATATTAAAGGAGAAGACAAAAGTTTATGAAGAGAGAAGTAACATGCATTTCCTGAATTAAGCCTACTTTTTATTTCCTCTTTAATATAATTTTCAAACTGGTTCAAATGAGTTGTTATCAATAATTAGATTTTGATTATTACCTAACCTAGATAGCGATTTACGTACACAATACTCCAATAAATATGATAAATTAAATGGCAATTTACTTACATTATTATACTTCATTTACATGACGAAACGCCCAACAATGATGTTTTTGTGAACTATAAAGTAAATAAACACTATACTACTAAAAGACGTAATAAAAATAAAATTGTTTTACTTATACGCGTAGTTCATGGTAGTAAAGGGAAATGCATATCTTGTGTCTCAAAATTTGTGTACTTTTTCCTTCAGCAGTTCCTGTCATCTATCCACACTTTTATGAACTAAAAGAAATAATTTAAAGGAGTCAAAAGAACCGCTGTGCCAATTGCTCGCTTCCTATTTGCAGAACCGTAAGCAGTACGTGACGTATAAAGACCACACATCCTCCGAGATAAGAGTCACCTCTGGAGTAGCTCAGGGGCCTAACCTGGGGCCACTTCTTTTCACATTAGCCTACTTATTAACGACTTGCCTGATTCATTTGAAAATTCACACAAATTGCTGTTTGCAGATGACCTGAAATTTTACAGGAAAATAAGCAAATAAGATGACTGTGTTCAACTTCAAAATGATATTACAAAGTTAGAAACGTGGACAATAAACAATGATTTAACACTAAATATCAATAAATGCCATTTTGTAACATATACTCGAGAGAAAAACCCAGTTGATTTTCAGTATCAAATATACAACCATACTCTAGCAAGACATTTTATAGTCAAGGATTTAGGGGTTATTTTTTATTCAAATCTTACTTTTAATAAACACGTAGAACAAATAATTAGTGAAGCGTTCAAGAACCTTGGGTTTATTCTTAGAATGGGGAGGGACTTCAAGAGTATAGAGGCACTAAAAGTTTTGTATTATTCATATGTAAGACCAAAACTCGAATATGCATCTGTTGTATGGAATACAGACACAGCAAAGTACAGTGTAGCAATTGAAAGAGTCCAATCGAGATTTCTTAGATTTTTAAAATACAAATTTCAGAAAGTTTACCTCTCATTTGAACACTACGACAACCTAATATATGAATGTCGGTTTACAAAGCTGCGTCGTAGACGAACGTTACAGGAAATAGTATTCTTGTGGAAGTTGTTAAATCACGAAGTAGATGCTGAACATCTACTCTGCCAGATAATTTTTCGAATCCCGTCGTCGAAAACTAGACTCAAGAATGAAGTTTTTCTTATAAAGAAGGCTAGATCGGAAATTAAAAAGAAATCTCCATTGTGGAGAATGTGCACCAGTTACAATAAATTGCTAATCAAGAATAATACCATTGACATTTTTTCTATGAACCTAATGGACCTCAGTGAAGCCACTATTAACACAATGGCCTAAGCTTAAACACATAATTTCCTAATAAAATTATGTGATAAAGTATATATATATATATATATATATATATATATATATGTGTGTGTGTGTGTGTGTGTGTGTGTGTGTGTGGTGTGTGTTTATATATATATATATATATATATCATTTCGCTATATATATTACAGAAATATATGTAATTGTATTCACTATGTATCCTTCATATGGGCTCTGTAATTAGGTATGTACCTGTTGATTTCAATAAATAAGTAAATAAATATTTCTCCAATAAGCACGTGCGTCGAGGATTCCGCATAGAGGCAAGAAATAGAAAGGAAATTTAGGGTGTGTACAGAATTAAAATTTTTACATGAAACCAATAAATAACTCGGGGAAAACCATAGTCGTAACTGAAACCCCGCCTAAAAATGACCCACGATTACATTTTTTTGGGTTTGAAGAATCTCTAACACGAAGGTTATGAATTGTAATTATGAAATATTTTATAGTTTATTATTCCGCCCCCTAAATTAAATTATGAAATATCCATCTTTACAATTCCAGCGCCCTCCTTAAAATAAAACCTGCGTACGCCTGTGGCACAGAAGGGTACTTTCATCGGCTGATATTCCGTGTGATACTCTAAAAATGCGTAAATTGAGAAGATGAGACACGATCGCCTCAAAGAAAGCAAAATTATTCATTTAACTGTGTCAATTGATATACGAAAAGCGCATCAACCTCAAGTCGATGCATTTCGAGTTCTGCGTGTGCATTTTTAACACTCGACTCGGTAAGTTGGTTATGTCTATGTAAAAATAAGAAAACACAATTTTGTCGCTTTGGGTCTAAATGTATGTGTAGTCATCGGGAGATGCGGCGATGACAAAGGAAAAATAATATAAACATTGCATTTTAAATATTTTAGAGAAGAAGTGAAAAAATTAGTCAGAATTATTCGCGTATTTGCGCGAAATTAGTCACGTGACACCATGAAACCGCTAGAAATACGCAAGAGATTCCCTAAGTTTAGCGTATCGAAAGGAGAGCCCAGTTCTACCCCCTGTGACCAACCCCCCCCCCGCTACGTTTCCTATTGAGTGCAATGGTGTCAGGCGGCGCAAGTCCTCGCAGAAGGTCTGTGAATCTAAGGTCCCGCCGCTCCCAAGTGTCTGTTATTCCCAGTATTGTAAACTTACACAGAATACATGAAAGTAATGGTGCATAGAAAAGAAATTATAAGTAAGCAAAAGCATCAATTTACCCACGGTTAGTGCTGGAAAGAACTGGAAAAAGAGCAGTTCCGGATCCAATACATTTCCTTCATAGTATTTCCCTTATTTTGTTTCGATCCTGCGGTTCAATTTTATCGATTTCGAAAAAAAAAACGTTCTTGCTTTACAAAACACGGAGTACTTTCTATTGTTGTGAGTAATTCGGATTTTAAATCACGTTCGTAATATTATAGTAAAAAATGTTAGAAACCTAAAATTTTGTATTTTCGATAGAATTTTGTTTTCCAATTTCGGAACTTCTCATCGGACGGAAATGTATGGTAAACAAACTCAGAATTTGTCATTTTCTTTGAGTGTGGACATACGCTTGCAGCACCCTGAGATATTATTATCACTCAGATACTAGAATATGAATCGCATCGCATTACTTTGGCGTATACCGTGGAGAAATGTTGCCCCCTTTCTCTGGTTGAAAGATTTACCATTACGTGTGGCAAGTCTTGCGATGACTACGTAAAAATGTCACACTTCGCCATTGGTGTACACCCAATAAAAACATCATCACGCACTCCTCGGTATAAAATTATTGGTTCAACAGAGCGCTATTAAACTATTTCTAAAGACGGAGATCCTATTGCATATACTTACGCAAAACTATTCAAACTTCGCTTTTTCGCTTCGGTACCACACAGATACGTCGCATGGAATGTCTGATGCTAGTCACAAGGCAGTGGACCTCTTATCGTGACTGATCTCCATCGAAGAGGGCGTAATTTTCGATCCAATAGGATACCACGAGTGTCGTGTCAGCCAATGGGAATTCGAGAACAGAAGTTTTCCCACACCGTGCGACCATGGACTCAAAAGTCATCAAACTGATAAAATTTTGACAGAATTGAAATCTTGGAAAGGCGTATTATAGAAATGTCATAATTTAGAACAACCTACTTATTTCTCTTATGCAATTTAAATATCGGGCTCTTTCTCGTTTTTTATACGTCAGAAATTGCTCGAAACTCTATTTCTATTATCAATTTGAGAGCTGCATATATACACATTGCACTGATAATTATAGAATAGAATAATAATAGAATACGCGTTGATTCCACGCATTTTAGATCAGGCCTTGTCAACACACTGTAATCGTGCACATATGGTCTGCAGAAGGTTTCGTCGCTTGCGTTCATGCAAGTACAGGCGGGAAGCTTACGGAGCACGGAAACGTTTGCTGACCTCCACAAATGCAAGTTTTTGGCTGCAGCCATTTTTAGACATTAAAAATGTGAAGTATCTGTAAGAGAAAACTTCTACTTTAGAAAATTCAATTTCGTTTATGTACGAATTTCTTCAATTATTTTCACTCGCATAAAACTAAATATAATAAACTCATTTAATGAACAAGACTATTTTAAATTATGTTTTCATTTCTTAGCAATGTTTGTGATGGAACTAATCTTGTAATATTGTGCCACCTAATATCAGAAAATACGTGTAGGAGTGTCCTAAAAGACTACAGAAACGTACTACGTATATGGATAATATTGGTGTAATAAGCACTGTATCATACCCGAATGATTGAAAGTTAATAATAACGCACATTCATTTGAAGACAAATTTACGATATTTTTGTTATTTTTTAAAGTGCACTCAGAGGAAGAAAACAAGAAGCCTTGGAAATGTGGTTCTACCAAAGAAGTTCATCTTGAGTTTTTGGACTTTTATCTACTGCATAAAATATTTAAATACGTACCTACGTTTCGGAGGCTAATTCTGCCTCCGTCCTCAGGGTAGTGTGTATATCTAATGAATCATTGTTCAGTCCCTGGGCATATGATGTGTTGGGGGACGGCATCTACTATGGGGTGTAAGATCTGCTGCCTTGGAATATTATTTCCAGTGGCCAAGGCTTCACCTCGTTTGCTGGTCATAAAGACCTGTTGTTAGTGAGGGTGCCGGGGTGAGGGCAAATTTATCTTAAGTCAACTTCATACACACATGCGGAAGGCTAATCGGGACTGGACCTACATTTTAAAATGTGCCTCCACAGGGATCGAACAGGGTACCCTTTGACTATGTGCCGACAGTTCTACTACTACGCCATCGGGGAGGCCCCTACGTGTACATTGGAAAATCTACGGAGAAATTGAAACATTTGCAGAAGGTAGAAGAAATTTAGAAATACAACAAAGTAAGAGTAAGATAATGATAAAAAAGACAAAAGCAGGGAAGAGAAGAAAGAATTGCTCGTATGAAGGGTTGAAAGAAGAAAGTAGAATCATAAAGAGTTGTTGTTGAGTTGGTGTTTTAAGTCCACTTTATGCACTGTAAGGCTAATCTGGACTGGACCTACAGTTTAAAGTGGGATCCAAACCACTGTGTGCCTCCACCGGGAATCGAACCCGGGACCCCTTAAAGAGATAAAGAAGAGAATGATTCATTGACTTGATTATTTCTTCTTCTCTTTTCTGCCATTTTGCGAAGATGAGGATGAATGACGATAAGATGATGGATGAGGAGACAATCATAAATATTCATGGACGACACAAAACGAGCCCCAGAGAATATTATATTGGCTATGAGCCTAGGCACCAGAGCCTCGTTAGTCTCCAAAATACAATCCAGAGTATAGAAGGGAGGTTGATATTGGATGTCTGCAGAAAGGATCACCCCCTTACAACTCAATAAAAGAGAAGAAACGATGTCCGACAAAGAGAGAAGTGACGAAACGAAAGAAAGAGGTGAAGAGGAGGAGGGCGTACGTTTCATGAGGGAAAACGAAAAGCTAAGATCTTGTGCTCCTTGGGGTTGAGCCTTTCAGGCATACTGATACAAACCAATAAGTTATTGAAGCATTAGAACAGATAAGATATTCACAAATCGCAGTTTAAGCATCTTGGCGAAGCTAGGATGTAGCAAAATGTTTCTGGACCAAATGACTTACGGTTTTGACCAATCGCGCGGCGGCTACTTCCGGCGTAATCTTCTTCTTAAGCTTCTTCCACATCCTGGCGGGCAAATCCCTGAAGCGCCGTCAGCCGGGCTCCATCGCACAGAGGCAGACGCGGCCATTAAAAAAACACGAACCCAACCTCAGTTCCCAAACCCTCGCGTTTCATACAGGCAGCGCCATGAGACCCACATCACCTGACAAGTGATGGAGAAGCAACTGGGGGAAGTCTCTTCCCGGGCGCCATCATTGTCCGCCATATTGGGAAATAAGAAAAAAAGACTCGCGCCAGGCGTGCAGAGCTAGCGTGACCTCGCTCTGATTTTATGACAAGCCCTCGTCTGTTTCTGGAACTTTCGCAGTGTGTGTGCTTGGCGGTGTAAGCCTTCTTCTTCTATGGAACCACGTGACAGTATATCTCTATTTCCGCTGAGCAAGAGGGAGGGAGGACAATTGACAATGTTAAGAGCTTTGGAATTGGGGATGGATCATTGTGTCGTGATATATAGCACGGATTCCATGTTTTAACAAAGTAAATCACGATATTTTATTACTAAGTTCAGACCGACAATTTTGGATTGCTGGACTATGATATTAGAGCAGCCAATTTATAAATTCCACTTCTCAGAATATGACCAAATCACAAAACATTTCATTTCTCTCTTTCTGCTTGGGTATCTTCCACCTTTTGCTAATCGCGATGATGAGGACGAATGATGAGTACTGTAGATAATAATGGTGAAAGGACACTTACAAAGGAACCCCAAGTCAAGGGCATGAACCTAAAACCTTGAATACCGAAGTACCAATTTTTCAATTCATAGGAGCAAGGAACATGTTATTCATACACACATACGGAAGGCTAATCGGGACTGGACCTACATTTTAAAATGTGCCTCCACAGGGATCGAACAGGGGACCCTTTGTTAAATGCTGTTAAATGCATGGCTGTTAAAGGATAAAGGTCCAATACCCATTAATTCTACATTGATCCGGAAAAAAGGTTCGTGGAACATACTTAAATGCATACGCAAAAAAGGTTCCTGGACCGTATTAAAATCACACGGAGAAAAGGTTCCCGGACCGTATTTAAATTGATCCAGAAAAAATGCTCCTGGACCGAATTAAAATACTTTACAAATAGAAAAGTTCTTTACTGTCCAGAACCCATTTACGCTTGCTGATTCTCTCTCCTGAACCTTTGACAACACTGGTACGGATGACGGTTGCTGCTTTGATCAAACTCCTCTCAAACAAGTAACGTCAAACGTTACTCGACGTGCTCCATGCATAGATGTCGCCAGGAACTTTTGTAGGGAGATCAGACTGTTGACATAAAATAGTGAAATAATACTAATAATAAAAGTACTATTATTACGAACTAATAACTAAAAGTCTTATTGCCTATTAGTATTAATATTATTATTTCGGGGGGATATACTTATACGCTGTGAGCTATTGTTTGATAGGTCTAGCCGTCTACCAAATTTTGATTTTATCGTTCTTGTAGTTTCTGGGCTATAGCTAGTTGACACAGACGGACACGATCTCAGCATAACGATACTTTCTTCCATATTTTAGTAATTAGTATTCTATAGAAAACGGGGAGCGTTCTGATTATTTTCTTACACGTATAGGCTATGATAGTGAGTTTAATAGAGGTTATTGACATTGGTATCGGTGTTGTAGCTGCTGGTGTAACGTAATTTCCAAAATTGTTTCAACTCGACTCAGAACAAAGTTACAACTAACATACATCAAATTTCACAGATTAAGCATAATATTCAGCTATATTGTTTTCTTTACACGATATGCTTCCAAACAAAAATTTATGGTGTAGAACAGGATGCCATCTGTTTATAAAATTTACCAGTAATATCACGCCCATATTCTCAAAATTAGAACACCGTTTTTCCATATCTGCCACCATAAACGGTGGTTGCAATGTTATTCGGTAGATGACCTCAATCGGTTAATAGGAACCGAATATGGTATATGCTAATTGCATATAAGGCCTTAATAGCTTCCTCCCCGTATTGTCCCAGTTATCTTTCATTTAAGATACAAAGCATCATCAATATATAATCATAATTTTGCAATAAATCTCTGTGGTGATGGCAATAATCTTGTTAACGGCGAACCTATAGCAAAATGGCACCGCGGTGTGGAGATGCGATCAGTGATTTGTTTCCCGCATGCCGAAGGGGTTAAACCGACTCACCATTGTTAACTTACGAATAGGATTATCCAACATCCCTCCTTACTCTCCAGACTTAGCACACATCCTCCTTATTTTCCAGACTTAACCCACATCCTCCTTACCCTCCAGACTTTTGATTTTGATTTGATTTGATTTAGTTTATTTTACTTCGCGTTTTGTGCCTCTTGGCTAATTTGCGAAGATGGGGATGAGTGATGAAATGATGAAATTGATGAATGGACATTCACAAACAACCAAGCCCGACCGGGATTCGAACCCGGACCCTTGGCGTCGCAGCGCACTCTCCAGACTTAGCCTACATGCTCCTTACTCTTCAGAGTTAGCCCACATTCTCCTTACTCTCCAGATTTAGCGCCTAGCGACTATTGGCTCAACATACCTCTTAAGGAGGCTCTCTCTGGAAAACATTTCACATCAGAAGATACACTCCTGGTTCAGACAGCAAACATAAGAATTTCTTTTCCAAGGACATCGACTCACTGGTGTCGCGTTGGCAGAAGTGCGTCGATAGACAATACAACTGCATTGAAAAACAATATCACTGACGCAAAAATTCAACTATGAGTAACGATATTGCAAAACTCTGGTTATATATTGAATATGCATCGTATGTTAGTCAAGAAGAATTGCTGCAGCCGTTCTGAGAAGAAGTTAAGGAGAAATTTCAATATTTCAACATCGACTTCCAAATATTTATACGGTCATCGGCATATAGGATGTTTTTATTGCCTTCGGGCATTGCCGGATATATATTGATGTGGAGCAAGGATGCGCGTATATTGTACCACTCTCTACCCAGCGCTGCCTGGCGGTGATGGGATGAATCAACACGCAAAGTAGCCGGGATCCAGCCTAAGGGTTGGATAACCAACCGGAAGAAGGACGAACAATCACGTGACGGTGACGGGGATTGATCGGCCGTAAAAGGTAGCAGTGCGTACGGTTCTTATGGGTATTTCATCATTCTGCGTAATTTAAATTTTGAAATGTGTCGGCTCTTTAAAAAATTCTAACTTCAATGAGGACGGCAGGAAAGTGGGTTGTTATTTGGTACGAAATTGTAGCAGCGTTCTTCTTTTTAAAAATCCGGTGTGGTTTTAACGAGAAATTCTGGAATGTGTCCACACTGAGAATCGAACTTGGGATCGGATCCTTGATTTCAAGGAGACATTAAACACTTTATTATCGGGGATGATACACAGACACACACTACCAGCTTGTAACAAAGAGGTCCCATGATAGTTCGAACCATGGGCGTAACTTGGGACCTAACTTTGGTGGGGGGGAGAGCAGAGTCGAACTTTGGGGCTTAAATTTCGAAGACAGGGGGCAGAATCGAATTTTTTTCTGCACCATAAAGATATCATCCAGGACTATTTTGCTAACTATTGCATTTGTGAAACCATGAAAATTACTCATTATATCGCTGCTCGGGTCCAGGAGGTTAACAAAAGTACATTAACTTCTAAATTTTTTAAAAAAACGCAAAATTTGGGTTAAATTACGCCTATGGTTCAATCAACAGTGGAGATACAGTACCATCCAATTTAAACTGTAGATCGAGTCTTGATTAGCCTATCTGAGCATAATGGACTCAAAACTTTCAGAAGGGAGAAATGCCCCTTATCCATGCCGGGAACGAATTTAGAAATGTGGCAGAGCCTAGCAAAGAACTCATAGCATGCACTCTCCATCCTATAGACTTCGGTTAAGCCACGTACGCGAAGACAATCGGGAAATTACCTGGCTTAGAAAGCCAGGTAACACTGGAGTTGAGACTCGATGCGCTGACCACGTAATCATACAACGGAAAACCCGCTTGGCACGTCCTTACCCTCAAAAGGCTTTGCTGCCGTGGCGTTCATTGGGGAAACCCTCTGATGGTTGTGCACCATATGATATGCATCGATCACGAGGTCTAGAGCACGAACTGACATCAGTAAAAACCTTTCCATCTTTTGCACATTTGACGTTTGTATTTTTAAAAAATATACGTGGCATTGGTAAGCTAATCGCTGTGATGAGGATGAACCATGAATTTGATGAAACTGGTAAGGGAACACTCGCAAAGGAACATCCATGCTAAGGACAGGGCGTAACTCGTAATCTTCGATAACCATAATCGATATATTTTCAAAGAATTTTTTTAGGAACTTAAGAAACTAAAGACACTGACAGTTTAGACTTCACTTACGCCTCAATTTGGTAATTCAAAAGCCTTTGTTTGTTTAGGAGGGAAGGTGATCTGAAGGGGGGTATCACCAGTTTTGTGACAGCAATAGAGACTTCTAAGAAAATGTCTTTCCTGTGTGTTAGTTCTTCACTGTAAAAAATGACTGGAGAAACACTAACACAATCAACTTACGCTACCATTCAACTACCATAAAACTACCACCATGAACGTTTTTGAAGTATTAACAGCCAATTCATAGTTACCCTAATTAACATAATTTTTATGTTTCAGTTTATTAAAACATATTTATAGTGCATGCTAATGTAATTTATAATCATTATCTTTATTTTATGCACGATAAAATAATGAAATTTAAATAAAAAACATAAGTTTGTAAATTAAATTTTAACTGTAAAATATTGTAAATGCTTCGGTGACTTCTAACATTGTTGATTTGGTTTATTTTACTTTGCATTTCTGCCAATTTTGGATAATCGCGAAGATGGTATGATGAAATTGAAGAAGGTACACTTTCAAAGAAACCGGGACTCCTGGCGATGTAGCGCGCTGTGCTAACCACAACCCCACGGAGACCAGCGGTAACTTCTTAACATTGTGGTGTTATTTCTGTACAGCTCATAATATAAGATCCCATAACTTCAATACAGCCAGGTCGAATGGTATGGCTATATGACATTAACTGTATTCTTACGCTCTAGATCCCTGCAAAACTGCCACTGGAACAACCAATGGGATTTCTGAGAAGCAACGTGCATTTGCTTACATAGGCTTCGTTCTTACAGCAGACAGGGAATGAATGTTTTGAGGGCGGTTGATTGATGTATTTTATTTCATTCGCTTTTCTACCACTTTTGGCTAATCGCAAATGAGAGGATGAATGGTGAGAAGATGAAAATGATGAAGAGACAATAGCAAACATATATACACGACACAATTCCTGCACAGGATTATCCTGGTTGCAGGCCCAGGCGTCTAGCTTCGATAGTGTGCAAAATGCAGCCCAGAGTGTGCTACATGGAAGAGAGATTGATATTCCGGGTGTGTTCGAAAAGGGTCATGTTTTAAACCCCTTTTCTACAACAGGTATATTGCTTGGAACTAACTGTCTTTGAACGAAATCTGTCAACACGCTTCAAGATGACATTAAATGTACCGAAACCAAGCTTTGGACAACGCAATGGGCGATGTCAAAGGACGCACTGTAAAAAAAATGCTGTTAAAGTGACACAGGCGGTAGTCCCAGAAGGTAGTCTCAGTGTCGTTAAAATACCACAGAAAAATGTCTGTAACCAACACCAGTTTAACACTACTGTGGTTAAGCCTTGACGAAAATGATGTGGACCTCCTGGACTATAGTCTGTGTTGCTATAGCACCACAGTTTTTTCAGTGATAACTTTTATACTTTATTCTTATGCTGTAAGGTGGAGAGAAGCACAAACGGAATATTTCCATTTACCTTGTTTCCTCTTACGGTTCTCTTGATGGCGGCCCCAGGCCTTATGGGTGGCAAGATGTCGGTCTTCTGCCTCCTCATCTTAAGAGGAGCTTTTGGAGACTTCTTGGGCGACGCTGTCTCCTTCCGAGATTTCTTGGGCGATTCTGTCTCCGGCGTTTCCTTTGCCTCATCCTTCGGCACCGGCTGAAACTCATCATCCTCTTCCTCTCTTTCCCGCTCTTTATCGACGCACGTTTGGCATGTCCTGGGAGCCTTCCTCATCGTGACAAACCAAGCGTCCGAATACCTCTGGTACGTAGAGAGTGTCACACTCCCCTTTTGATGACTAAGCGTCGACCAATCTCTGCTATTAATCGCACTCAAAACGCACTTGCACATGGAATCGAAATTCTTAATGGAAGTACATTGTACCATGAAAGTGGAGCAGAGGATCAACAACCAAACCAAATAAAAATACATAAATCGATGTCTTTGTCGTTTCGGTTTACCATCACATGACTTATTCATCCACAGTACACATATCGCTGTCATAAAGGTGCTTTGGAAACCTAAGCAATTATAAAGAAGAACTGCTTAAAGCCTAATGTCGAAGTTACAGTCCATTATCTGCACACACTTCTTTTATAAGTACCAACCGTCTTAATCAGATAGCACAAGTCACGAAAAAGCCCATCAGAAACCAAACAATCAAAGCTGTTAAAAGTTACCGTGAAACTTCGAATATTCTGCAGTTAAAGTTTAACAGCTTACCTGGTAATTTACAAAAACATGACGCAACAGTCTTTTTTTTAATGAACATTTTATCATGTATAAGGGTAGATAATTATTATAAATTGTAGTTGAATCACGTGAGTGTAAGTGTCCCTTAATTAAATTCAACATATCATCACTCATCTTCATCGTCGCAGTGACAGAAAAGCGGCGCTAAATAAAAATCAAATGAATCTTTGAAAATTTCATTAAGTTAGAATTATGTAATAGTCGTTAATGTTTTAAATATTGTCATAGTAAACTTTTTACGGTATGGTAACTATAACTAACGGTCTTGGAGCATCATTTCTCCAGGCAACTTTTAAGTGTACCCTTTTTAATTTGAAGAAACATTTTTTCATGAATTCTAGCATTTGCGAGAACGCCATGGGTTCTCTCTTGATAACTTCTCCTACCAAACAACCTTCCTGTTCCTACACGACGTAAAATCCTTCCACAATTCTGCTAGAAGGTTAATAGCAAGGGCGGTGCCATGATCTGGAATCTAGAGATGCGGAGCTGAGCCACTCTTGTTTTATCGAAAACATACTATGTATTTATTTTGATGGAAACATAACTTACATTATAATTAGTACTCTTATCATATTATATGCTCGTTTTTAGAATATAGCGGAGTGGTTCTTAATCTTTGTAAGCCTGCGTTCCGGTAAATTCGTTTTTTAAAAGTCGATGACCGGATACCAACAATTTTACTCGTAAATAGCTTTGTTAACTTTATACATTAAACTAACATGTAACGTTAAAATTTAATATTAATAAGTAAATTATGGCATAATCATATATAGTAGTTTGATTATGTATAGGTTTAAATTAGTCGACAACGACCGGATGTTATTAAATCTTTTAGTTTGCTCAGGCCAATATGATTAAATTAATTTGCTAAGCGCTGATTTTCATTGGCATGTTCCATTTTGGACACCGGACAAATTCCAATTAATCAGAATATTTCTAAGTAAATATATTTATTAATGAAAATTGCTGCGAAAACTAAATTGACGGTAGTGTCCGTCCGTCAACCTCCAAATTTATAGCAGTGGAAATCCGAAGGAATATCATATCTTTCCAGGTGGTTGCCAGATCGGGCTGCAAGTCACAAACTTCAGGAGAACCTCTATCGGCCCGGTATAATTGACGCCAGAGCCCGGTACTGGGCCGCGCCCTGGAAGTTGAGAAACACTGATATATCGGGTTTTGCCATGCATTCGATGCAGTCAGTCTCGTTTAGTCGCGAACATTGGCGCAATATGCGCATGCGCTAACTGAACGAGCCCAGTGACAAAATAGTGGAACAAACAAGGAAACAGGTTCTCTGAAAATCGCCAGCTGCAGAAACAGGATTGAAGTTTCACACATAGTAATGTCACATGCATAATACATAACAGAGGATGTTACGAGTTCTAACTACGCTTGCTAACCTTCCCGGAAGGGCCCCGAGTCTCCCCGAATCGAATTCCTCTCCCGGTCCCCCGGACAAACTTTGTCATCACCCTGAATTATGAGAGTTTGTATTATTATATTTTTATTACCTTCTTATTCTGTTTCGGTATGCATTTGCCGAGCGAAGAAATTTGTTCTTGCCAACCAAACAATTAAACTTCACAATATTATTATGAAGATCGTGACAAATGAGTCATTGTTTAAGTAAATGGGAGGGAGAGAAATATGAAGTTTATACTCATTGTTGAACCATACACAAAGAGCTACAAAAAACTAAAACAAAGGCATTGTTGCGTCAAAGTCTTTAGATTTCTCTATTTCCCTCCACCCAGTTTTGCTTCATTAGATCCATAGCTCTAGTCGTAGTATGTTACAGTGAGATTAAGTGCGTTTCAAATGCTAATTTTTCAATTTAGTTTTTGGTAAAAATAAATTTAGGTATTTATTTTCAGGAATTCTGTTATAGTATTACGGCCTCAGAACAGGCCCGTAGCCATGCAGGGGCCAGGAGGACTCAGCCCCCCTCCCTCGCACTCACTTCTGCCCTCTTGACATTAGGTAAAACTATTTTGTATTCTAATTTGTTTTGCAGTGAAAAAATGAAAATGTACAAAAAAGGTAAAGTTTTCCCCTGTGCATAGCACCACGCCATGAAGGTAACGCCCCACACTTTCTTCATCCGGTCGTGAGTGGGGTGATGTGATCAGCATCACGCCCCTGACCGCCTTTACCCCCCAGGGTTTCCCCCAGGTACCCATGTTATTCGACGCTGGGTGGACGCCGGGGCCGCTTCCATCGTTAGAAAATTTCCCGGATTTGAACCGGCCGGGGATCGAACCCGGGACCTTTAGCATGGTAGTCAGACGCGTTACCGACTGAGCCACCGCGGCCACTATGAAAATGTATACAGTAGCTATTATTTTGCTCACAACTTGGTGAGGCATAAATTCACAGAACATGAACAGCAGCTTTATCTTGTTTATGTCTAAGTAGCAGCAAGTATTTAGAACATTTTCTAGACTTTAGAAAAGTTCATAGTGGAGCTTCTTTATCTGCACCTTTGCTGCCCCTGTTTTGGCATCCCGTTTAGACAGAAATCTGTGAGTTTGGCGACATCATCCACATTCATTCCACATCTGCGTCATAGGATAACAGGTTTATTTTTTTCTTCGGCCGGGGGTGGAATGTACGGTAGGCACTATGATTTAATATTGTACATATTTTCTTCAATGATATAAAAAATATCTGTCCCAACAAAAGTAGTAGGGAGTGTGTAGTAAGGGATGATGTCAGTAACAATGAATTAACACTTCAGGTGTTTTAGAAGGTGTAGAAAAAAGACTGAAATATTTATTTGTATGATATTTCTAAATTTTATATTTTATATTAGCTTAATGACACCCACTCACATGCACATAATTTACCCCCATTTAATACTGTTAAACTTTTGAAAAATGGACTTGGTTTTCAAATCCCCCACTGATAACCCGTGAGCCTCCCCCCGCCCCGGATATCAATTCTTGCTACAGGTCTGCTTCAGAGGAATCTGTATCAGTATATTGATTTTGTTTTGTTTACTTGCACATTGTGGTTGATAGGTTGCAGTGGCGGTGAATGGGTTCCAAAACTGGGGGGCAAGGGCAGTTTACTTTCCCTTGGTAAATAAGGTTTATTACAGTGCGGGAGCAACTGAAGGTTGTTTTGATCAAGTTGATTCGATTTTGCATTTACAGTAGCAAGACCACAAACAGGTAACAGCTGATATTCAGGAAATAAGTCTTTCCGAACATTTAATCTATAGGGTTTGGAGGCTGTAGAGAAAAGCTCCCGGAATCGTTCGTATTCCTTAAAGTTGGCAAGCCTTGTTGTAACAGCCATTGCCAACACAAACACAACAAAACGAGCGATAATAAACAAAATAACCCTGTGTACAAGCAAATAATGTTCTGAAACCTACAGCATTCTTTCGCAATATAGGCGGAAATATAACCAAAATAGATAATAGAATGTTAAACGAGACAGAAGCATTAATATCAAGGAAAATATAAATAATTTTGTAACTAATTTACACAGAAAGCTACAACAGAAAGAAAGAGATCGTTTGCGCAGTTCCTGATTGTGAATGTAGCCGTTACTAGACCAGTGTAGAAAAAGTCGTCCTTCCACAATTCTTTCTATGGAGGTATTGTGCATACACATTATTACTATCAGATCTAAATGCATTTTATATTAATAAAAAAAAATCAACAATCATGCGTCACATGTTTCCTTCAGTTTTATGAATACCAGAAGGTTAGGTAATTAATAGGGAATGTAGTGCAGCTTACCGCATCTGTGCGTAGGCGAATGTCCTTGTTGGACGCGTTGAGAAGACATCTTAGAATACTGGTAGCAGTTCCCGTCTGTCGACTCGACACCATGTGAACAGGAGTCTGGACCTTTTTCTGAAATTGAAGTATACGCCTTTATTTCAAAATGGTCATTTTTACACTGTTTACTAATATCTATAACAAAGTATGTTTTTCCGGTTCTAGTAACGTCTCAAGGATCACGTGACGATGAGGACGGATTATAAAGTAATGAAAAAGATGAGAGAATAATTGAATATTTATTCTTTTCACAATGGAAATTAATAAATGATTTCCTTCATTCTCAAACCACTATAGTCCTGGTGAGGAGAAGAGAGATGTAAACCGTTCACAAGGGGAGAGAGAGAGAGAGAGAGCAGGAAACACACAAAGAGAGGGAGAGAAATTGGGAGTAAAGACTCACACGAAGAGTAATATAGAAGTAGTGTGAGAAAACACAGAAAAAGAAAGAGGGAAATAGATATTAAGACATACCCAGTAAAAACGAGAGAATAAAAGAAAGAGTAGTAAAGAAGCACAGAAAAGATAGAGGATAGAGGATAGATAGAAAAGAAGAGAGATTAAGAGATGCCAAAATAAAGACAGAGAGAAGTAAATGTATACAGGAGAAGAGAGGCAAGATTAAAGTTATTAAGTGATACGACAGAGAGAGAGAAATTAATTGAAACATGCAGCGAATGCGAGAAAGAAGAAGTAAAACACACACACATACATGCATACATACATATATGTATATGTGCGTTTAACTTCTTTCTCTGTCTCACTTAATCTGTCTCTCTCTCTCTCCCATATTTTTGACGTATCAGTTACCATTTTTCTCTTTCTCTCTCCTTCTGTACACATTGATTTCCCCATTTCTCACTCTCGCTCTGTCTTGTAACTCTTACATACTTGTGTCAGTGTGTAAGCTTATACGCACGTTTATACAAGCATGTTAACATGTAATAAACATTCATAACAGTTCTTACCATTTCTTTGCCACTAATATACAAACACACATTTGAAATACAGTTTATGATCATAATGTTGCTCATTTATTTGCACGTACAATCACAGGCAATAAAAATGAGCTACCTAGATCCTGAAATACCCTGCGAGGCGTTGTGTGTGTTGCCTAACTCTACGGCGATAAGTGGATTTTAATAGAAAATTTTCAATGGTAACTTCTACCGCAGAATATGCGACGGGGAATAAATAATTATCTGAGATCGTTAATTGGCCAGGAGAGGCTAAATAATCTCTCAATATTTTCAATTGAAAAATTACAAAAATGGTAAATTTTGATAAGATAATTGACGATTTGCTTCATTCAAAACAAGGAAAGTTAAATTCTAATTCTAATTATTATTCTTAACCGTTTTTTTTGTTTCACTTGTAGGCTTATATTCTGGCAAGGCACTGCTGAAATTTTCGGTTTCTGAAATTAGTACTAACAGTACGTTTTTAAAGATGTTCTTCAGACACTGACATAACTGAAATATTCTTAAATATGCCAAACTTTATGTGAATCAGATATGGAAATCTCGAATCTTTAAATATTATAACTAGGGCTCGGAATTTGAAGACCTACACATTGCCAAAAGAAAGACCTATAAAAAACCTAAAAATGTCAAAAAAGGACCAAAAAACGGAAAAAAAGACGTATAAATGTGATCCAAATTAATTAATAACTTCAGTTTTAATTCCATATTTAATGAATAAAGAAATACAAAATTCTGGTGGTATGGAGCACACAGTGCGAAAAAGCTGAAACCTTCAAAACAAGAGACAGTTGCCACTTGCAGCGCGACCTTCCAGACAAGTTACGGTTAAAGGACCTTGTACCGTACCTGCTTCAGTCGTCCAAAAATGATTTTCTCTCGTTTCAGGGATGGTTCAAATACATTTCTTTCTTTTTTTATTTCTTTACTACAGAAAGGATGTTTAAGAAGTGGTGAACTGATGATGATTCGAATTGAGAATGGGCAGTAAAAACGTAGTCGAAAGAGGGTGAAGTTGAAGAAAAAAAAGGCGTTAAGACCTAAAAAAGGGTAAAAAGGGACCAATAAGCCGAAAAAGGCAAAAAAGGACAAATAAAACCCACCTTTTTCTGGCCTACAATGACCCAAAATGAATATATATTATGTTGGGCCTCGTCTTCGGACACTAAAAAAAAAAAAGATTTTTCCTCAACTAACGAGACCTAATTATAACCTATATTAATTTTAAGGGTTTTTCCTTTGTTTCCTCATTTCAACATTTGTAGGATGTAAATGAACATGACATAAGAAGCAAATATTCAAGGACACACATAAAGTCGCTGCTTGGTAGTGCGGAGGGAGGAAGGAGGCAAGGGACCGAAGCTCACTTCTGGCTAGGACGCCACGGGACTGCTTTTTACACTTGGCGTCTTGCAATGGCGTGCGTAGGATTTATTTGGAGAGGGGCTGGTATTGCAAAGGTAGATAGTACATAGTTTCGTTCTAGGGGGGCGGAATACATAATAAATATTTCGTGTGTTTGGAACCTTATACTCTATTAAAATTGTGCTCAAGAACAGGTGGTAACCGGGAGTCATTTTAAGGGGGTTAACATTACATATTTTCTTTTTTCGTGTTCTTAACGAATTTTCATTTGAAAATTTTAATTTTTCTCAAAATTTCTAGAGGGGCTGTAGCCCCATCAGCTCCCCTTCTGCGTACGCTAGTGGCGTCTTGCGTTGTTTTTGGTGACAACAGTGGACAATAAATGTTTTACTTACGAACCATCAAGAGATATTACAATCAGAAGCCAGGAAACAAAAATAACAGGGGGACTGCAATGCACTAAGGATATTTCTTCATATAAAAAATGTGTACGAATAATAAAAATTTCCCAAAATCTCATTAAAGCATTCCGATCACCCTCTCCGATATTTATTTTCCACAGGGTATTTTCCAATGCAGCATGTCAAACTCTACCAGCACACTGACGATTATCCAGATGCCATGTGAGTACCGCGTCTGCCGAAAACGGAAAAGTAATAGTTTGGCCGTAACCGAATCCAATGTCAGCATAGTGTAAGTGAAAGTCACTTGCACGGAGTACACTTGCACCGTACACGTGGATACTCTCATTAGCGATCTGAATCTAGGCACAAATTTCCAATGAAATGCATTAATGCTGAAGCACCATAGAGCTCCGATAAGAGCTAGGCCTATTAAGAGCGGATATATGCTTTGTGTGACCTCCGGGAAACATATTCATTAACTCTTTTACCCATTGGTGTTTCTGCGGGCAAAAAATTGTAAGGGTGGGAAGGGGGTTAAACAGCAGTATTCCCTTAAGGGTTAAGGTTATTCATAGCGTAATCACATTCATCGTTTCTTCTCTGTGTGTTTGTGTGGAAAGAGAGACGTTTTCTCTCTGACTAGATATATATCTCTCCCGTTCCTACCACTTTTTCTATCTATGTCTGTTCGTGTCCTTCTATCTATCTACCTACCTACCTATCGTGTATATATTTTAATTTCTGTCTTCCTCTCTGTGGCTAAATTTTTCTCTCTTGTCTTTCTATAATATAGATATTATCTTCCTTTCTTAATTCCTTTCTCTCTCTCTCTCTCTCTCTCTCTCTCTCTCTCTCTCTCTCTCTCTCTCTCCTTTGATTGATTTGGTGTTTTGAGTCCACTTTATGCACAGTAAGGCTAATTGGGACTGGACCTACAGTTTAAAGTGGGATCCGAACCACTATGTGCCTCCACCGGGTATCGAACCTGGGACTCTCTCTCTCTTTGAAACTTCTCTTATAATAAAGAATATAATTAAAGTAAACCTGAAGGGATATCACATTACAATTACAAATAAAAATACATAAAATCAAATAATACGAGGGGGTATCAAAAAGTTTTGCCTGTTGAAGTATAATTTTTTTAATAATGGAAAGATTGAAACAATGAACATACATATAGTTTGCCTGTAGTGTCCTCTACTCAGAGTTACCCTTATACATAGTTCCCATCACGCTTGATGCATTTTGGCCAGCGTTTTATCCAGCCCTCAAAACCAGTTTGGAAAAATTCCACAGAACACTCAACAAGCAAAACTTTTTGATACCTCCTCATATAAACTATCAAAAATAATTAAACCAGGTGGGAACACTCGACTTGTTCTAAATCTTAATTTACATTATTTTCTTAGATACGTAAACAAGAATTATCACTTTCTTATTTTTGATAATATAGTTACAACCATTTTTGTTATAATAACAATTTAGGATTTGCGTTTACAAAAATAACAAATACTTTAACTTCTCCAATATTACTTGGCTCGAGCCAGTTACTTTAAGTAGTCTGAATCCATCTTCTGCCCTTTTGTTGGTTGTTACCAGAACGTTATTAGATAGTCTTCCTTAAGGAATTATTTGAAGTTCTATAACAATAAACACTGTAAATGCAAACATTGTGAACAACCATGTACTTACTCCTCCTGTTGCATAGACATCGGCATTCTTTTTTGACAGAATTAGCTTCACAACATCCTCTCTCGAACTTGTAGCTGCTATGTGCAAGGCGTTCAAATTGTCCTGCAAAATAAGCAAACAAGATCAAATTAATTTCATACACACAAAACAATTGCTATGAATTAAAAGTAAGTGCTACCCGACATAAAACATAGATGATAATACCAATAATATGACAGTATAAATTTATGAAACCTTAATCATAAAATTTCAATGGCCAGAAGACGAGATGATGTTTAAGGTTCATATATAAGCTCGAATGCATGAAAAACAGAAACTACTGGTTAGTTTACCCTATACCACGATAATGGCGGATTAACTACCTTCTCTCGTGGATTTAGTTGGTCTTTATTTTAGCTGTCGTCCACTAAACCACTAGGTTCGTTCTTATATTAGACGTCGTTTCAGAGTGATAGTTTCATTTTAGACGTCAAAGGCGAGGTGGAAATGTAGAACGAGATGGTCAACGTCACAGACACATACTAACCATAATATCCCCCACCCCTCTCTGTAAGCTTGTGTGTGTGTGCCTGGCTCTCTTTAGGCCTCCCGGATTGTGCAGTGGTAGCGTCGCCTTGCAATGAAGGGATCACGGGTTCGATACCCGGTGGAGGCACATAGTGGTTCGGATCCCACTTTAAACTGTAAGTCCAGTCCCTATTAGCGTTTTTGTGCATAAAGTGGACTTAAAACAACAAATCAATCAAATCAAGTCTGGCTCTCTTTAATTGTTCTAGTTTTATTTCTTGCTCTCTTGTTCCCTTTGCCTGTTAACATCTCAATTCCATCTCCTCTCTCGCTCACTCTTTCTTCTCGCTTCCTTTATATGATTATATTTCCATCTTCTTCCCTCGGCCACTCTCTATCTCTCTGACTTTTTCCCCATTCATCTTCATCTTTCTCTCTTTCTCCCCTCTTCCCCTTTCTCATATTCTTATTCTCTCCCTCTCTCTCTCTCTCTTTCTCCCCTCTTCCACTTTCTCATATTCTTATTCTCTCTCTCTCTCTTTCTCTCCTCTTCCACTTTCTCATATTCTTATTCTCTCTCTCTCTCTCTCTCTCTCTCTCTTTCCCTTCTTCCCCTTTCTCATATTCTTATTCTCTCTCTCTCTCTCTTTCTCCCCTATTCCACTTTCTCATATTCTTATTCTCTCTCTCTCTCTCTCTCTCTCTCTCTCTTTCCCTTCTTCCCCTTTCTCATATTCTTATTCTCTCTCTCTCTCTCTCTGTCCCAATTTCAAGTCTAAACCATGCCCATGTATGAGAATCGATCAATCGATCTTCATTTGTCCGTATGCAGATACATCCCTATAATGGTTGCTTGATTGTCGCCACCAAAATTTGCCATTAACCTTGATGCGAGGGGAAAAATCGTGTGTTATTTGCACACGTGTTGCGTATTAATGTCGGTCCTTACAACAGTATGTACATAAATCAAAGTCACGTCAAAACACCATTATACACAAGTCTCTCAGCGCAACTGAGTGATTGATGGTGTATACCAAATCTGTACGAAGCCCTTTGGCTTTGCTGGTGCACCGAGAATCTTGTCAGACATGCGATGGAACACAAAGAACTGATGGTGTGATCCTTGATTTACGATCAGCACAAAGAGCTTGTAAGCAAGCAATGAGGGCATTATAGAAAAGGTCTAGAACCTAAGGCTCGCGGATCGATACTCAGCACTTCGAATCCATACATGTGTAACCAGACATGTGTAGACCTCGGATTTTAGTTTTTTATCCTATTTTTTTTCCTATGCAGGTAAATAGGAAATAACAAGTTGAGTCAGCAAAAACGAAACAACTGACGAAGTTTTATAGTGCCTAAAATAACCTATTTTGCTTGTTAAAACCTATTTTAGGTTTATGCGCCTAAGTGAAACCTTTTTTAGGTTTTTATATATATTTTAAGGTTTTTCAGGATTTCTATGTCACACAGAGGCATTTTCTCGTGTTTGAAACATATTTTCTGTCGATTTTCCTCCCTTTATTTTCCACGCAGATTTCTTTTCCTTTCCTTCTTCGATAAAAATAAATGCTAAACTGTGAAAAGCGTCAGGGCATTTATAAATATGTACAAATTCAATGAGATTTGGATTAATAAAAGTTGGACAATTTCCGGAATTCAAGGAATTCCCAGTGACTAGCCACCCTTGTATTGTGCAGCAAATCATAGATACTTAATTCATTCTTCAGATCATCAAGTAACTTTTGCTAACACTACATATATAGGATTTCAATAATTCATGGATAATTTTGAAAATAATGTATGCAAATGAAAATTTGGTTAGAAAATTAATATTTGGTTGTTACATATAGGTATTAAAATTTCTTAAGGTTCAGTTGAAATTTTGTTTTCGAAAATGTACCAAATCAGTATTATTCAGGAATTTTGAAGCATTTTAAGTTTCTTTTGGAACTTACTTCAGGATTTTTCTCGCCTAATTTAAGACTTTTAGAATCTATTTTAGGATTTTTAGAATCTATTTTAGGATTTTTAGAATCTATTTTAGGATTTTTTAAATCTATTTTGGGAATTTTAGAGCATATTTTAGGACCTAAAAATCGAGGTCTAGTAATCAGACACGCATTAAAAGAAATAAATGGCGTGCCAGATAATTAGTAAGTCCTGTTAGCGAACAATAAAGCGCATGGTATCTACATCGTTCGTTTGTTCCCACATTTTGAATTGAGCCATCTTGAAATACGACACCATGTTGAATTTTTAGGAGCCAACGTCTTCAAGCTCATCATCTCGGGAACCAGTTGACCGATTTTTACATATTCTGGTTTAAATTAAAGAACGAAGAATTCTATAAATGTGTTACATATAGTTTTCTAAATTTTGATTATATTCTACATTTATTCTTCCTGTTTTAGATCTCCTGGCAGTTGAATTCTGTTAAGTGTGATAAAGTGGCTTGCACATGGATCTATTTTTTTTTCAGACAAAACTATGGCGTAATAAGATATAAGTTGGTTGACATGCTCAACACCACTTTCGTGTATGCCACGTCTGTGCATATATTAAAGTGAACTTATGCTCTCGATCGGCAAATTTTATGTTTGTCAAGCTGTTTGTTGAAGATATGTTGACAGAAGGACGGGTTTGTCTCTAGTAGCTTAAACACATTTGCGTCTCAAGAGGGAAATCACGAGACCGGTCTTTTCTGAATTTGTCGAGTTGCGAACGAGACGACAAGGTGTAAAATCGAGACGAAATTTACACTTAATGTCCCAGAGTGTAATCTAGTTCGAAACTTCATTAAAGTATAATGTAAAAAGATACACACACACATTACAAAAAAATATGCAACTGAGGTTTCAACAAAAGTGGTGGCGACAGCCAATTGCTTTTAGTGTTAATGTGGAGTTAGTTCGCTGTGATAACCACTCAAAAGGTGCGCGCGCGCGCACACACACACACACACACACACACACACACACACACACACACACACACACACACACAAAATGGTTTGGTTTCATTATTATTATTATTCAAGCATATCATAAAAAATTGCCAGTTTATTTGTAAGGGTAAATCAAAATTATTCATTCGATTGTAAATGGCCACATATATTTTTTCGTTTGTAACGTTGCAGTAGTAAAATCGGATGAATTGCATATAAGTTATTCTCTTTGATGAACCAATCTTTGTCAACTTTTTTTAAAAAATGCCTTTGAACATTTATGTACCAGGTGGTTATAATTAAAGTGACGGTGTTCAGAGTGGTACAGCACGGGCTGTAATGAGAGTAGCAGTCTGAAACTTCATAGATATGCTAATGAAGCAATGCGCTCGCGAATTATGCAAAAAAAAAAAAATAGTTTCAATTCTCGCCACCAGGGTAAAAAATGGCGCTGTAAGTAGTCAAAACGTGGAATTTTCCGTAACTCTGTCGTCAAAGTCGGTGACATTGCCTAACCATTGTGTGAGCTCCCTGGTTGTGGTTGCTGACGCTTGTTGCTTTTTCCTTTAGTAATGTTCATGTAATTCGAATAGTGAAATTGTAGCGATATTTTATTACGAAGAGTATTGTTTTCTGCGATTTATAGTGTTTTTCCTGTAACTATACCAAGTTTTGACTGCTTACGGCGCCATTTTTACCCTGGTGGCGAGAATTGGAACTATTTTTTTTTTTTTTTTTTTTTTTGCATAATTCGCGAGCGCATTGCTTCATTAGCATATTTACGAAGTTTCAGACTGCTACTCTCATTACAGCCCGTGCTGTACCACTCTGAACACCGTCACTTTAATTATAACCACCTGGTACAATATGTCCCGGGAGTCTGTGGGGCAGCGCCACGCATAACGGTAGAGAAAGGTTAAAAGAGAGCGGGGAGAGAAAAGCAGTGCCCGCCGATGCAAACGGCTGGTAGCTGCAATCTCGTTCCCCCCCTTCCCATGCAATTCCCTTCCCTCTCGAGTCACTAATTGAGGAGAGCGCTTGTTTTCATTCGCTTGCTCCACATACTCCTAGGACAGTCGAGATTAGAGAACGAGTTTCAACTCGAGCGAGGCCGAGAACGAGATACGTTTCCTAATGAGACGAGAAGGCACCAAGTCTCGTTCGTCTCGCCTCCGTAACACAATCCCAAAATAGATGGCAGCAGCAGTAGCAGTATCTCAGCTGCCATCTATTGTAGGAAATATGAAACAACTAGCGGTACTTTCAAATTCACATGAAGGGACTACTGCACTTTATAAATATGGATGCACGTTTCATAATCTCAACTTGTAAGTCTCCAGGTGAGATATAACCTTCACGCTGACAGATCAACATAAAAACAAGAGACTAAATGTAAGGCGCTGAATATTTTTACCTTCATCTTTAAAAATAGCAACGGAACTTGTCGCTTGCGTCGATGCAAATTGCGAGCGCGAATGTTCGCATGACCCGCATCTGTTTGCGCGATAAATAGAAAATGGCGAACGTATGCTATCAGCTCAGTGTTCCACCTTAACGACCCCTGCTTTACTTCCTTACGATTTGTCAAATCGAAGCAAGGGTAAATAATTAAGTTAGGACGCACACTGGTAAGTTACTGGATGTCCATATTTCAACTCGGTTCGTTACGCAGTGTTTCCATCCGTAGATATTAATTTGCCACGGAAGTGACGAATGTTGTGCTAAAGTCTGTGTTATATATCTACTGTGCTAGGCTAATTCGGACTGACCGTACGATTTGAAATACATACGAACTACTGTACAATATACCACCACCTGACTTGCCTAACTATCCCGGCTGAGTTACCTAAATTATCATCGGAAATATTTCGTGAACAACAATGAATATTGAAAAACTTCTTTCGCAGATATATAGGTATGAGAGGGGCTCATGAAATTAGTTGACACAATATATTAAACTACGTAAGGAAGTACGATTTTCAACACAAACTTAGTTTTTTTAAATGGAAACCCCATTTTATTTTCAGCTCATTTGAAAGTACGGAAAAAAATAATAAAAATGGCATTTGTTACATTGTAATACGTCAAGTAGTTCTCAAGTAATTGTAACGTGAAGTTTACGCTTGAAAGAAACATTCTTACAAGTTGATTCGTGTCTCGTAACATACATATCCCCCTTTGACGCCATTCGTGTATCGTAAGAAACATGTTACTCTTCTGGATACTATGTGCTGTGCTTAGGAAATTTGTTACGTTCCAACAACTGCGGATTACAATAAAATATGTAGTTTGTAAATTCTCAAATATCTAAAAGGTTCTGATGCATCTATCTGAGTTAACAAATATTTGTTAATTAAAAAGTATAAAATTTAAACATTATGCCATCAGTTACATACATAATAAACGTTAGTACATTAACATCTTTCTAATTTTTATTTGGTGTTCATTCATTTACGTCATAATTTTTAGTACATTGGAACAATAAACTCTTCTCGTCAAGTTTTTCAACTATCAAACTTTGCACCTTATACATTTTTCATTCTTTCTTTCTTGATTTACAAAATTTATCAAATAAAGCAAGATACACTGTTTAACCAAACGTTTGTGATAGTGTACTTACATCAGAACTGTTGCTGAGAAAATAGTATTTTCAAACTCTGAAAAGGCCGAGATGATACTTATATATGGCGAGTGTAGAAAAATGCAGCACAAGCATGCAGGCTGTATGCAAAACGGTATATAAAGGCTCTGCCGACAGGCATAGTGGGAATGCACCTTCACGCTCAACTTCACGTTACAATTATCTGAGAACTACTTGACATATTACAATGCAACAAACGCCATTCTTAATGAATTTTTCCGTACTTTCAAATGAGCTAAAAATAAAATGGGGTTTCCATTTAAAAAAACTAAGGTTTGTGTTGAAAATCGTACTTCCTTACGTAGTTTAATATATTGTGTCAACTAATTTCATGAGCCCCTCTCATACCTATATATCTGCGAAAGCAGTTTTTCAATATCCATTGTTGTTCACGAAATATTTCCGATGGTAATTTTAGGTGACTCACACTGTACCTATATCAACATTCTCAAAGTCCACATGACTTGGTTATGTATTATTCCTAGTATTCTTAGGTGTAATATTAGTTCTATTTATTTATGCATCAAGCCTTACACCAAATGAAATATTTAAATTAACAGTAAAAATATTAATTCCAATAATATTAGCGACACTATATATACTTAGACTCATTATTAATTCCATCTATTTTACAAAATATAGATACTACCATAACATGAAATATTATAACGCCCCCTTCAGGAATAAAATTATATTATGAATGCATAATAACGTCCCTGGGTTATAAAGAGACAGTGTTAACCACTATACTATCTGAGAGTCCACCGTGACGAATAGCAAATCGAAATGATACAAAGTTTATGCAGAAATTTCCATCGGTGGAGGGGTATATTGACCATCAAAATCAAATTTAAGTGAGCGTAGTAAAAAGCATTAATAATTGGGGTGGTTGGGAGATTGTGGTGAAGGTTGCAACTTTCTGCCTTTTGGGCAGGATGCGCTATAAAGAAAACGCCACAGATTAGTGATGGGCGAACCCGAATCGAATTCTAATGTATTGGGATAATGAAGATTGGTGTATATATATGTATAATCCAGGGATGATGTTTTAACGAGACTGTGACGTTCCTCTTCGAGTCAATATTACTACGTCACGGTAATCTGCCCAATCTCCTTCCACGGCAGGGTTATAAGAGTCTCCTTAAATTTATGGCTGCCCCGAGTCTTCTCAGAAAGTGATGGAAAAAATAAAAGCTTAATCTCTTTCTTTACTGCCAAGGTTAATTGAGGTCGTATCACTATTAACTCTCGTATATCGTATCTTATTCTGTCTCTACGAAAAAGAAAAAAAAAGAAGAAAAAGAAAAAGAAGCTGCTGCACTTGGACACTGATCCCAACATAAGAATGTCTCGTTCCTAGTCTCAGAGGGTCTTGTGTTATTCTTGTTACAAGACCGTCTCGGTATAATCCCTACCAGGATTCATGTTGTCGCTTTGTACTCAAGAGGTCCCGGGTTCGATACCAGGATCCCACTTTAAACTGTAGGTCCAGTCCCAATTAGCCTGTCTGTGCATATAGTGGACTTAAAACTCAAGTCAACAACAACTCAAGGAGGCCTGGGTTCGATACAAAGTGGAGGCATTTAGTGGTTCAGATCAGAGTTGCTTTATTTCATAAGTGAAAATGCTGGACGTTGCTGGCCGGAAGCTTCTTTGGGGAACGAAGGGGGAGGGGGCTAGACTGAACGAAGTAGTATGTAAGTACACCATAATTATTATGTACAGTCCCATTATCATATTCTTTACCTTCTTTAAAAGGAAAAAGACAGAAATTCACTTCGAACTCTATTAAACTTGCAATTCCTATTCGGTGCCAGAATGAACCAAGTTGCTATCTCACAATGTCGAAACTTTATTCCAAAACTAAACTGCGGACCCAAGTACTGACTGTTTACAGCAAGCAGCTTACCATATAATGGTAGACAATCTTAACTGACATTCAGCGCTACAAGCAGACGGAAATGAAAGTAACATTATTACTAATTGTTGTCGGCGAATGCAAACAAACACTTACCAGGATTCCAGACAAATTTCGAATCCAACACTAGATCACACGCTCATTAATGTAAAATGCAGAGCGCTATAAGAAAGTCGTAACATAATCTTTAGTTGTAATATCTTGTAACGAAATGTCTGTCCACGTCAGAGGGTTGTTTTAACAGGCAATAAGTTGGTTAAGTTCAAGTTCAGAAGTAGTACACGCGGCGGTAAATAACCAAGTACAAGCCATTTCTTTAGACGCTGGACCCAGCGACGTAGTTGCAGAGTTGGCAACAATTTCATACGCAAATCCCCCTTCCCTTTCTCCCGCAAGATCTCGGCACGCATGCTTTTTCTCCTGCTGACGCATTTCACAACACGAATTCGGTTCTTTAAAGCCTACCGTCTTCGCTGCTTCTAGTAATTTATTTGTTCCCGTCTGTAGTCTTCTTCTCGGTATTTTCTCATTCTTCTCGTTCTTTCTCCCGTCTCTTCTCACTTGTCTTCATTCTGTTTGTCTTTGTTTTTCTTTTCCCCCATTCTCTCTTTCCCTTTATCTGCTTTAGCTCTTACGTTTAATATCTCTCTCTCTCTCTCTCGTCGCCTTGTAATCAAGGGGTCCCGGGTTCGATACCCGGTGGAGGCACATAGTGGTTCACTTCCCACTCTAAACTGTAGGTCCAGTCCCGATTAGCCTTAATGCGCATAAGGTGTAACAAAACATCAAATCTCTCTCTCTCTCTCTCTTTCTCTCTTTCAGAAAAACACACACACTTTTTACTACATCCTATTTCTCTCTCTCTCCTCTATTTCTCTTCCGATCTATATTTTCTCTTTGTCCCGCATATCTCTCCTTTCACTTTTCTTCTCCTCTCTTTCTTATTCTTTCCTTGTCTTCACTCTGTTTCTCTTAGTGTTCTCTCACTTTAAAATTTTCTCTATCTTTTTTCTTCCTTTCAGTCACATGCTTTTCCCTTTTTGTTTCCTATTTCTATCTATTCCTCATTCTTTGTCTTCTGTTTTTCTATTTCTTTGTTGCCTCTTGTATTTTCGTCCTCACTCCTCGCTTATCTTTCCTCTATGTTTCTTCATTTTCCAATCTTTGTTGATTCTTGTATTTTCGTTCCCTCTCTTCTCTTTCCTCTTAATTCTTCATTTTCCTTTCTTTGTTACCTCTCTTTCCTAACCTTTTGGGACAAGAAAGTCGTCAAGATATGACTCAATTAATCTTCCATCACATTTGCAAGCTATTTAAAATTATAAACTGAACTTTGACTCTTAATGGTGCCTTATAGTTTCGCCCTTCTGTTCTTTGTTGCCGCTGACGTTCTTCTACATACCCATGACAGATAAAGATGCAAAAAAATCTGAAGAATTCAATTAGAAAACATTTCTAACTCGCATGAACTCATGAATTACCCATTGCTTCCACCACACTTAGCTAATTGCTAACTTAAACAGCAATTATAGTCACGCCAATGGCTTAATTTTTGCATGTGAATGGGGAGGAGATGTAGATAAGGTAGTTAATTGAATTGTCCTTGTTACGTGAGAAAAATTGACGTCATAATTGATTATCAACATTCATTTGTTTGTAAAGTTCATTATAGGAAAAGTTGAAGTTCAGACAGTGTCAAGTTGTGTACTAAATTGCTTTCATTGAATCCTCGCAATGATCAATATTTTTAAAATATAAACGTCTGATATGGGCTGTTAGAATCTGTACGGAGTGATCAAAAAGCATCCGGAATGGCGGAATATGCATGTATGCTAGGGATTCACATACTTATATAAACTAAGCCACGTGCCGCGACAGCCCTCTTAAGACCAGGGCATGCTAAGCGGCTTTTCATTGGGTGACGCATGGTCCGTGGATCGAGTCCCATCGCCGCTGTTTTCTGGCTTCCGAGACTGAAGATCCGCTACTCATTATTTTTCAAGTACCTCCCCAATTGTTCTACCGATGCTGGGTGAAAACTGAAATTTTGGGAGCTCACAAAGGGAATCGAACCCAGAATCGATTTTACCAAAATCGAAAGCGCTATCCATTTGGCTGCGAGAAAGCCCTCACATACATATTTACACACTTAAAATATATATTAGTGTGTCTGTGTGTGTGTGTGTGTGTGTACAGAGACAAGCGCGCCAGCACGACACACGGGGTGTTTCCGTGCAACACTTAGGGAGAATTCACACCGAAGAGAGACATAGTTACATATATAAACTAAGCCACATGCATGTCGCGTCTCTCTTCGGTGTATATTCTCCCTTAGACTTTCACAGCGTGTACACTACGGTAAGGCAAAGAAGTTCTGCTCACGTTTAGCTCGCAGAAGCCTTGCTTGCTGCGAGCCCACGAGAGATGGAAATGTTTATCCTATATATTTACAGCCATATATCAGATATTCGTGGTTGCGACTGTCGTGTAATTCTTCCGCCAGAAGACATATGAAAGAGGTTGAAATGCTATTTAGAAATATTTAATTATCGTGCTATCAGAGAATATCTTTATGACTTCATATAGATGGGAGAGAAAATTGAGTTCATCTAGGCCTCGTAGAGAGAAAGGCCACAAATAAATCAATAGTGAGAATAGTTGTTCCCACTTGATATGTGTGCGGCATTAATATGTGTATACGTACTGACTTTTTAATTGGACGGACTACTACAATTTAATGGGGAGATTATACATGGTTATTATTGTTGAATAAACTAAAATGTTGTTCTTAGGTTGAATGAATATTAAGCTTTACATTAAATAGATTAATTACCTACTGAATGATAATTAACTTCCACTGCGCCGATAATATAATCCACGTCTCCCTTCTTTATTATTTATAAAGGGGAAATAAGAGACGTACAGGATTATAGTGTGTGTGTGTGTATGTTTGTTTGTGTGTGTAAGCGAGTACGAACATGTAAAGTGGCACTGCAAGATCCGCTTAATCTTATAACTCTGGAAGTGTAAACTTATTGAGATTACACAAATACCGTAGATACTTCAATTTAAAAATAGAGACGGCTACAAAATCGGATAACGGATATCCGGATTTCAAATTATCCGCTTTCGTTTCTGATGTATCGGATAATACGAATATCCGGTTAATTCGGATATCCAAGTAGTACTGATTTGATGAAGGATTTGTAAAATACGTACATTGAAATACGAACATGACAAATAAAGGAATATGTGGATAGCCCGTAAAACGGACATGAGATAAAACTGTCTGGATAATGCACACATCGGATATCCGGACATTTCGGATAATCCAAATATCCGGCTATAGGATATCCGGAAAACTGGGATATAAAAATATTCGATATCCGGATAGAAAATCATCCGGATTTGGCCCTCCGTGAAAGTGTATAAAAGGGGGAAAGGATGGGTTGGAAATGCCTCCCCACCAATGTAAGCTCCTATGATATAAACAGTGAGAGTGAGAAGCCAACGACAGTAAATATCTATAAGTTATGAATTCCCATTGAAGGAGTTGTCAGTGTAGATCGCCACGAAATCAAGGATATTAGGTTCAAATCTTGGTTAAGACATGGCATTCCATCATGTTTGATATTTCACCTGTTTCATCAATTCACCATTCCTTCTCATCGTCGCCTTAACCTGAAATGGTAAGGGAAGCGACATAAACTAATCCATTACAGCGTGTTCCGTTCAAACCTCCCACATTTCAATTCATCATTTCTAAAATATTATGAAACAAAATGGAATGCGAGTGGTACTAGACGAAAGAGAAACTCAAAGAATTTTATTGCATGACCTCGCAGTTCACCGTTCTCTCACTATGCAGCGCCACAATCGCATAAAACACAATGGCGACTCCGCAGCAGCGCGCAATCTGTATTCTGGTGTGCAGAGACCAAATCAATCATTACAGTGACAAGAAATTACCGGAGAGATTGATTGATTGATTGAATTGTTGTTTTAAGTTCACTTTATGCACAGAAAGGCTAATCGGGTCTGGACCTACAGTTTAAAGTGGGATGCGAACCACTATGTGCCTCCACCGGGTATCGAAACCGGGACCTCTTAAATTACAGGACAGAATATGGAGGTGAAGCACCTGATGGGAAAACCATTATGGCATGGTGTGCGAAGTTGACTGGAAGTGTTAAATAAACAATCCGGAGGTTCTCGTCGACGTGTTTCGGAGGAGAAGGTGGAAGAAATTCGAGCGGGATTTCAGAGAAGCCTGCGTAAATCACTTCGCCAAGAGTCCAAGCAGTTCAAAGTTCAAACTTCGCACACCATGCATAATGGTTTTTCATCAGGTGCTTCACCTCCATATTCTCTCCGGTAATTTATTTGAACTGTAATTATTGATTTGGTCCGTGCATGTCAGAATACATATTGCGCGCTGCTGCGGAGTCGCCATTGTGTTTTATGCGATTGTGGCGCTGCATAGTGAGAGAACGGTGAACTGCGAGGTCATGCAATAAAATTCTTTTAGTTTCTCTTTCGTCTAGTAGCACTCGCATTCCATTAAGTTTCATAACCTTTTAGCAATGATGAATTGAAATGTGGGAGGTTTGAACGGAACACGCTGTATATATGTATATAGGCACACACATTACCACATCTGCTATTCCTTTTTTGCAGGAGACTAGGATGAAGAATTCACAGTCCGAAATTAATGTAAAAGCAGGGAACGTTAAATCGGGATTTCACTGTAGTTAGCGCTACAATCCCATGACTTCATTGTAGATTGCGAATCGTCTCTCAGAGATTGGAGACCCCGCAGCTTGAAATCATCACCACGCACGGCTGCAACTTGATGCGCGACCAATATTTGATGGATTAATGGGAGAAAATTGAAAATCCCGTTTAATTAGGTTCTTTATCAGAGCGGAATAATATGCATGAATAACAAAGAGAGTAGCCATGGACAGTGAACTATGTTTGTTCAGCAACGAACAGAACTCCAGAGCTTGTTTATTGGGAACCTGGGACTCGACGATTCAAAAATGGCGTTTTTATTACTGTTGTCATTGTGGAAGTATGTCAAGAGAGTGCACGTACATATTCTTCGTGTGTGTGAAAGAAGAGGGTACAAAAGCGTGTGGAAGATGTGGGAGCATATAGAGATAGATAGAATGGTGTAAAAGATAGACAAACGGAGAAACAGAGAGATAAATGCAGAGATAAGAAGACAGACAGAAAGAGACAAGGGGGATTTGCCACTAGGCTATCCTAGGCTCGCAGGTCCAGGGGGCCGCACAAAAATGAAACACTGAAGGGGCCCAAGTGTCAAAGACCATCGACAATTAAATTCCATAATATTGTGATAATACGTAACAAAATAAAATAACATGTCAAGTTCTTTTGCTTGCTTATTTCTTGAAACTAATGAATAATTTTTAATCAGATGTGTAGAAGTACCCATGATATCAAAACTGTCAGTAATAATAACAATATCCAGGGATTCCAGTTTCGAATCCCGGCCTGGGCATGGGTGTTTGTGAGTGTTCATTCATACTTTCATCATATCATCACTCATCCCCATCTTCGCGATTATCCAAAATTAGTAGAAAAGCAAAGTAAAATAAACCAAATCAATCGATGATAATAATAATAATAATAATAATAATAATAATAATAATAATAATGTCGGCAGGGCCCAAAACAAAGGATAGTTTAAGGGCCCAAACTGTATAAATCCACGCCGGGAAAGAGAGAAAGGTAGACAGACTAACAAACGGACGCCATGATTGAAAAGAGGAAATATCGTCGAGAGATGTGTACTCAGAAAGAGATACTCCTAGGGAGATCGCACAAACAGATAGACGGAAAGATAATAGGAAAAGAGAAAAGAAGGGAGAGGGAGAAATGGAAGAGGGGGAAAAGACAAGGGAACAAACAAAGAAACAGAAAGACTGAAGAAGACGGACACAAACAGACAAAGACAGAGACTGGTAGAGTTGTAAAGGAAGAATGAAAATAAAGCCTAGAGAAAGGGGGAGTCAGAGAGAGAAAGAAAGAACAAGACAAATGTGTGAGCAAAAAGAGATACTCTTAGGAAGACAGGTAGTGAAAGAGAAATGGGTAAAGGAAATGAAAGGAAAACAGGAGAAAGAGATAAGGAAAAGGAGAGAGAAAGAGAGAGAGAGGTGGGTAAAATATAGGGAACAATTCAAAAATCTTTACTTCAGATTAACATAAGAAAAACTATGAACTTGGAACTTGGAACTTCTGTTCGAAATATTGCCATTAGCAATTATGCTGTATGCACATATCCGGCGAAGTTTGCGGCCATGGTTATTCTTTTGTAAGTGTCCCTTCATCACTTTCATGTAATCATTACTTATTCTCATCGTCGTGATTGTCAAATATGATAGAAAAGCGATATCTGCTTTTACCAAGTTTGCTGGTAAACTATCGAGACTTATCATGCAGTGGTGCAACATACCGTGAAAGCATATGGGGCATGTGCAGGTGAGGCTCCACGCATTCACGATCCTGGCCATTTACGGAGATGATGTGATCAGCACCACTAACCGGCCTCCTTCACCCCCATGGTTGCTTACAGGTACCTAAGCTGGTTAATCCCCAGCACGTAGGAGAAATATTCCCATCTGATATCGCCCAGGCCAGGAATCTAACTTGGGTGTCCCGCGTGTCAGTCAATCGTCCTATCGACTGGATAACCACGGCTTCATATAATGCAGAGGACCAACTCTAATTAGCAGAAATAGTGCAGTTCCTCTCAATGTTTCATTAGCAATAAATTCTAAATAGGTCGTTATAATCCCCATTCTATAAAAAGTGAGTTAAATGCCCATTAAAACAGCTCCCATGGACACGCCACTGCCTATAAGGAAGAAGATGATCCATCATCATTCTGCAGCAGCATCATTTTCGAAACTCTGAGCTGGAAGAAGGATCACTGTAATCTCCGCGGGCGTGGGCCACAGATAACAAGTGCTGTTCGTATCTTGTTAATGCAGCGAAGAATCCCCTGGTATAAATATAAGCAAAGTTGCGCCTGTTGACTGACACGTGAAGGGATCAGTGAGATTAAAAAAACGGAGGCAATTTCCGATTGGAGCTAAAAGGTCCGCAAAGGGAGATGGGTGGTCGCTGGTCAGGGTAAGCCGCGCCCAAATTTGAAGGAGTAATATTTCATGACTTGATGTTGACGTCTGTCCGTCGTCATCATTCATGAGATGCGGAGAAAAGGATAAAGAGCTAATCTCAAAGGTACAGAACTAACAAGACCTTGCCTGATCCGTGGCAGTAAAGCAATGAGGAAATTTGACACTAGACACGATACGTTATTAATCCACTCCCTGTAACCAACTAAAGCTGGTAGAACAAACCTAACAGAACCAGAAAGGCTAGAGTACACATCACTGGAATACATTCAGCATACGCCATCTTTGAAAATCACTGGTTCTCAGAAGAACTGCTGTCTAATTTTCAATTCTACAAAGAGTGACAAGCTGTAGTTAGAAGAGATTCGCCGTAGACATCTGCGAACAGCATAATAAAAGTCTGCCGTGAGCAAACATGGCAATAAAACGAGTAGATGGACAAAGTAGGGGGGAAGGAATATATTTTAAGGGTGCAGCTTCATTAAATATACGAGGGGAAGTCAGTAAATAGGTCACAAACTGATGTGGGATAAATGAAAATAGCAGTAAGCAGTTTCTAAAGGTGTCACTAGGTGGCAGCACAATCCAGCTTGATGATATTCAGCAGTTGCTAGATAACAGTTGCACGCATGGGAAGATCAGTTTTAACCGTACTCGAGGACTGTACGTGGAAATAGTACAGGTGGAGGAGGTGATTCGAGCTGACAGGCGAGTGACGATAGACAGGACAGTAACTGAAATAGGGTGCCCACATGGTTTATCCTACAGCATAATGCATGATCGTTTGAATTCCCGGAAAGTGTGCGCACGGTGGCAGCAAACGTTTCGCGGATGATGAAGATGTTGAACGTGAGGTGTGAATGTAGCTGGGACAGCAGCCCAAAGACTTTAATGCAGCAGATTTCGGTTGACTGATAAAGCTATGTAATAAGTGTATCAATGTTGGTGGAAATTCTGATGAAAAAGTAAAACTGTTATTTTTATATGTATATATATATATATATATATATATATATATATATATATATACACACACACATACATACATACATACATACATACATACATACATACATACATACATATGGGCCTTCCTGATAGTGTTGTGGTTACGTCTTCACCTTGTAATGAAGGGGTCCCAGGTTCGACACTCGGTGTAGGTCAGTCCCAATTAACTCAGCTGTCTGTGCATAAAGCGGACTTATAACAAAATCTCAGTCGGTAATGCATCTGACTACCATGCTAAAGGTCCCGGGTTCGATCCCCGGCCGGTTCAAATCCGGGAACCTTTCTAATGATGGAAGCGGCCCCGCCGCCCACCCAGCGTCGAATAACATGGGTACCTGGGGAAACCTGGGGGGTAAAGGCCGTCAGGGGCGTGGTGCTGATCACATCAACCCCACTCACGACCGGATCAAGAAAGTGTGGGTCGTTACCCCTTAAACCCCCTATACGCCTTCATGGCGTGGTGCTAAGCACAGGGGAACACTTTACTTTTTACTTTATATATATATATATATATATATATATATATATATATAAGCCTATAGGCCGACCCCGTGGCGGAGTAGTTAGCACATCGCGCTACGATGCCAGGGGTGTCCCGGGATCGAATCCCGGCCTGGGCATGAATGTTCTTGAGTGTTCATTTGATCATGTCATCAGTCATCCACATCTTCGCAAATTAACCAAAAGTGACAGAAAAGCGAAGTAAAATAAAGCAAATCCATCAACATAGGCCTATATAGTATAATTTATGTGTATTCAACTGTGTGTGTGTGTGTGTGTGTGTGTGTGTGTTTATATATATATATATACATATGCGTGTGTATGTGTGTAAGTACGTATGTATCGAAGGCTTATGTACACACATAACAGCAATCCCTAAAATATAGTGCACGGTCCTGGAAACAAAAATACTGTCCGTTTGACATGCATGTACGGTTTTGGCGGGCTGAGAGGTTGATAACGTCACAAACATATTTCTTCTCTAAGAAGACAAGTAAGTGGAGTGGGATAAATAGGAGTGAGATGAAAGACGGCAAACAGATAAGAAGACATTGGTCGATAACTTTTACTTCTTTTTAAAACAAAATTGCCTTCGACCAGTGATACCAGCAGGAGACATGCAAGTAGAATATATCCCTTGAAAGGGTCATAATCCGTCAAAAACATCAACGACGGTGTGGGAGTCTACACAAGCAGTTCTCCCTTGAAAATATGATCCGCTTGACTTCCCTTTGTTGCTGCGGAGACTGACATGAAAGAAGCTCTTTGAAAGCAGTGGCCATGATGGATGGACAATTCGCGAGACCACATACAATGCAATTATGATTAACCTATCAGAAACCTTGTGTTGACGGAAATCACACGCCATGCATTTGTCTGTTAAGACCAGGCAACTTTGCACAAGGTCACCTTTTGATGGTCCTTCATGTCCATCACTGCGAGAGAAAATTTTAGAGTTTTCGTGCCAACTTAAATGCTGAAGAATTAACGTGACGTATGCAGAGATTAATGTTATTTTCTAGCGCAAATTTTGCAGTTCGTAAAGTCCACCGTTGCATTTCAGTTTTACCTCATGTACTGCTTATAATAGCTCAACAGAAGCTTAAGAAAAGATTCGAAAAGTTGTCCTTAAGTTAGCTGTGTTGTCAAGTTTATGTAAACAAATGATAGAAACATTTTAAAAGGGAGAATAGTGGACTGTAAAAAACGGTAGAGAATGAAAGAAAGAAGCAAAATGAAATCCAGAGAGAGAGAAGGAAATAGGAGATATAGAAAGAGCGGAGAAACAGAAAGAGGAAAATAGGCAACACAGACAAAGAGAGAAGGGGAAAAGCTCAAGGAAAAGAAAGAAATGAGAGAGAAAGCGATAAAAGAAGTAATCGAGAAAAAGAAGTAAGACAGGCAGAAGACGGGAGAAAACAGAAAAGAAGAAAAAAAAAGAATATATAAAATAGAACAGAAAATATGAGGAAACAAAGAATATCAAAAGGATAGATACTACAACAAAGAAGATCAGAACCTAACAAAATTAAACAAGAACATTAAAAGCGAAAAAGGAAGAAGAGAAGAATGAGTAGCTAAATCTTGCTGCGGGAGTCCACGAAAGGGGTTATATTAAATTTTCAAATTCAAATTTAATTTATAAATACAAGTTCAGATTGCATATTTTCATTATTTACCACCATTTCCCTAGATCTCAAAGTTTAATTTGCTTAATATATTCTTGTCACTTAGAAAAGGACGTCAAAGAAATATACGAGAGCAGTGAAGGGGAGGGGGGATGAGCAAGTTTTTAGGGGAGACTTGTCATGTACTTTACAATCTCAAATATGTATGTGAAACAATAAACACTGTGATTTGTTCAGCATCGTATAGCAGAACAGAGAAGTAAATACCACCTAATTAATGCAAGGTGAAAGATTTTATTATTCATTTCAGAGTGGGCTAAGATGCAGTAGTTTTACATTAATAACTTCTGTTGAATGCTCCACACCACAAACTAAAGATTAATTTATTTCTACCCGCGAGATTTTTCTTCCATAGCTCTGTGGTGTGGGACTACTAGTTGTGATTCTACTGTACGTAATGAGTTAAGAGGTGAAATGGGACTTAAACCCGCGGATAGAACGAAATTGCAATTTACTTTGGGGTCCATCAAACCTGATTTGCTTACTTAATCAACACTGCATACGCAACCCAGCGCATGACAAACTGATAGCATAAGCAGAGCAAATGAAGAACTATTATCAAACAGGTATTGGTCAGTCATTCCCAACTGAATTGTCTCTTTAAACAGCTCTCAAAATTGACATCAATTTCATCTGTACATGATTTTGCAAAATTATGCATGAGAAGCACAATACTAAAACTACCTTTCTCTTCACAGGTATACCGGGTGGAGGAACCTAGTGGTTCGGATACCACTTTAAAACTGTAGGTCCAGTCCCAATGAGCATATCTGTTCATAAAAGTGGACTTTATAAAACTATAGAGTTATACCGACCTCCGTATGTAGTGGTTAGCATAGAACTTTAAGACACCAGGAGTAAAGGTTTCGAATCTCCGCCTTGCCATAGGTGTTCTTTGTAAGTATTGCATCATCGATTTCATAGCTTCATCCTATCATCACTCATCCTGATCATTGCTATTATGCAAAAGTGACAGAAAAGCGACCGTAAGTGACAAAAATCAAATCAATTCTTTCACACACACACATACATGTTGAAGAAACTGAATAACATCAAAGTTTTGACATTTCCTTTCACAAGTATGTGTATCTTATACTGAAGGGCCTTAAGTAATACTTTGTTCGAGGGTCCAAATTTTGTAGCTCCGGCACTGACCAGAGGAGGGCAGAAGAATACCTGAGTGGGTTGTCACATTCAATGTGTGCAAATATCAAGCAGAAATGTATATTTGGGACAAAAAATGTTTTTGGGGTGCGAAGGGGTTAAACTGATGAAACTGAAAAATTATCCATCCCGCTTGACGTCAGAATAGAGCCTTGGTTATAGAATACTTCCTACACACACAAAAGCAAGTCTGCCCACAGATCCGAGAGCATTGATTTCAAAAGACTAACACGCGATCCACCATTGCATTGCAATACACAAGCATATTCTGATAGCTTCCTGTCCGTTCATGCTCAACATGCAAAAAGCATTAATATCCATTTAGAAACAATGCTCCTTTATTGTTCAAATCGCAACAAAAGACCTTCAGCAAGCAACCCAAATCCAACAGAGTATTTGTTGCACCATTGTTGTGATTCTGTAAGGAAAGAAATCCGGCATCAATGTTCATTGTTGAAAGCCTGTTTGTTCGCTAACCTTCAGGATCTCGAGAAAGGTACAAAGGCGAGCATCGGTTACGATGTGGGAGTTTTAGAAAAATGACCGCTGGAGAGGAAATGGGGAGTCGTTAGCATCCGGCGTTATGGCAGGAAATTCCAAGGCCAGAAACTGGGAATCAGTGTTGCTAACCCAGTAGACTAGAAATAACCTAAAATGAAAATAATTCTTGTACAGCTACAGGTCCGGGTTTTGAATTAAGCTGGAGGCTAAGGTTAAATCAAAATTTTGAGATAACGTAAACGTTTGACGCAAGATAAAAGTTTTTTGAGCTGAAAATTTCCAAATCGTTCGATAAGAAAGAAAATTAAAATGTTCAAGAATGTCACAACTTGGATATTTACCAAATAGCGCAGGGTTCCGTGACTGATTAGTTAGCGTCAAGAGCTGGGAAGCCAGAGGTCCCGTGTTCGATGCTGGTTAGTGCATGCGTGCATCATTGTGTTTGTCCATTTTGACTGTTCATTCTCATCGCTGCGATTAACCCAGGAGATAGAGAAGGGACGTTATAGAAATGATACAGAATTATCCTGAGTTTCAATTGTTGAAGAAGTGAACGTACTATGTGCTCTTCTTCACAATTACAAACAATTTTCCACCAAATATCAAACAGAATGTATGAAACATTGTTGTGATTAATTGAAAAACAAATACTACTTTCTTCTCACGATTGCCACGAATTTGTTGTCTGCATTTTATTCTTTCCAAACAGTTGATGGTTGGAAGAGAATGTTAGAAGTGTTTGTTGTAAATAGAATTGTTTTCAGATAGTCATGAACAAACAAGATTAAAAAATAGCTCTTAATTTTAAAAAAGTGTAATTAATTAATTAATGTTTATTGAAGTTTAAATTGTCTACGTAGACTGTGTAAACTATAAACTATCGTAATCTGCATGTGGATTACGTGTAGTCAACGCATATAGACTTAGGATTATAGTCTAAGTCACATCTCTGGTGTGTACGCATACGCACATGATATGCATCGGTTATTTGGCTGTTGTGTCGCTAGAACGCGCCCGTGTAGCGACTGGAATCACGCCACTTGCCGGCGAAATTACGTATCCCATCAACTCAAGCACATAGAGCATTTTGTAGCATTTCAATGCGAGTTTCGTCAAATTGCTTCCGGTAAGCACACTGTGGTACACCGCAATGGAGATAACTCTCATCAACAACATGTTTTCGAAGCTTTCATATGGGCGACGTGTCGTATGGGAGAATATAGATTCACTTATGTGTAGTTTCCTAAGCTGATAACTGATAAACCGATAAGTGTTGAGTGTTGATTAATGTTATTAGTGATGTTAAAATGTCGCCTCATAAGTGCACTTCTTGGATACGACCTCATGCAGAACTAATGCTCGCTTGACTGCATCAAGTCATTTTACGTAACATTTCTACAACCTTTGGCTAAGCAAGACGATGAGGATGAGTAATGATATGATTAAATTGATGAAGGGACACTCACAAAGAGCACCCTTGCCTAGGCCGGGATTGAAACCAGACCCCTGGCGCTGTGCTAACCACTTCGCCACGGAGGTGGACAGAAAACTAATGCGTGTGAATCAGATCCTAGCCAGGATTTTATTTCTGTGGGGGCTCATCCCTTATAAGCAGCCGTCATCTAAAGACGAAAAAGTGAGCGACAGAAGCCCTGAAGATGAATTTCTCAGTATATTGCAAATTATTATTCAAGATGTTTAATCCTGGTAAGGAAGTAAAATTATTTACTACTGTACACTATTTAAATTATATATTTGTAGGATTTCAGAGGAGTTACAGCCCCCTTAGCCCGTCACCTGGCTACGTGCCTGGCGTGAATGCAAAGTTTCTCAATGGGTGCGAAACGTGTGTGGCAGGACAAGAACATTCATCTTCTGTGACGAAATTCACGTGTTATTTTGAATTATTTTAATTTAAATAATGAAAATAAATCTACACGGGACGCGTTATAGCGGCTCAACAACCAAATAAAACACTTACAGTGACTTTTCTGCAAGACTGTGGTAAAAAAAAGTAAATGTTCCCTTTCTAAGACAGAAAACCCAAAGTAGAATAGACGTAAGAGAAAAGCTAGATTTAGGACCAGAATAGGCAAGATGGCAACCATGCGTTGATTATCCAGAACGGGGAGTGGTACCACCAGGCAGAAATTCCTACCAAAGTCTCGAACTTTGTCAATAATTTGAAAGAAATAGGAACCGAGGGAGAGAAAGAAAGCAGTTAAGTCTTTCAGAATGTGAATTCGCAAGCAAGGAATTTGCTACGGTTGTCAAGCCATATTATTGCAATATGTTCTCGCTGTGCATAGTGTTCCCTTCCCTGAATTTTCCTACGTACACTGCACGATAAGAATGATACATGGACAATTAATTTTAAAGACATGTTGAATTATTCCATGTCTTCTCATTCGTGATATAAGACATAAAATCAGCTTGTCACGAGTATACATGTAAGACCAATGCACTGCCAAAGGGTATAGATGGAAAGTATGAGCAATAAAAAATGTAAGTAATTTTACAGGCTTGTGCAGATGTATATATGGGATGCACAATTGTATATTTTAACTTTGCGTCCGTATATGTGTATGCGTACAAAAGTACGAGAAAAAGAATGGAATGGTGGGCAGGCGATTTTGATCAATCAGAATAGCGCCTGAATCTCTGCAACCAGGTTGAACGTTAGATCGTGAGGGTTGCATAACAAACAGGTTAAAATATGCGACACAGTCTTCCTTCCTTTTCTCTCTCCCTTCTTTCTAAAGAAGAGAGAGGATGAAGAGGAGAAATAGAGAGAGAGGAAACTGTTTTCTTATTTGCTGGCATCTAATGAAATTTGGTTCAAATTATGCCATTATTATGACTATTTAACATACTGAACTATTTAAGACAAATTTATTCAAAACCATAGGACATTTATAAGATTCAAATCGTTAAAAATTTTAAATAAATAGAGAAGATTGAAAGAAGATATGCGATAAGGACATAATATAAGAAAGAACTGGGGAGTTGAGAGAGACAAAAATAAATACTCAAAGTATAACTGATTAGAATTAGGTAAGACGAAGACGTAGTTTTATAGTTTGTTTTTTAAAGTTTGTAAAAGCAGGCGGCAGAATGATGGTCCTCGTGATTACGTATCACGTGACAAAAGAAGACTGTGCTCATATAGGGATAGTAATTGTACATTTCCACTGAACAAGAGTCATTATTTGTGATTTATTCTGTACATTTGCAAGAACTCAAGACAATAAAACTGATACCTACGTCTCCCCTGGAAATGTGCTGTTAAGACGTGACCTTGCAGCAAGAGTACAAGATGTTAAAACGCGATATTGTAATCAAAGCCGACGACCCCCTCCCCTTTCCATTCCTCCATGAAGGTTCGCGGCAATGACCGGGGATGCCGTGTCGAAGGTTCTGACCCAATGCTTGCTCGGGGCGAAGAGGGAAAAGTGGGTCAAGCAAGTCCCCCTATTCCGAAAACAAACCTCAAGGCAAATGTGGCATTAAGATGATAAACCATATAGTTTCAGAGTGCCACGAAGTCTGAGAACTCCATTATAATGCATTGTTGAATTTCGCCTTCGCATGTATAAACGTTTAAGTTTTCAGGTAAGGGGCGAGCAAAGTTGTTGGAGGAGAAGGTAATGATGTTAGGGCCATGCTCGTAACGCCCTACTCGTTTCAAGTGTCTATGGCGTGGAATGGACTTCGATCAACAAAGAATAAGGAGTCGATTCAGATGTGCTCTAACGGTAAGACTGAGAAAAAAGGTAATAAGACACTGAAGTTTGGAGACATAAATGCGCTAGAGCACTAGAAAATCAAAATGACACTAAAACACTTTTGTCAAGAAATAAAATGGACTAAAACATTGACGTTTGAGAATAAGATTACGATAAGGATAAGAATAAAAGACAAATAGAATAAGCAAAATAAATAAGGAGAAGATATAGAAAATGGAGAAATAGAATACAGAGTAAAGATAGACAAAAGAAGAGAACCAAAAAAGAGAGAAAAGAAACCACACGTGAAATAAAGGAAAATAGCCAGAATGTAGTAAATAAAGAAATCCCTAAGAATGCCTATTTTTAGAGCATTGACGTTTCAGAATTAAAATGTACTAAAACACAAGAGGCCAAAAGGTTGTAGAACAGTGTTTCTAAACCGCCCTGTACCGGGCCCTGGCGTCAATTATACCAGGCCTCGAGGGGGTCTCCTGAAGTTTGCTACTTACAGCCCGATCTGGCAACCACCTGGACAGATGACCTTTCACCAGCTATTATGCCATAATTTATTTATTAATATTAATTTTCTCGCGGGTACGTGTTAATTAATAAATTAAGTTTAAAATATTATTAAGCTATTTAGAAGCAACATTGTTGGGATCGGCTAATCGACTTTTAACAAACTAATTTCCCAGGCCGCGGGTTTACGAAGAGTTGAGTTGTTGTTTTAAGTCCACTTTATGCACAGTAAGGCTAATCGGGACTGGACCTACAGTTTAAAGTGGGATCCGAACCACTTGTGCCTCCACCGGGTATCGAACCCGGGACCCCTTGATTACAGCGGGTTTACGAAGAGAATCACTGCTTTAAAACACTTACGTAGAAAGGTAGTAGAACACTTACGTCGAGACGTAAATAGAACTAGAACATTTAGACAGAGACGCAAAAATATACTGCCACACTTAAGTAAAGAAAGAAATGAGGCATAATTCTTAAGTTAGAACACTGATGTTGAGACTCTAAACTGTACTAAAATGACAGGTACGTAAGAAGGCAGTAAAACACTTACGTAATTAATCAAAAATTGCAGCAGAACACTTAAGTAGAGAAAAAAGGCACTAGAACACTAATGTTGAGAGCCATAACGACACTAGAACACCAGGTAGGTAAAAAGACACAAACACTTAATTAGAAGAACAACAACATAAGAAGAGAAACATAAACCTATGCAAGGAAGACAAAATATACTAAAACACTAAAATATTTAGTAACAATTAAACATTACGATAAGAAACCGAAAGCCAATAAACATTACTGAAGATAGTAAAAAACACTAATCATAAGTAGGATGAAGAAAATAGACGTAAACATCACATAACTATGCTTACAAGTTGTTACTAGTTCGCCGTGTAGAAAACAAGCTTCAGAAATAATTATAAATTCACTGTTCTTTTATCTATTAGTAAACGTTCCATACATAGTCATCTCCAAACTAATCGACTACAATGAAATGGAGATAAACACACGATTTTGTGATTACGTAAATAATGAGTGTTAAACAGATAGAAAGCGGAAAATAGTACGGAATTATCATCTCCTAATTAGAAATTATAATCTGGAAAGAAGAGGCGATTTCATATTACTGTATCCTGTTCTACCTTTCTCGGATCAAATCAGAAAAGAATATAGAAGGGATTTCCCTTGCAAAAATAGAAAATTATGTTATGCAGTTTAACTACTCCTATTTTGCTGTTTGTTTATTTTCTACATATTCTTTCTAGCTTCATATCTTCTTTTGTTAGTTCTCCTATCACTTTCTTTGAGCTCATTTCCTCTTGTTGTTTTAATTCTCTTCCTTCTCTCTCTCTCTCTCACTCTCTCTCTCTCTCTCTCTCTCTCTCTCTCTCTCTCTCTCTCTCTCTCTCTCTCTCTCTCTCTCTCTCTCTAGGGTATTCTTATATTTGTTTTATTTATTTCTCTTCCATTTCCTCTTTCTTTCTCTGCATCTGATTTCTTAATTTTTCTCTCTTTCTCAGTCTCTTCGCCCTTTCTCTCCCTGTATGTCTTTTTTATTTTCTTCTTTCCCTCTTTCCTCTTTCTCTCTCTCTCTCTCTCGCTTTTGGACCTTTTCAACATCTGGTACACGTAAACATGACAATATATTCCACTTATGGGTATACATTTTCGATTTTGATCCCTTTCTTTAAAGAAAAGTTGTCTTGGCGCTTATGATAGTCAGCTTCAAAATATAATGGAAAGTAAAACGTCGAAATAAAGTTCTCGTATATGCACTTACAAAAATTATAAAGCATAATTTAAGAATTCAACTCATTAAGTATGGATATCTTAACTGTATACCAGTGCGTGCTGATTGCATTTGCAGCGATTGGTGGAAAGGATGAAACCGGAGCGTAAATTCCGTAGTAGCAGCAATAACACCTCTCGAAAGGCGTTCCCATGCACTGAGATAGGAACCTTCTCTTCTGCTTGCGAGAGGAAACGCAATTTCGCCTCCAGGATGCGGTTCCCAGAGGACCCAGATGTGCTCCTGATCCTGCATTAAGCCTCTACGTGATGTTCCTCCAGGGCAGAGAAATGATCCAGGAGTTCGGGCACGGAAGACGGAGGGTAAACACATACAGAGAGAAGAAATAGAAAGGATTACAAGACACGGGGAGAGAGGCAAAAGAGGACAAATAGAGACGCAAAGGGCGATGGAGAGATAGAATAAGAAAGAGAAAAGTCGAGAGAAGATAATGATAGCTATACAGGGTGTCCAAAAAATGTATGCGCAATTTGAATAAATATAGAGGCTGATATTATTAGATGGAGCCGCGATGGTCTAGTCAGTAGGGCGTCTGACTGTCACGCAGGAGACTCGGGTCGATTCCTGGGGTGGGTGATCTAAAGGTTGGGAGTTTTTCCCGGCCTTGTCTTTGCATAAGTGCCTCTGAGGTTCGCCCAGACTCTAATGAATGAGTACTTGAGGGGAGGGGAGAGGCGGACTAAGCGTGGTGATGATCACGTCACCTCCAACTCTACAAATAGCCGAGATCACTATCTCCTCTGAGAGCCTTAAAAATGACACTGAGTAATAAAGACACAAAGAGAGATGGAGTTAAGAGCGAAGAGAAATAATTTAAGAGGAATTGAAGAAAGAAGAAATATATACAAGACAGAGAGAAGAGAGACAACGGGTGGAGAGAATAAAGAGAGGGGTGGGCGTTCTAGTTTAGCGAGACCAGCAGAGTCCCAACCAAAATGCTGAATACCACATATCGATGAACGATATTTTCAGTGCCCTCGTGAGGATGTAACTCTCTCTCTCTCTCTCTCTCTCTCTCTCTCTATATATATATATATATATATATATATATATATATATATATATATATATATATCTGTGTGTGTGTGTGTGTTTTTCACATATTTCTGATAACATATTGTTATAGGAAATACTAGTACCATGTTCTTATATCGTTACAATTACCTTCTTTTCGAAAATATATCTAATATACTTTACTATCGTAAAGTTTTGACAATCACCATGAAGTTTTTTAGATATAAGCGTGAATTTTTGTCTGTAAACTTTTAAACCCTATGTAGCTAATGGTGCAAAAACCAAGTGATTGTGTTTTTTTGTTTCTCTAGAAATCGCTTGAGTTAAGAGGAAAGTGTGAGATGGATAAAATTGAAGCCCGAAGTGTGATAAAGTTCCTGCATTTGAAGGGGAATAATGCCCGGCAGATCCATGTTGAAATGAAAGCTGTCTATGGTGATGATTGCCCATCATATGAGACTATTGCGAGGTGGAAAAGGAATTTCCAAACTGGCCACATGTCACTCACAGACGAGTCAAGAAGTGGGAGACCGTCATGCACAGACGACGCTGTCAATGTGAAGAAAGTGGAGTGTCTTATTCTGGAATTTCGACGTGCAACCATCCAAACACTAATGAACAAACGGGGGTTAGTTATGGTAGTGTGTCAAAAATAGTTCACGAAAAATTGCACATGACAAAGGTGTCTGCACGCTGGGTTCCACGCTACCTGACTCCTTTTCAAAAACACACACGATGCGAACTTTAGAGGCAGATGTTGACCCTTTTGGAGCAGGATGAAGATGATTTCTTTGGTCGTCTGGTAACCATGGACGAATTTTGGGTCTACCAGTACGATCCAGAAACCAAAACCATGAGTAAGGAGGGAAAGCATTCCCATTTCCCCCCCACCCAAGAAGGCAAAAGGTGCAGAAGTCGGCAGGGAAGGTCATGCTCTCAGTTTTCTGGGATTGTCGCGGGGACGTATTCACAGACTACCTTGCGAAGGGTCAGACGATATCTGGCGACTACTACTACACACTTCTGGACAAGTTGCGAGGTGCTCTGAAAGAAAAACGGCGCGGCATGCTCACGAAAGGCGTTCGTCTCCTGGTCGAAATGCACCCGCTCACTCTTCGCAAGTTGCGATCGAGAAGGAAAGGCAATGTGGCTAGGAAATCTTGCAGCATCCATCCTATTCTCCCGATCTCGCACCAAGTGACTTTTTCTTATTCCCTGAAATGAAAACCCGTTGCGAGGTCGGCGATTTGACACCACAGATGACGTCATTGTGGAGGTTGAGCAATGGTTTTCGTCGCAATCCAGGGAGTTTTACAAAGAGGGCCTTCGGAAGTTCAAGAAACGATGGGAGAAATGTGTGGCTATGGATGGTTACTATGTACAGAAGTCCTAAGTACCTCAATATAAAACACCAATTCTAGCTCGTTTAGAACAGGGTGATTGTCAAAACTTTACGATACCCCTCGTATGATTTACTTCTTAAAACTATGTCTTTTTAGTTATGAATTTTTTTGTCAATAGTTTTAATATTTTTGTTGTTTTAAGTCCACTTTATGGACAGATAGGCTAATCGGGACTTGGCCTACAGTTTAATGTGGGTTCCAAACCACTATGTGCCTCAATCAGTTTTTGAACCCGGAACCTCTTGAGTGCAAGGCGATGACGTTACCACTACGTCATCGGGCAAGCCCCAATAGATGTAACATGTTGTGCTTTCTACCAATATTTACAATGATAGTGCATTGTGTCTACATTGTATTTCTACTATTTTGAATAATGTCGATTTAAGGAAGACACAAAATATTATCACGAAGTGGGCCTAAATGGCAAATTCCCGTTGCTTTAAGTGCCAGTTCGCTTCTGAAGAGAGGGAAGAGGAGGAAAGACTGCTATGTCTCATCTCTAGAGCAGGGTTTTCATCAATTCCCGCTGTATATTTACTATTTCTACTGCTTCTTTGTTTGTGGCATCGTTCGTCTAGGATATTCTTTATCTTGGCCAAAAAAAGACTCCAGTTCTTCCATTATCTCTGTTGTTGCAATGGTCCATGCCTCCTACCTCGACTCGTAATCTCTAAAGGTCAAAGTTCGAATCGCGACACAGTCATGGATGTTCATTGTGAGTATTCTTTCATGTAACCACCATCCATCATCATCGTCACGATTAGCCTAAATAAGTTGTAAAAGCAGCGTCACTTTGATTTGAAATGCTCTGTTTCATGATTTCTCATGTCCCTTCCCCCATCCTGCCATAACAGCATAATGGAAGACTGATAAAACGTGCAAATTATAATTCGGCGAGAGCTCGCACTTAAGGTGTGGACGCTAAGTATTACGCAGTGATGGGAACTTTTCGGCCAATAGCAAAATTACTATAATTATGTCTGACGCTTTGCACGTACAGATACCTGTTACTCCACTTCAGGCTTCGAGTGGAGAATTAAAATTACCAGATACCGTGCCTACAGACACCTTAACCCTAATTATATGAAGCTTTTTACGACTATTTATAAAGCCCTATTATGCAATAACAATTACTCTCGTGATTTATCACTCCTTGAAAGATGCAAGGCGTTATAGCCTTTTAATATATAAATTACAACCTTGGCTTACATCCCTCCTTTTGTTCGTCTAATGGGAGTCTATTTCTGGAGCAGAAAAGCCTTTTCGAAAATTATTGCATCTGCACTCTTTGGATCTGGGCAAATTTAGTTACCCGCTCGCCCCTATTTGAATACCAAGTGTTTTACGGGTAGGTTAAAATAACGCATTGCGGAGACGCTGAAGCACGAACTTCGACACGCGAACTCCCCTCCTCATCAACTGCTTCTTCGTAAGCGCCGAGTCTCAACCTGATGACGCGTGTTCCGCGGTGTCTGAAGCGGTGTAATCATGTTGTGACGCGGGCTGGGGGCTCCCAGGATAAACGTATGGCTCTTTTGTGTGACCAGCCGGCACGCGATTGGTATAAGGTCAATAGGTGGTGCTTCCAACTTTAGAGCTGAAATCTGTCTAGTTGGAACGTAATTTCTCTCAAGACTAATGTATTTTCTGTGACATTTTTGCTTAGAATATACCCGGTTATTAACAATTCTTGTTTCGGATTAAATTTCTATTATGCTCCTCTTGTAACTAATGAATAGCACTAAAAGCACCTAAAATGCAATTACCTGCGTTCTATATCTCTAGTTTGTGCCTTTTGGCGTGAGGAAAAGAAATGATAATACATTAATAATCGCAATTACAGGACGAGGCATGTTTCTTGCATTGTTAAAAGGTAAACAACGTTAAAACTACTCCCTGCACATTGCGACATGCCGTGAAGCCCTATGGAGGAGGAGAGGAGGAATTTCCCACATATTTACAATCTCGGCTATTTCGTGAAGATGATGAATAGAGCCACGATCTGACGACCTTTACCCGCCAGGGTTGACCCCAGGTACCCACTTATTACAGGCTGGGTAAACTCCAGAGCCGCACTATGCAGGGCAATCGAACCCGGATCACCCACGTGGCATTCAGTCGCAGTACCGACTGGTCCAACGCGGCTCTTTTTTCTTGTATTCTTGCTGCATAATAATAGTAGTAAAACAAAAACTGTGCCTAATTTACGAGTTCGAAGGTACCGTGTCCCTATCTAGAGGTTAAGGCCATGGCATAAAATAATTTACATTATTAATTATAAAATATTAACAGCATGAATTGCGAAAAAAAATAGTTGTCGGCTATTTACGTATTTTTCTGGTGTATCGGGTACAATGCTGCACAATAATATTAATAGTTTATAATAATAATTATTATTGCTTTTTTATTATTATTATTTCTGCGATTCAATTTCATATTTACAGCCTGGCCACACCCCAGCTTCATAAAATTTTCTGGTGGCGACCATTCAAACAAGAAGAAACTACATTTTTAGGAAAGATTTTGAAAAGTTGTCATTAACCTTTGCTGTGTGGTTTTTACGCACACCGCTGGAAATTGGAAAGTATGTATGTAAAAGTGCATTTCTTTGTAAATGCTTTGGCCTAGGTTGCTTTTTGCTTGGTAGTCGGGGAAGCCAACGGTTGTGTTCCCCGTTTGAAAGGTAACAATAGGACCTTGCCCCGGCGGTTTGGGGGCGGTTCGTTTGTCGGGAGGTATAAATACCGGTTCCGACTTGTTACGATCTCTCTTATGCTCTCAGAGTTTCAAAGTAACAACGAAATTAATTAAAATCGTTAAATCCTATGTTTTAGTACAAGGCATGAAAAATATAATGAGGAAAACATCCAGCCTTAGCAATATGCACAAGTTATTGCGTGTATTGGAAGAGTCACACACAGAAAAATCACAAAGGTATTTGAAACGCACATGTAATCACTTATTAGTGGCAATAATATTGATAGAGCATATTTCAGTGTGAGGTTCTGACTTTGTAACAGGCTCCCATATAGAGATAGAAACTATTTCAAATAGTGTATTATGAGATGCTCATCTATCAGGATTCGTTACTTGATTCAAATTTTCCAGATAGTCCAGGGTAAGCAAGGTGGAACATTTCCTACAATGCCCCTGCAGGACTGGATGATATAGCTACCTGGAGGATAAAAGCTGCCAGAGTGTGGTGCTGTTCACATCACCTCAATTATGATAGAGAATGGGAAGAAACGGAGCTCTATCTTCACATCGTCATGTATGTGTCTTTCTTTCTTCCCTACAGTTTCAGTTATTTTACGTCCTACTTTTCTACCTCTTGAATTTAATCGCGACGATAGAAGATGAATTGAATCTGTGGGACGAAGAGAGATAAATAAATAGAAGAGAAATAAAAGAGCGAGGGAGACAGAGGTAGATAAATAAAAAAATGGAGAGAGAGAGAGAGAGAAAATAAAGACACCTGGGAGTGAGAAGAAATTAAGGATAAATAAAGAAGTGAGAGAAAGAAAGAAAGATATAAAAGGGATGGCGCGAATAAGATAGGAGAAAGAGAAAATCGCGAAAGAAAAAGAATCAAGAGAGAAAATTGAATGAGAAAGAAAAGAGAAAATAGAGAGAAAAATAAAGTGAAAAAGAAAAGAGAAAGATAAGAGAAAAATAGGGAGAGAAATGAAAGAAAGAAAGGAAAATAGATAGAGGAAGGAGCGAGAGAGCGATAAGAAATAAAATCTAAATAACAAAACGACAGAGAGAGAGAGAGCGCGAGAGATAGAGAGCGCATGAAATAGAGAAAAGAATGGAGCGAAAAATACAGAAAGAGAAAGAAGATAAAGTATAAGGCAAAGAAGCGAAAGAAAGATAGAAGCGAGAGATACGTAAAGAAAGAGATTAGAGAAGCAAGAGACGGTGAGAAAGAGAAGTAAAGAAGAAGAGACAGAATGTGACATTTTCCTCATTGTTTTACAAACAGCAATTACGTATACTAACATGATGTAAATGCGCAAAAGGCGTGATGTCCTGTGTTGTTTTGAGGAAATGTGTCATTTGATGAATTCAGCCAATCGGATGTTTCGTGGTCGATCTAAGCTTTCAGGCAACGAAGTGCCGGAGGCGTTTTCGAGATAAAGTGGTTGATATAGTGATTTCTAGCCAGGCGCGTGCATAAAGGGTGAGCACCGTAATTACCCCATCCACCTTCATATCCTTTCCAGGCTCGCAAAAAAAGCGTCGGGCATTTGTCCGAGCGTCTGAGGGGAATTTGTCTCTGGCTTGTGTTTCTGACGCAACAATTTGTCATTCCTACAGGCAGATGTTTCGCGTTACAAGTAGAGGACCAACTTTCTTGCCGTGTGATATGACGACAAATTGCATTTTCCGTTATAGTAGATCTTTTTGGCAAATTTCAAAACACTCTCCTTGTCTAACAAGTTGCGTTTCTATTTATGTAATACCATAGAGGCAATGCCCCAAATTTTGCCCATTTTCATTTATATAATACCATATAAAAAATGTCCCAAATTTTGACCATTTCTATTTCTTTAACACCATAAAGAGATTTCCTAAAATTTCGTTCCACGATATACGTATATCAACATCAAGTACGGAGAGATTTGACACTGGGTTTGGTATTGTGTTATACTACCACTTTTAGTGGTAACTCGGTAGCATTTTTTGAGTGTGCAGGTGCTGCATGCATCCCATCCTTCATTCTCTCATCGTCACGATGGTTTCAAGAGATGCAAAAGCGTAAAATAACCAAAATATAGATAGTATCATTTCTTTGTAAAAAATGTTCTGCATTATTACGCATTCAAAATAAAGATATGAACGTTGCTATTAGTAATATTAACAATTTTGTGTCATAGTGCTATAATAACACCATTAAGCCTTGTTTCCATGATTATGAAAAACTAAATATGCTGACCAAGGCAGTAATTTATTTTATTAAAAACATAAACTAAACGTAACGTTTCAACCTTCTAGCAAGGTCTTCTTCAGACTCTGTATCAAGTACAAAAGTGACAAGATACAAAAACAGGGCATTATATATACACAAACATTACTCCCTCCAGACTATTTAGAAAGTTGTTTGGAACTTTCTAGCAGGTGACTTTCACTTGCCAACTTTACTTTCACCTAAAAGGCTAAACACAATTACTTCCATATAGAATGTGGTTGGACTTTTAATCTCACGCCCTTTTCCCTTCATTTTTCTTCCTTCTCCTCTCCTCTTTCTCTCTTGTCCTTTCCACTCTTTCTAACATCTTCTTCCATTCTTTGTTTAACTTCAATCCCCCATTCCAGTTCATTGTGTCTTCTTCACCTTTCTTCTCTATTTCCTTGGCTTCCTTCCATTTTCTCACTAGCATTCTCTTCTCCCTTCCTATCTGCTTAGCCTCATCCCACTATGTCATATCCTGTTTCTCTCGTGTGTTTAAATATTGCATTTCTTTCTCTCTTAAGTCGTAATGACCTGTTTTTGTATCTTGTTACTTTTGTACTTGATACATAGTCTGAAGAAGACCTTGCTAGAAGGTTGAAACGTTACGTTTAAGTTTTTAATAAAATAAATTACTGCCTTGGTCAGCATATTTAGTTTTTCATAGTGCTTTAATATTATCGATTAGCTTTATTACCCTCCAAAGAGAGAAATTGCGTTTTTCGCTATTTATACTTCTGAAACCTAACAGAATGGGGAGCGCGATTCTTACCCTATTTCATGATGCTCCTATAAATTTTACTTTATTTACAAAAAATATGTAATTTAGGAATGCTGTCTGAATCCAAGACACAAATCAGTGAATATTTAATCATATTAAATAAAGTCTTCAGTTAAGAAATATACACACTGCAAGAATTATTAATCCATGTTCGTCTGGTAAAAAGAATTGGCTACCAGCATTTCTTCTGTGGATTCAGTGGTCGAAGTGACGCGGGAGGGAGGCAGGTTAGATAAATTTTCGAAAGAATCACCCAGTGAGGATAATATGCATAAGCATTCACCACCTACCATATTATCTCCGTGTTGATCCATACAAGCAATCCCCTCTAACCTACCCTCAAACTCCTCAAACATTCACAAATTTTCAATTTCCACTTCGAGCACTATGTGGTGCTGTTGAGAAATGTATAATTTTACAACAATGACGTCGCAGATGAAGCAGAGAGAGTCAGCTACTTAGCTCCTCTAAAGGCAAGAAAAAATTTATATGTAAACGTAGAGATTTGATTACACATCTCATATTTCCTCCATATCTTGATGTTGTCTCGCGTCTTTTTATCATTTTAGGAGAGGTGTTTGACCCCCACAATCCCCCTTAGGCACATCCTTGTACGAATACACGTTCAAATACCCCATCTTCACGACTGAAGTTGCCTTAAGGGGACAGAGCTCGTTCAAGTAGTTCTCAATTCTGCCCATGGATGTCGCCACCGTTCAGCAGATAAAGTAGGCGTATGGGAGAGCTCACGCGGCTATCGTTTCCGATTTCCCCCGACAGGAACAGACTCCGGATATTAACCGTTGTTGGCCTTCATCGGCTGAGCGGAATTTCTAGATCTGTGGCTCGCAAGGTCTATATTTATACAGCGAAGGCCGTGCCGGGACGGATTATTGACTGGAATGGTGTGAATTTCCCAAAGTTTCTGTACGATTAGGAATATGTAAATTGAATGTATCCTCTCCTATCCAGAAGTTAGCGTCTCTCTACAAATTACATCTCTGCATGCCTATATTTAAAATATCATATCTGCTCATCACCAAGTTAAGTTTCCAGTTTTCTTACGGAGAGTTTAAAGAGTTAAAACTTGCGGACCGCATTGATGAAACGTGCAAAGTAGTATTTTATTTTGAAAAACAAGAGAAACGATGAAGATTCCCTTACTGCAGAAATTCTGCTCGGTTTAAACAAATTAAATGTAATTTTGTGCGAAGTTTCGACACAATTCAACTGAATCAATTAGCATATTTTTTTTCCTTTTCAGTAGGCAGGGAAAAAATTCTACCAAGAGTGAGACAAGCTGCAGATTGTGCAATCATGAAACTGTACTCACTTTCTAAACATTATAAATACAAAAATAATTTAGCATTACTTTTTGTAACTATTTGAAAAGAATTCATACTACACAAGAATCTTAGAAGAAAGATAATTTCTTAAGCAATAATTGGGATATGACTCTGCCATCTATTTTGAATAGTAGAGATTTTTTCCCACCACATTTAGTCAAATTGATTTTAGCAGTGGTTTTCTCAGGGGAGGTTTGCGAGCAGTGGCGTGAGGAGATACATAGAATGATTTACAAACGATTTGGATGCAATTCGACTTTCTATATTTTAAGAAAAGAATGCATTGAAAAATTGTTAGGGGAAAATAGTACTGAAATAACTATGTGTAACAATTGTGGTTACTGTTTTCATAGAATCATAGGCGTAGCTAGAACTTTATATTTGGGTGTGCACAAAGGCAAAAATGAGGTCTTGTACCTTTTTAATAGCATATTTTGCAACACAATCACTTGGCTCTTTAACTGCACTGATGTTTGTAAAGAAATATAAATTCACTAAATGACAGTGTTGAAAATTTCTGAATATATGTAGTAGAAAAATCGAATTGCATAGAATTTACACACACACCAAATGTTCATAAATGTTACAAACAAATACATCAAAATACAAGTCATCTATAACAAGAGACGTCTGTCAAAAGGTACAATTTTCTTAAACCCATCAATAACTTCATTTACATCAATAGACTAAGCTTTTTCCTGTTCCTCAAATAGCAAGAGCAGGGTTTCCAATCTATCCTGCTTCTGAGTTGCTCTTAATTTAGTTTTAACTTGGGTAAGGTTGGAGAAAACTCTCTCTCACACGTGCAGCTTGTGACAGGTATAGAAGAAAAGCGCTGTAGTGCAGAGTAGAATGCAGTAAATATCTTCTTTCTCCAATGACATGGAAAATCTATAGATACCCGTTTCATCAGCGATAATGCACACGTTTGTACCAAGTAATGACATTTTCAACTTCTTACAAACTGCCGCTTGTTTTCTCTCTTATTGAAATATCTGTCTTTAATTCTCTTTGATAAAGCAGCCATTAGGGTGTGCCTAGGCATACCCGGCACACCCCGTAGCTACGCCTATGAATAGAATACCATACGAGAATATCCATAAAACGTTGTGAAATCGGCGAGGAACACTTTAAATCATGTAAAATGTTAAATGTACAAGATTTTGCATGCCACGTCATCCACTTTTAAGAAATTTGGGAGAACGGTTCAAGTTTCTCGGTACTATTTCAATTGTTATCTAGATCAGTTCTCCCAAATTACTTATAAGTGGAGGACATGCCTTGCATTTGGAAATGATTTCAGTTACGTTCTGTCATTGCATGAAAACAAGTCACTTAACAAAATGTAATGTAATGACTATTCAGCACCGTAAGATCTAAAAAATGAATTCATACTTTTGTTTCCATTAAATATTAATCCTAGAGTAGAGGAGGCCGGGGTTGGTTATGACGGGGACTGGTTGTAACAAGCACTGTTCCGTGAAAACTATTAGTGATATTTGTTTGCTGTTGACAGTGGTGGCTCATCGGCACGCGAATTTCTTATCCATTGTTTGCCAGTTGTGTGCTTCTCCCCATAGAAGAGCTAGGTGGGTGTTTTCTTGCATTATTTATAGTCAGTATGTAAGAGGTTTTGATTCAAGTAAATTTAAACTTGAAGTTGAGATTGAAGGGTTAGAAGTGAAAAACTACATATGGAGCTAGTTGTGACAAGGATTAGATGTGAAATAGTGCATATGGGGCTAGTCGTGACAAAAGTAAGGGGTTGGTTGTGACAGGTGTCAAATTACATATGTTTATTTATTTATTTATTCCTTGTTTTGGATGGCGAAGTTAAGGCACAAGCCTTTTCTTCCACTTAACCATCTCTATTTTACATTTTATAAATTGATTTTTATAGCTAACTGTTTGTGAAATATATAAAAAACCAAAAACCTTAAGATACCAAATAATGAAATATATAAAAACTAACAACATTAAGATACCAAAAAAATAAAAAAAATAAAAATAAAAGAAAAACACGCAAAAAGACATACAAAATAAAAACAGAAAAATACATACACACTAAGAAAAGTAAAAAAAATACACGTAAAACATAAACACACACACAACAAACATACTCAAATTACAGAAAAGGTCGCTGGGTGTTGATCCTACAAGTTTACACAAAGCTTTTATTTTATTTCCCTGAAAAGAGGAAAAGTAATGAAAATGAGCAAAGTTCAGATAATGATGATGATTGTTTTTTTTACTTGTGTGTACGGAACCATTTTCCAATTCTAAATCTCAAGAGAAGTGGGTCCAGTGCCTTGAGCGTAAACAGTGGGTGATTGATGTTTGTACGTACTGAGGAAAAATCTGTTTATATCCGTCAAAATTGTGACTCGGATGGTGATACATAAAGCATCTTGAATTTCACAATTCATTTTTTCATTGTATTATTATGTTGTTAACAATTATTACATTTTTATATTAGACTAGAACTACATCATACTTTTCCTGGCATGGTATTATAGATATCAATAATTAGAAAATCAGATGGCGAGGCAACATTTTCATCCTAGCGGTGTAATTAATGAATCATCTAACAATTGAAATTATTTTTACTGCACAGTGATGATACCCAGTTTGTCTGTACTATAGAATTCAGAAGTGCTAGATACTGTCATAACTTGCCCCCGGCATGTCACAAGTAACCCCATACCGGGGCATGTTGTGACAAAACACTCCTCCTTCTGTTCTTGCAAATACTGTCCTTATGCTGTAACTTGAACAAATATAAAAAGAAGATCATGGTAGTGCTAAATGTATACACTTCCGTTTAAGACGAAAACATTGCGAAAATAAAAAAAAATGTTAGGAAAAGAAAAAAAACTATCCTCATTTTGTCACAACGAACCCCATTTTCCTCTAGCGTAATTTAACAAAATTTCTCTCCACATAAAAATGTCTTGATATTTACATTTTACAAAGAATGTTCCCACTATATTTGTTATTATCTACACACTATTGTTGAACTTTTATTACGAAATTTGTCTATTACATTTTGAAAGGGTGGATCATGACCCGCACTGTCCCACCTGTGGCGTCGCCCGTGTTGGTGAGGGCATTGGCGTAGCAACATATCGCGGTGCCCTGGGCGAGATTAGAATGCGAGGCCCCCCATCTGTTCTTTAAATTTCAAATCTCAATGTGAATAGATACAAAATCTTCAATCATACGTCAGAAAAAGTATTGTCAAATTTGAATCATAATAATAATAAAGATTAAACATACTTAATAATTTCACTCGCCCTACAAATGTATTGTTCTCCTTTTCTTGGAGCTCAATTTGATCACGACTTCTAACAAATCTAGAGATGAGGCAATGTCGTTTTCTATGAATAACAGAGAACCTGACAACATTGGTCTTGGCAAATGGATGGGTGACGTAGCTTTACAGAGGGTTTTAACCCCTCATTTCGGCCCAACATTACAAAACAAAGAACGTCGAATTCACGAAAATATGGTTAAATATAAATAACACTGACTACGTAAAAGAAACGAAATTACGTATACCCCGGCGCCATCTTTAAGGAATTTCTGCGACTGGCACAGATCAGCCGAAGAGCCAGAAGTAATCATACAGAAGTGCGGAATGCAATTTAGTGGGCACGGTGTTGAAAATAAAGTATACATGAAACAAGGTGTAGTAACTACATCAAATATCCATCAACTTCTTAGAGGCTTCTTTGAAACTATACCAAGGAAGCTGAAAACTACTTGCGACCTGCATCATCTTTTGACCAAAACAAGCACATGTACAGGAAAGTAAATTCAGCGTTGCTTGGTTTGAACAGTAATAACGGTTTCACTTCAATACCTAAAATTCTACGCAAAATATGACGACACTGCAAGGGTTATTGTGTTTTCGGTTCAAAATAGGTTATTGAAAAGGTGGTACGAAAGACGGCACTGAAGAAAATTGAGCTTAAGCTCTCTAGCTTAGTCGCTACTATGAGGATGACTAACAAATTGATGAGGTGCATGATGGGATAAACGCAATGAGAAACCAACATTCGAATGTGAAACCCCCTCTAACCTGAACAACTTCTACAAAGATATGTAAAATATAAAGAATGAGCAGTTCAAAAAATTAACCAACAGTGGACAGGAAATTAGAATTAAAAAAGAAAATCCCATATCCATCGATTAACAATCTCTTTAAACTCTATATTCATGAAATTTGAACCTAAAAATTACTTTTCTATTATAGTAACTGATACAAAAGTATTCAACACGAAATTTGTAATTTGCGCCCCCTTTTATTTATTATTCTTGAAATATATAACTTATACAACGTTCTCAATAACAAGCCATATAACTAAGGACAGTTTTCTACCTACATATGAGGGATCATTAACCAATAATTACCTTTATTCAACATGAATATTGGTAAATGAGATATTCTAATTATAGGGCATGCCCTGTGAAATGAATTTCAATCTTCTCTCAGTAATATGAACACCTCAATTGAATTTGTGTTTACAATTAATGAACATTCCACATGCAGTAGTCGATGCTGGAGAGAAAGCACCTCCTCGTTAATGTTTACATCGTGCATTACATCCTTCATTGTATCTCGACAAGGAATATAATATACTGAAATTATAGATTTGCGTACCAGTGTTGATTGTTTACGAATATGAAGTGGTTTATTTTTTAAATTCAGATAATATAGGGTGCCCTACTTAAAATCTCCGTATTTTATTGTTAGAATAAATCGTCAAGTTGAGACCTCTTTTCAATGTTACTACAATAAATTGTGTGTGTGTGTGTGTGTGTGTGTGTATGTATATATATATATATATAGATATATATATAAGGTAATTCAAAATGAATGGTGCAACTTTACACAGTTATGACGTTACTATTTATGGTAGAAAATCAGACAAGGCATCAATAAAAAGGGAAACTCTGGAAGTTTTATTTCCACTTAGCGGGCTTATTATGCTTAGCCGATGCTCCACCAGGATCGCCAGTGTCGCAAAATGGCTAATGACCAGTAGACGGCGTATTGTGTGATGGAGCTATCGAGAACTGATTCAATCACAATGGTGCAAAGACATTTCCGCATGCGTTCCGGTAGTAATGCATATGTTTCACTCTTCCGAAAGATTTGCCGAAAATTACAACTGCGTATTGTTATAAGTATTTTCAGTACTTACGGCGGGCGCTCTAGAAGCTGGCAAGGGAAGTGGAGAGCGTGAAATTCGCCGCAGACCAACCAGACAACAGCGGTGGAGCCGAGAGATATGACGTGGCGGAAATAAGTACTACGTGTACCTCGTTCTACAGGCTGCTGCGTTTCTTATCGCGCTGAATTGGTCGCTTCCCCGCTCCCCATTTCCCTTGCCAGCTTCTAGAGCGCCCGCCGTAAGAACTGAAAATGTCTATAGTGCCTTCGAACGGTGGCGGACGAATAATCAATTTATCTTATCTTGCGGTAATTCCACATTCCAACCTCTATTTGGGCTCTATTGATGGAACCTATGAAAATAAAGTAATAGTAATCTTAGAGCATTGTTTGTTGCATCGTGGTTAATAAAATTTAAAAATATAATAGCATAGTTTTGTAGAGGAGTTCGGGCACTATAATTCACGTTGTAAATATATAACTTTTACGCTGAAATTCTTAGAGCATCTAAAGACCTTAGACACTTGTTCTTGTGTTGCACTTGATGAAAATCGATCATACTTTCCAAGATGGCGGACGAAAGAAGAAACGAAAATTCCAGCAGATTTAGGGGCAGCACTCAAGGTAAAAGCTTTTAAATAAGAAATTTGATTTCTGAGGGGCATCGCACAATTTTGTGAACACAATTACTATAGCAACAATAGAAGCAAAGCTTAAGCTGAAATTCATATAGGTATTGGACACCATTAATTGTTATTACATTTCAGCAAAATCACTCGAAGCGTTTCAAGATGATGAGCGAAAAATTGATTTTTCCTGTCTTACGGGTATTTCAAATTCTCCTATTTTTCAATCTCTACCCAGTCTGCATTTTTAGAGAGTAAGTAACATGTCTTGAAAAAAATATGGCATCAGTAAAGTGTTAATTTCGTAATGGAAGCTTTTTTTAACTAAAGTACATTGTTGGTGAGAATCGGACAACAAATTTGGAACCACAAATCACAAGTGTTTTCACTATTTCTTGTTCTAAACAATTTTCACAGAAGCCAAAAACTTTTAAAAATAGTTCTGAAAACCAGTAAGGCGATTACACACGTCGGGCTGTACCAAAAGTCGCGGTCGATGGCCGGATGATATTGTGGGCGAGGGGCAAGTGTGTAAAGTTTTAGTTCTTGTTCAATTGTTTAGCTGCTGATTTGAATGTCAAAGACATAGAAGTAGACATTTTAAAGTTTGTAAATGTCTTTCTTAGGGTTGTTTGTCTGGAAAAAAGTCTGCGCACGCCCATGGAAGAAGTACTGACTCATCATGACAATGAGAATAAGATGCTGATTACATTGATTGATTGGTTTTATTTTACTGCGCTTTTCTTCAAGTTTTGGCCAATCGCGAAGATGATGAGTGATGATATGATGAAATTGATGAAGGGACACTCACAAAGAACACCCATGCAGACGCCCGTAGCCAGGCAGGAACTACCGTCAGCCCCCCCCTGGCACTGTGTCATCAAACGTAGTATGGAGTGTGTAGTAAGGGATGATTTCAGTAGCAGCCAATTAACACTTCAAGTGAGATTTTAAATGATATAGAAAAATGTAGTATTTGTGTGATATTTCTAAACTTTATGTAACTTAATGACCCCCCCCACACACACACACATAATTTACCTTCATTTAACACTGTTCAACTTTTGAAAAATGAACTTGATTGATGAACTGATAACCCGTGAGCCCCCCCTCCACCTGGAGATCAATTCTGGCTACGGGCCTGCACCATGCCGGGATTCTAACCCGGAACCCCTTGAATCTAAACACGTCGATCTAACCACTTGAAGCAAGTCTTTCACACACACTTCAACGAAACATCCTAGTATTTATCTTTATCCAAATCTACTTACAGTTTGTTAAATTCAAAGAAAACTCGGACGTCACTATATATAATTTCAATATATTTTTCACTTATTGATCTACTGTGTTTTGTTTCTTTTTCGTTGCTATGGTCAAAAATAATATAGAAATGTATACATCGTAATTTTACATTATGAAGAATGTGATTATAATTAATTATACATCATATAATGCAACAACATTTTCCAAAATATAACAAAACAGAAATTGATAACATAGATATATCATCGTGCGTATTAAGCACAAAATTAAACAAAACATAATAAATGAAATAAACGAACATCTTTGGGTCAGTCACAATACGCACCCCTTCCGGGTGAAAATTTTCGACTTATTTAAGTTCTGTAAATATCGAAAATTTTAAACACATTTAGTTGCAAACTTATGAACATTGCATTTTTAAATTACAACATAAATTCCTTTTATTGAACAATATTAATTCAGTTCATTATGAACTCCATGAATCAAACATGACTGACACATTTTGTATCGCACTTTGTTGTAATTCCATTCATTCATTACACTAAACGAAAGAACAATATTATTGACTATGCAAATATCCAACATTTTTCATTGTAGAAGTGTCCGTAGTTACCTAAACATAACTACATACAAGAATAATTTAGGCAAATTTAAGCAACTCTGTTTTCCTGTCGGCTGAACAATTAAACTTCTTTACATTAGACAAATTTTGCTTATGTACAGATTTCTTCCCATCTAGAGACATAAGTTCCACATAATTGTTCTTAACATTTTTAACTAAGTAAGGACCTAACCATAAATCCAGAAATTTGTGAATTTTCTTATTAAGAAAGCTGCTCTTCTCGTGGTTTTTAACAAGAACAATATCGTTGACTGCGATTGTGATACTCCTTCCATCCTCTTTCTTCGTTTTGGTTATAGCCCTTTTCTTCATTCTTGTTTTTGCCATTAGACATTTATTCTGCCATGTCACCTTCTCCAGTTAAGATGGCCAACGAATTTGATGAAATACTGTATTCTTGACATTATCATGAAGAAACAATTCATTCGGCGTAAATCCTGTAACCTCAGATACCGAACTGTTTAAAAGTCCAATGATTACACTTAAGTGTTTAAACCAATGCTGATGATTATCCTTTGTGTATAGTCTTAGTAGCCTGATTATTTCCTTATTGTATCGCTCAATTGGGTTGGCGAAAGGTGAATACACTGATGTTGTTACATGTTTTATTCCATTCGATTCCACAAAACTCTTCCACTCAGCTGATCGAAATTGAGATCCATTGTCAGACAAAATTACTTTAGAAAGTGGATAGTGATAAAAATATTGCAGTTGGAACTTATTTATAATTTCCTTGGTTGTAGCTTTTCTCAAAGGGTAGGCCATTATAAATTTCGACATAACGTTCACTATTGTTATAATAAAGCTATAACCTTGTGATTTCGGTAAAGGTCCAATAAGGTCTATAGAAAGCATACTGTGAGGGGTTGTAGTATGTACATGCAAAATTTCTTTATCAATTTTTAAGACTGCCTGCTAAGTCTTTGCACATGTTAAGCAGTTTCTGAGATATTCCTTAATAGTATCTTTCATTTTTGGCCAATAAAAACAATCTTTGCATTTATTATGAACCTTAAAATATCCAAAATGTCCTTGCTTATCGTGAAGTTGATGTAAAATTTTAGGTACCAACTCCCTTGGAACTACCAGTTTCCACTTATCGTCTGGAAAGTGCTTCAGAAACAGAAGACCGTCATGGAATGTGTAAATCTCTTTTGATCCTTTCGGAGTATTGACTTCCTTTAAATGCCATATAATTTCAGAACAGCATTGATCCAGTCTTTGACTCTCCTTCCAAAAGTCAACCGTGTTCTCATCAACAATATCTAGATTCAAATAATTAATGTATAATTCATTGATGAGAGGAACGCCTGTAGATAAATCAGGATACCTACTAAGAGTATCGGCAGCTTGGTTCCAAGTTCCAGGTATATGATGCACGGAATAATCAAATCCTTGTAGTTTTAAGGACCATCTGTCAAGTCTCTGATTTAATGACTTTGCAGACTCCAGCCATGATAATGATTTGTGATCAGTATACAAATGAACTTTGGTTCCAGCAACATATATATAAAATTTTTCAAAAGCAAAAAGAATTGCCAAACATTCGATCTCGTGCGTACTGTAAGTCACCTCATTACCGCGAAGAACTCTGCTTGCATATTGTATAATTTTGAGATCCTCTCCTGAAGTGTCGCCATTTTGCCATAAAACCGCACCGACCCTCTTCTTCGAGCCATCTACATTTATGTTGAAAGGTTTTGAAAAATCAGGTTGTGCTAAACCCTCGGGAGATATAACTAACTCACGTAACTTCTCAAATGCCTTTGAATGCAATTCCTTCCACATCCAAGGAACAAATTTTCGTCTCCAGTTGACCAAGCCAAGGAATTTACGAAGAGCTCTTTTGTTATTAGGTGTCGGAAAATTTATTATTGCAGAATTCTTGCTTGAATCAACTTTAATTTGGCTTCCAGAAACTATATGGCCAAGAAAAGAAATTTCCTTACATGAAAATTTGAACTTCGAAAACTTAATTGACATATTAGCCTCCTTGAGTTTCTGAATAACAGCTTCTATATGCCGTAAATGTTCCTGCCAAGTTTTACTGAAGATCAAGAGGTCATCCAAGTAGCAAACAACATAATCATTAAATTGCCTTGTGAATATCTTATTCATTCTGTCTTGGAAAACAGGAACTGCAGATTTTATACCAAAAGGAAGATATCGAAAAAGATACTGCCTTCCACGATATGAGAAAGCAGTATAAATATATGAATCCGGACTTAACGGGATCTGAAAATATCCACAAGATAAGTCAATAGAAGAAAAATACTGCGCTCCTAAAAAGCGTTGCAACATTTCATTGATTGGTTCCACTCTAACTTGCGGACTAATAACATGCTTATTTAAATTCCTAAAATCCACAACTGGCCTCCACAGACCCCCCTGTTTCGGTACTATGTGCAAAGGATTTAAATATGGCGAAGATTCTTGGTAAATTATGCCCCAACTTTCCCATTTGGCAAGTTCTTCTTCCAAAGGTTTTCTTCTAGAAATCGGAATGGGATATGGTGCAGTATATACAGGTATTTCTGTGTCCAATTGTATCTTATATACCTCTACATTTGCATGTCTTGGTCTATCGGAAAATTGGTTATGATACTTCCATAAAAGTGAAAGTAAATCTTGTTTTTGTACTTCATTTATGTCATTAATTTCAAAAACTTTATTGTAAATGTCGCTCTTAGAAGGCATGTATTCGATATCTGATACAGGCACATAATTTAACAATCCACAACACTTCAATTTATTTGCTTTGGATTGAGGTTCATTCTTAATCGTAGAGCTACAATATTCATCACATTTAGAGTGTAACAAATTAGAATCTTCATTATTTAATGAAGCACAAATTTCCTTACCTGAAGAACTTACTAAACTTATCTGCTGTGACCTGAGATCTACTATAGCCTTATATTTTCGTAAGAATGGAACTCCCAAAATAACATCAGCGTTAAGTTCCTTTGTAATAAAGAATTCCATAGGAAAATATTCAACATCGATTTGAAGGCTTATCGTTTTGCAACCAGCAATCTTGCACCTTTTACTTCCAACAAATCCAGACAATCCGTCGTTGCCTTGTAATCAAGGGGTTCCGGGTTCGAACCCGGTGGAGGCACATAGTGGTTCGGATCCCACTTTAAACTGCAGGTCCAGTCCCGATTAGCCTTACTGTGCATAAAGTGGACTTAAAACACCAAATCAATCAATCAATCAATCAAATCCAGACAATCTGATATCTTCAACCTCGTCTAATCTAAGATTACCAATCAATGATGTTATTTTGCACCAAACTTCGTAATTTAAAACATTTGCTTGACTTCCAGAGTCTATTATACAAGTAATAGGTAATTTACATATGAGTCCATGTATGATTGGAACTTCCGTTACAGGAATAAGAACACCATCCTCATTAAAAGTCCAATCGGGTTCATCGTCGAACCACTCTAACAGAAAGTTTATTTCAAAAGTTTTGAAAGATGAACTCGCATTATTTACAACATTAATACGATCTTCCTCACTAACACTATCATCAATTGAACGTTGCCTCTTAACAGGACAGCAGAGGGACTGAGGCACTTCCTTCTGCGCAACTAATTTAAAGATGCTGAGTTAGGAATTTGTTGCTGTATCGATCCTTGTACTTGATCTATTCGCGAAGTATTTTGTTCACGTGCCATTCTTGTAGAATCAGAATTAATTTGTGATACCAAACCTGCTGCTTCATTTTGAGAATTTAATGAATTTGAATTTGCAGGAAAACTCTGATATGGCATTGTATTATTACTAGCACTGCGATTTTCATTCCTGTAATAGAATCGCGATTGATTGAGCAAATTTTCATCATTAAATTGTCCTGTAGGTGAACGAGAATTATTTTGCCTGTAATTATTTCGGAATTGTCCTCCGTTTCTAGATCTCAAGCCATTATAATTGTTTCGTGCAGTAAAATTTCCATGATATCCATTATTATTAGAGGTTCGCCTAAAATTGTTGAAATATCGACCTGGAAGATTGTTTCCCTGTCGATTTTCGTAACCTTGATTGATAACAGCATTGGCATCTACCTCACTACTAGTTGGAGTCTGAGTACAAACACTAGTGGTCTTTGAATGTCGAACATTAACTTGCCGCACATTTAACTTGCCTCTATTTTGTTCAGAGTTCTTAAAAATCTTTGGAATATTTTCACGTTCGTTGTCTTCATTAGGAAGGACAACAAGCCCCTTTCTACTAAATTTTATTACATCTAATCTTCTTAACATGCTGGTCAGTTGATCTACTGAACGAATTTCGTGACAAGTAATGTGATTGGCAATATTATCAGGTAATTGGCTAAGTATTAACTGCACATCTATATCTTGAGGATTTTCTACCAAATGACAATAACTAGAGTGAGTTTTTAAAGCAAAAGTCTCTAAACTGCCATGTACACTGGGATCGTATTTGCGATTCCTCAATACGGAGAGTTGTGATTGGATAACTTCCGAAGAAGCAAACTGATTAATGAATTCTTGTACAAACTGATCATAAGAATTAAAATAATATTTATGAGTCCGAAACCAATAACCAGCTCTCCCAGTGAAGCATTGTTGGATACTTTGCAGTTTCATTTCTGTTGGCACTCCTACAACATTTAATATGTTATCCAGCTGCTCAATATATTCTCTCGCTGATTGTTGCTCTATCTTTCCCGAGAACTTAGGCAATTGAGATAATTCACTTAATTTTAAACGTCCACTTCTTGCATTTCCTTCTCCATTGGATGTATTTCTAGTTATATGATGATCACTACTTCCTCTCAAACTATACGGTCGATTATAGCAAATATGATTTGGTCCGTTTAACCCTGTGTTACTACAGTTATGCAATCTCGAACCATTTACAGAAGAATGAGGATCATCGTGATTGTTCGAAACTGAACATGGTACACTTGCATCACGATAGATATTACTAACACAATCATTTTGTGGGTTAGGTTCTGATATTTATGGGTTTAAAATCACACCACATACAAGGAGAATTACCGCTTTGATCCAGATGACAATGTGGATTATTATGTACATTACTAACATTGTCATTATTCTTTGTAAGCACAAAACTAGAAGTAGGATGTGAATTTGTACCAAACAGCCGATAGCAAGCGTTAGTGTAGTTATATTTCTCAGCACCTAACTCTCGTTTTTGGAATGGACCTTCTGAGTCGTCACTTCGGAATTTCTTTACGGAAGTTTCTTCAGAGCTAGATCTTACAGATTTATTATACTTGTGCTTCCAACGGACATGTTTACGAGCACGAGTGTTAGTAACATTCTTCTTACCGGAAACTGTCCTAGAAGAATCATCTGATACATCACTAGACGAAGTACTGAGTACAACATCACACTGAGTTTTTCCATTCCTACATGTATTAGATTCTGTATTATCCACAACAATTGATTTTGTTCTACTATTACTATTTGTAACAACAGAATTATGAGCAGAGGAATTATGTGTAAGGGCTACGCTACCTTCATCATTGTCGTTAACCTTGGCTGTTAAATCCTTGCCATCAGCTTGAAGCTTTATGATATTTTGTTCTATACCTTCAATATGGGAATTAAACTGTTGGAACCTTTCTGTACAATGAGAAATATGCTTATGTACATCAGCATTAACATCGCTTTTACTTTCTAAAATAGTGACTCTAGATATAAGATCAACTATATTAGCAGAGCATTCATTACAATTTGAATTGAGATTATCTAAACGTTGGTCATAATCAAGAACGTGTTCTTTCAATGATAATTGTACATTTTCAAATTCAGATAGTTTGACATCAACATTACGACATTTATTATCAAACACAGATTCAAGACTTGTAGTTGATTTTAAACACGCTGTACTAAACGCATCTATTTTGTCCTTAAATTCAGACATTAAAATATTGAGCCGATTGTTAACATGACTAATATCATGATTAACAGCTTCAAATTTGACATCAAGCTGTGAAGATAACTGTGTATGTGCACTAGATAATTCAGCTTGTTTTAAAGATATAACGTCAAGTTTAACCTGAATATTTTCATTAGACAGATTTAATTCTGATCTAAGTTCCTGATTAGACTGTTTGAGATCCTGATTAGACTGTTTAAGTTCCTGATTAGACTGTTCAAACTGAGTCTTAAGTTCCTGATTAGACTGTTCAAACTGAGTCTTAAGTTCCTGGTTAGACTGCTTAAGTTCCTGATTAGACTGTTCAAACTGAGTCCTAAGTTCTTGGTTAGAACTTACAACAGCTAATTGTATGCTTCTAATGCTGTTTAGTATGTCATTTAAATTAGGATTTATACTTTCCAAATAAGCTGGCAATTGATAAGGATCGTAACTGGGATCACATTTCTTACAACAATATTTTTCCTTAGTGGTAGAATAAATTGTCCAATGTGTGACGGAAAGCTTCAAACATGAAACATGATACCACGAATGACAGTCGAAACATTGCACATACCTCAGGTCATTATCAAGTTTATCACAACACGCCACTCCTTCAATCTTACCTGACTGTACATCACAAATGTCCCCATCGTGAGAATTACTACTATTTAAGTAGGTTCCTTCATATGTAACATTAGACTTTAGCCTACGTGAATGTCTAGACTTAGTTTCTTTAGTTTTATCTACCATGACTGCACAGAATAATAATAAACATAAATAAAATATTTAGGGTCGCCAATTTTGCCTTCGCAACATGTTCAACAAATTGCAACTCGAAGACAAAATAAAATTTTAAAAGTCTGTAACAACCATTGCGCAAACCTCAAACCACGCATCAGAAGATTGTCCTTTTCTTCTTGAATCCTGGCTGTAGGCGCCAGATTATTGAAGCAAGTCTTTCACACACACTTCAACGAAACATCCTAGTATTTATCTTTATCCAAATCTACTTACAGTTTGTTAAATTCAAAGAAAACTCGGACGTCACTATATATAATTTCAATATATTTTTCACTTATTGATCTACTGTGTTTTGTTTCTTTTTCGTTGCTATGGTCAAAAATAATATAGAAATGTATACATCGTAATTTTACATTATGAAGAATGTGATTATAATTAATTATACATCATATAATGCAACAACATTTTCCAAAATATAACAAAACAGAAATTGATAACATAGATATATCATCGTGCGTATTAAGCACAAAATTAAACAAAACATAATAAATGAAATAAACGAACATCTTTGGGTCAGTCACACACTACGACACGGAGACTGGTTACATGACATATTCCCTCACAAAGGATCTGATCACATTTTTATAGCTATATATTTTTAACTGAGATCGATTGGCCACCACAGTTTATTTCCAGTACTGAGATTGGTGCAGTGTACTTCCCTATGATTCTGCGTGCCTCCTAACGTTAGTGATAAAGATAAAAAGAAGAGGAAGAAGAAGTTTGTCCTTGAATTGAGGCTGTGGCTGCTACTTGTTGCAAGAGTCAGATAAGCCGAGGGGAGGCCGTTAAAAAGAAACTGCGATATGTTGATAAGGTCCACAGCCACGGAGCGAAATCAAGTCAAGGTGCGCCTGCAAGGTCAGTCGGCGCAGTCACGGCATCTACAGGAGCTCACACAAGGCGTCTCGCTGCGGCGGGATTTTCAGTCTATTTTCTCCACGTGGGTCTGTGCTGCTAAGCAGCCCCGAATTTATATGCATAGAGACCCGGAGCTAACATCATCGTGAGCCTCTCTCTCTCTTAAGGAATTTCAGTTAAAATTTTATCGCCAAATTAGCCAGACGGTTACCATATTTGCCGGCGTATAAGTTGAACTCTTTTCCTTTAAAAATAGGACTTCATTTCTGGAAATTTTCTCTGTTCTGAGTTAGACGGTTTATTTGTTGCTTCCTTGCGGTGTGTGAGAGCATTCCAGTCACGTAGAGTTCATATGCATGTATGCGCTGTCAACGACAATGGATGAAAATACATTCTTTCATAGTTAGATTACATATTACTTTATATTTGAAATATTGTAAATTCATTATAACATTTAGTGACAAATCTTTTTCCTCAAAAATATTTACAAAAAATAGAGTGCGTCTCATATGCCGTCAAATATTTTTACCACACATCAAATTTTAGCAATATTTCTCCAGTGGAGGTCCCTTTACTCAAGAAGGCCTGTTGCCCCAACCACCTTTCCTCTCCTAAATATGGCACTGAAAAATGTTCGAAATCTTTCAATGTGTTTCATATACAGTAGAGTCTCAATAAACCCACATTCTGTATAATCCGAGTTTTAAAAAATTAAAAAAATAAAAACAAAAATTATTCATTCCGTTCTAAGTGTCAATGGTCTACGACAGGTAACACTAGCGACAATCTGTTATTCACAATAATACTGTGTATCCCATTTTTCACATACTGCATGCTTTTGTTACATCGTTTCTTCTTTCGGCTCTTCCGATTTTTCCTAGGTCAGTGATTCTCAACCTCGGGGTCGCGGCCAAAAACCGGGTCCTGGCATGAATTTTAGGCTGTTAAGTCAAAGAATGCAATTTTACAGCAGACATTTATTTATGTTTTTCTCTTTTAATAGCAAATATTACAGACATGTAATAAATGTTGGATCATATTTTACACATGTCCAATATAAATTTATACTTATAATATTTTCTTTAATTGATACAGTGCGACTTAATTGAAAGAAACAGTTTGTGACTTATGTGCCTTTTCTCGAACACCCTAGAATTATTATATTGGGTCGTGAGACGCTCTCAGAGACAGCTTCTCTACAACCAACATTATTGAAATCAAAATAATGATAATAGTCGTAGTTATTAGTTTTCCGATAATATAATCATCGATTTAATAATTCTCTGAATATTAGTGACAATGGTTCATTATTAGCATTCATCGTTAATTGGACATTATTAGAAGAGCGAAAAGTACTGGACAATGGTTATTCAATTAACATTTACATACTAATCATCGATTTCTGAATGAGTATTAATTAGAATTTTTTGATGTTCAAAATGTGACATGTCAATGAAAATCAGCAGTTACTAAATTAACTTAATGATGTTGAGCTGAGGGAGCTGCAAGATTTTATTATTAGATCCAATGAATGACAAACTAATTCAAACCTAATTTATATTTGACAACAACACTGGGTATAATCAAATTATTAATCTTTACGATTGTGTCATAATTTAGTTATTATTTAATTCAAAAGTACGAGGCCAATTTTGAATATGACTTAAGGAAAATTATTTCGCTATCTACATTAAGACATTAATTCATAAAGTTCAATAATTAGAGAGATGTTTACGAGCAAAATTGTTGGGATCAGCACATCGAGTTTTTGAAAAGAGAATTTACCGGACCGCGGTCTCACCCAGCAATGCCAATTTCGTTGCCTGTATCCTCACTGACGCAACAACCTAGGTGAAAGGGGAGGGTTCACGATGAAAACTACAACAGCTCTGATATAGGGGACGAAATTTTATGACGTCATATTTTTTATCCCGCTTTTTTATTAATTTAAACATATTTCTAGCCCTTACGACGCTGGTTTTATTGGTCATATAAATTCACTTTAAACATATTTTTGCTTTAGGTCATATTTTGACCAAAACATGTACATACAAAACAAAACAATAATAAATGCACGTTATTGGTTAGTGCTTTTTTTTCTGGCGGTACGTAACGTGTCAACAAATTAATGGTATCTCGATGTTATATTGTTCAAATCAGCTTACATTTTATCTGCACAGAATCAACATTAATACGATTTATGAGCACTTTATTAAGAAAATTATTTCTTACAACAATTTAAAAAATGTATAATTTGTAATTTTTAGCAACTTCATTAGGTTATATTTTTAAGTTTTAGGTCATATTTTAATAATATGTAGGTAACATTTGTAGGAAATTCGAGGAGGAAATATACTATTGCGGAGAGCATTGTGGTTGAATGTGAGGCATGGGCAACGTCTAATGCATTGATATCCGGGTAGAACACAAATATATGTGGAAAAATCAAGAAGTTGTCTTTTTACAAGTTATAAAATAATTCCATGTTATCGTGTTATCAGAAGGAGGGAACGTTTTAAGGGAAAGGCAGAAAAGAAGTTATGAAAGAAGCGACAAAGAACGTGAGAGAGGAAGAGGATGAAAAGAAGCGAGGTACAGAGAGAAGAAGAAACTAGAGGAAAAGAGAGATAATGATGTTAGAACAAGATAGAGAGAAGGAAATATTAGTAAAGAAACGAGAAGGGTAAAGATAGAGAAGAATTAGGAGAGTAGGGAAATAAAGAAATGAGAGAAAGAAATATAAAGAAGCAAGAAGGAGAAAGAGGAAGAAAGAAATTAGAAGAAAAAGTAATTGGTCTTTGATTCATTCATTGAGTTGGGGTTTTAGTCGCACTTTATGCACAGTAAGGCTAATCGGGACTGGGCCTACAGTTTAAAGTCGGATGAGAACCAGTATGTTAGAAGAGAAGAGAAATATGAAATGAGAGGAGGGCAATGTAAATATAGAAGCAAGAAAGAGAAATGAATTAGAAGAGACGTAAAGAAATGAGAGTATAAGAAAGGAAGAGATATATAGAAGTGACACAGAGAGAGAGGAAGAGAGAAAGAGAGAGGGAAACACGAAGAGAAAATTTGACACAAAACTGGAGGAAAAATATATGAAAAAAATAATCATCGAGAAGAAAAGAAGGTTACCCAAACATATCTTAAGACTCAGAAAGGAAGAAGGAAAGTTAGATAAAGGCAAAGATAAGCAGTATATAAATACAAATATAATGAAGGGAAGAATATGTATTTATTCATAATTTCTTATTTCACGTCACTTCGTTTGACCACCTGACTAACAATGTCCATGAAGATTGTGAGTATTGAAGAAATGGACTGCTGTAGGAATGCATATATAAAACCCACTCTCCTGCCAGTCATTTGCTGAACGCGGAAGAATACTGGACCGACTATTGAACAGTTCAGAAGTAAAGAAGCAGGAGCTATAAAAATGCTATGTTAATATCGCCCTCGTTGTTGAGATGAAACCATATCCCAATGCCTTCCGGGAGGCAGAAAGACTGAGTTTACTTATAAAACGAAGGCCCCCTTTTGATTTCGTGCCTATCACGTGGATCTCGTGACCCGCGGGGAATATCGGAAAGATGAGCCCAATATGGTTCAGGGAAGGAGGAAGAATCGGGAAGGGTTCGTGAATGGAAGGATACACGGGTTGTGGGCCCTTAGAAGTAGGACGGCGGTGCACGCCTGTCCACGGATCAAAGTTTCCGATTTATTGGAGAACAGCGGCGTCTCCACTGGGTGAAGGGACGACTACACTCCTTTTGTGAAATCCCCTTAGAGCACCTTTTGACATATCGTTTCTTGCAGAGCAAAAATCACACACACAAATTGCGAGATAAAGAGTGGGAGGGGAAGATAGAAAGAAAAAGAGATAAGTGATACGATGAAATACAGAAAGGGAGAGAAAAAAAGAAACAAAGAGACAGAGAAATCGACGAAGATAGAAAGACACGATAGAGACAGAGGAGAAGACAGAGTACGAAGAAAAATAGAGAGAAGTGAATAGAAAAAATAGAAAGGAATATATAAAAACCGAAGAAGAAATAAAGAAATAGACGAAGAGCGGAAGAAAAAAAAGAGGAAGGAAAAATTAGATAAGAAACTGGTGAATAAAAAGGAAGAGAAAAATGAAAAAGAACCCAAGGAAGAAAAGTAAGAGGAAGATAAGAAAATAGAGAAAGAGAAAGGATGAATTAGAGAGAGAAAGATTCTGAGCGGAAGAAAGAAAGAGGCAGAGATAAAGATTCTATGGAAGACAGAAAGAGAAAGATTTCGTTAACCATTGAGCCCACTACCCTCCCTTCAAAAATTCTCTGGCGACGCTACGTCCATGGCTCCAATACGTAGCAAATTATTTATGTTAGGTCTGGATTATTCCGTTAATCGTGTAACTAGTTCTCCATCTTGAAGAACTGTCCATGTAACAATTTTCTCTCAAACATTCTCAATTTTTCGAGAGGAATTATTAGCAATGCTTTCTTTCAAGAACAGTTATTTTTATAAAGAACAGATGTGGAATGTTCATATTCCCCTAATAATAGTTAACTTTTATAAGAACGAATTTACAATGCTTAATTTTTTCAGAGTGAATCCAGAATGTTAGATATAATTCCATCCAAAAATTGTTGTTGATAAAATATGTGGAACGCTTTATTTTTCACCCAAAATAGTTATTGTTTTTTTTTCAAAAAGAAAAAGTCCAGAAAGCTTTAGTTCTAATCCAAAGTAGGTAACGTTCTAACGAGTGGATCTAGATATCTCTATTTCTAAGAAAAATATGTAGTCATTTTGGAAAATAAAGATTGGATCCAGAACGCTGTTTTCTCTTCAAAGCAGTTAAATTCTATAAGAACTGACGCGTTGACTTAAACCCCAATGCAGTCGTATAGGTGGTATTCATGGATTGAAATACATAGCATTTGGTGTTCCTACGAGATTTTATTTGATTTGTTTTCTTGTTACTGAGAGTAGCTTTTCTGCCTCTTTTTGCTATCGCGACGATGAAGATGAGTGATGATATGATGGTCTTGATGAAGGGCTACCCACAAAAAGCATCCATTTCCAGGTTGGGATTCGAACCCGGGACCCCTGAGGTATTTGCGCGCTGTGCTAACCACTCCGCCACGAAGGTTGGCTATTCCTATAAGAACGTGGTACCAGTTGACAGTTGAATTTTCTTGAAGTTTTTCTGTAGAAGCATCGTTTCCTTGACTCCCATCTGTTTTATAGTTTTGGTAATGGCGTAGTGCGATGAATTGGTTTCTGTTACCTCTGCAACTGTCGCTCGAGGTTCGGTCTGTGATGGCAGTTCAGTTACGAACTGAGTGTTGTGGTCCTCAAAAGGGCCGACAGAATTTTGGTCCTCAAAAGGGCCGTCAGGATTTTGGTCCTAAGAAGGGCCTATCATTAATTGTTGGTCCTAAAAGGGCCGTTTTGCTATGACATTTCGTGTTATATCTGAGTTGTTTTGGTTGTCTATTTAGACCAATTCTGTGACGATGTTGACTAGTGCCTGTAGGACTATGAGTGTTCTTTCTTTGTCGATCTTTGAGTTTTCGATCTTGTCTTTCGCCGTTTTGATGAGCGTTCTTATTTTCTTGTCTTGTAGTTTTTCCAGCAACCATTTGATGCTTTCATTTGCCTCTTCTTGCTCTTCAGTTGGAGTCTGGAGTGTCTGGCTATAATTCATGGTAGTCGGTGGTGTAGTTTTCGCAGGTGGCTTCTCTTGTGGTAATCTGAATGGTAGTTGTTTCTGTTGTTCCTTCCCATCATCTGGCTTGGGTTTTGGATTCATCTGATGTACTGATTGGAACATTTTACAGCCCCTGTAGTTGGCCGGATGGTTTCCTCCACAGTTGCAGCATCTTGCAGGGAGTTTTCGGTCTTTCTTTTGGCATTCTGCTGTGAAATGGTTGTTCGCACATTTCACACATCTTGGTTGAGCCTTGCATTGGCTCTGGGAATGCCCTATCCTCTGGCATCTGTGGCATTGCAGTATACCTGGAGAGCGGTATGATTCCACTTTCATCTCATAGTTCAGAAGGTGATCTTGGCTGTAGATATTTCTTGTTGACTCGCCTTTCTTCAATGTAACTAAGTACAGTGGCATCGGTGCTTTGATGAAGGTTTTCGGATCTCTTCTCTTCATCTGTTGAACTTGTTCTACTTGGTAGTGCTGCGCTGCTAGCTCTGTCTGTATTTCTTTTGTGGGTAGGTCGATTGGCAGATGTCGGAGTAGGTACCAATATGAATCACTAGCTTATGAAACAAAAGGGACAACTTCCTGGAATTGAGTCCGAGTCCGTGTGGGTATCATCACTCTTTTAGACCCTTTTTCTCCCGACCAAAGTGAAAAGCGTTATAAATGTTCTTCCTCTATTATTTCGCAAGATGTCTCCACTCCACCTGCATTTCGCTATTTTAACTTTGCACGCCATTCCATCCCACGTAAAAATAGCAAATTTTCAATATCATTGTCACGATGTATAAAAATACCATTCACTTTCATTTTCAACGAGCTATCTTCTGCCACACACACCGTGCACATTGCAACTTGAAGGCATGTGGGAGAGTGTGAAGGCAGGACACGACACATTCACAATTTTGGCCATTTCGTGGAGGTGATGTGATCAGCACCACCGTCTGGCAGCCCTTACCCCCAGGAACCCATTTATTAGAGGATGGCTGAACCCCAGAGCCGCTCAACGCAGGGACTTTGCTATAAAAACTTTCACTTGAAATCCCTCACCCCAAGAATCGAACCAGGGTCTCCCGCGTGACAGTCAGACGCCCTACCGACAAGACCCCTACAGCTCTCATATACGTATGTATGTATATCCAGAGATAGAGTATTAAATATATGGAAGCTTGATAAACCAAAAGTTAGTATGTATATAGGGCAAGTACAATTTTATCTACATAAGTAAAGGGTCTAACACAGAGCAAAGAGGTATTACTGAACATGAGTTCCCAGAGAGAGGGCACAAATACATAGTTCAGTTTGATTTAATCCTTACGTTTTAATTCCATCTCCCCTATTAAAGGTTTGTTTGTATGCTGGGAAAGGGAATAACGAAAAAGATACAACTTTAATAAGTTATAACCCGTCAGTTTTCCTTTTAACATGGCAACGAATCTTCAAAGGATATAACATGAGAAGATTTATATGTAGCTGGGAGTATGTAGGAATGTATATGTAACTATATAGTTATAGATAGTCACCTAGAAGCATAGGCTAACGCAGTAATTTGTAAAGAGGGCGAGTTCAAATTCGGAAAAAAACATTTTGAATGTAAATATGAACAGATGATTGGAGCGAAGCAATTATATTGCCCTATTTACTTTAGAGAAACGAAGTTGGTGGGGGAGGTGGCTCCTTAACCTTCTGTATGATGTAGCCAAAAATTCTCATAAAGTTGGTATACTATAGAAATAAGAATTATTAATATCCATTACGTAATGAAAGTGTTAATTATATTGGCATATGTGAAATACGGATGTTGTCGGAATTTGCTCTCACCAAAAAACATCAACCCTTTAAAAAGGAGCTCTGTGATACCAGTTGATGGCCCTGTGTAATGCATTAGCTTTTAATTAAATAACTGGTGACAGAATTCTACAATAAACATCACATTTTTATGTCCATACAGCTTTGGATATTATTTTGTCCGAATGATCAGAATTCTATTGTAGAATATTAACTACAGTGTTAGAAGTTGTCGGTAAAAGTTTCAATATTCTACCGTTAAAAGTTAACAGCCTGTCTATCTTTACAGACTCAACCTTTCTTTGTGGGTGTGAGCTCAAATATATTCATGACATCAGTCAGCTCTGTGGTGTGGCTACAAGGACAAGTCAACAAGGTGCCGGGAGCCACTGGGTATATTAAACACACAGACACTCATACATGTTATGTATATATAGTACATACAGCAACTAGAGCCCTATATAGCCTAAGAAAACATTCACATTGAATTTGACTTATTTACCTTCCATAAAGATATATAAATTGCAGATGTATGCACCATACATAAAAACCAAATCACATTACATTAATTATTCTTAACTGTATAATAGCTGTTAATACTTTAAAAGTAGTTATTGTAATTTCTTTGCGGAATTTGACGGCCTTAGTTTTTAGTGTACACTTATTATGGATTATAAATTTATATAACGTGAGTCAAACTTTATAAAGTTTGATTATTATATAGGGTGTCTACCTGGTTGAGACAAGAAAGGTGCTTGCTAAAATCTTCGTGCAAAAATTACGACAGGGGGAACATTAATTTTTGATCATCCCTTCCATTTTAAATTCACTGATGTTAATCGTTTTGAGCTGACTAAGTTTCCCAAGCTTGGGTATATTATGAATTCATTATAATTTTAAAGTGGCTAAGTCGTTAAGGAAGTTTTAATTGAACGATCACGCAAGTTTCTGCAGTGTTTCAAACTTCCGCAGATGTACTGGAAATCAATACAGTAGAAAGAAGTTTCAATGTCGTCTCTCGTAGTTGCTCTGAGGTGTGTGAAGTCTTCTAGCTTGCTGGTTCAGAGTAGCATTCTTGAAACAGTTTTCCGCAGTACAGCAGCAGGGAAGCATTTTTTTAGATCGTTCGGAAAGTAAGGTAATATTAGTCACAAGATGATGAGTTTCTTTGTAAGTCCACTTTATGCGCATATGTGCCTCCACCAAGTATTGAATCAGGGACCATTTGATTACAAGGCAACCTTACCACTACGCCATCGCTAAGGCCAGGCACAAAATGACAGGATTCTGAACTTTAGAGCGTAATGAGCTCGTACATTGACATTTTTCACCATTATTAGTTAATTTTCGAAAGCATCGAATGCTAGGAATTGGATATGTCATAGAAGAAATGTATAATCTCTTGATATATACGAAGGCTTACAAGAAAAACAAATGCTGCAGAAAAGAGTTTCAATGCACCCAGGAATCGTCAGTACCAAGATTGTTACTGGAATTGCATTTTCCTATAACAATTTATCCTATGAAAGTACTGGAAACCTACGAACTATGAATAATTATTGCGAATTCAATAATCGTCATATAATGGACAGTTAAGAAACATTACTTCTTTCAAAGTTGAATATAATATTGAAACAATCACTTCATTCTACGATGAATTTTACTGGGTTACCAGTACAAGTAAATTTCATATTGGTACCGGTAAATATATATTGTTTCATCTTGATAATTACTAATAATTAAACTTTGGTCCTCGTTAGACGGCAAGTCTCGAGTTTCAAATGCTCCTTGTCCGTCTCGTCTCGATGTCCAACGTTCAGCCTTTGTCTTCTCGACTTCGAAAAACAAATTTCGATATGGGGAATTCCATTGTCACGGGTGGGACGCCCAAACTACATGTTTGGCATTAAATTAACTATTCTACTGATAGTTAAGCAACATTTTTCAGCTTCTGTGCAATGATATATGAAACTGAACACTGTTAGTTAAACATAACTACCCCCGAGATTTATAGCAACAAGTGGACAATTTTGTGTCATGGGTGGAACAGGAAAATACTGTCTCTCTACTTAATAAGAAATGTATTTCAATTTCTTGAATTTTCAAATGATTAAAAGTAAATAACTTAAGACAAAAAGAGAAGGTATTTGACCTTTTAATATTCTAGTGGAGTTGAACCGGATATTTAACAGTTAAAGGAGTCGCGGTGTCACGGGTAGGACAACACAAAACAAAATTAAATCAAAAAGTTAAAATAAACGAACACTACATAAAATACATTCTACCTTCTAACTTCATTATGTTTAATACTTACTTGAACTTTTATCCAAATGTCATGTCTAGCTGGTTGACTTACAAGATGGATTAAAGTGGCAGCATTTTATTTTATTTAAAAATTAGATTCAGAGTCACTTCGACATGGCTTGAAATAATGTTCAAGAATTTAAATAAAATACTAATTAAAACAAATAATTTTAGCTCATTAAATAATACCTACAATCGGGCAGTCAAAATAAAACGGCATACATTACACCCCGACTTGGTAAAGAGAGAAATTAAAGAATACTCTCGGACAGTATGTCTCGGTCTTGTATTGTTGTTACGGGTGTCTCGTTCTCGTATCGACAAGTATGGAAGAGTCTGATCTCGTACCCGTCTGGATAATTAGATTTATTGATTGATTGATTTGGTTTCTTTTACTTCGCTTTTCTGTCCCTTTTGGCTAATCGCGAAGATGAGGATGAGTGATGATATGATGAAATTCATGAAGGGACCCTCACATGAACACCCATGCCCAGGCCGGGATTCGAACCCGGGACCCCTGGCGTCATAGGGCGGTGTGCTAACCACTCCGCCACAGAGGCCGGCATCATAATTAAAATTAGGCCATGGTCTCTGTCTCATCTCGATACATCTCTACCTCAAAACCGTTTGCTTCCATGAAATCTGCCAAGTTTCTGCTACAAGCCAGATAGCCACTAAAGACGGTTCCTTAGCAAATCATTTAAGATGATTGCTTCACTCAGTGACAGCAATGAAGGTATTCGTTACCACTGCGGTCTACTTGCCCCACCACCCCCTTCCTCTCTCCCTGCCAGAAAACAAAACAACGACCAAACCGCAGGAAAACCAATTAAGTAGCTGCCTCAATACACAAGCACAAAGCCACCTCTGCTACGTCACTCATTCCAAGTTTTCAGCAGCTGTATTCTTACCCCACTCCTCTCACTCTTTCCACCCCTGCAGTCTAATAACCTTCCGCCTCCACACGGTGCCGTGCCGTGCTGGTCACGGAGATGCAAGGGGCAGATATCGCCTGACCTCATTCAGAGGAGTTGATGGCTTGCTGCTGGGCGAGCCACAACAGTCAAAGCGGCTTGGGTTAGCACGGGCCGTATGAACCAGCAGAAACAAGCCAAAGAGCTGTCACGTTATGTACATTATCAAACGCTTTCGTAAAGTCTAAAATAAGGGTTACAGCATAAGATGTATACTTGGATATTCGAAGATTTATTACATTGGATTTGGTGTTTACTGTCAGCATGTGAAAGTTAAGTCCGTTTTTGCCACTTTATACACAGATAGGCTAATGTGGACTGCCTGCCTACGGTTTAAAACGGGATCCGTACCAGATTGAGTCTCTACCTGGTGTCGAACTCGCGCATCCTGGATTACAAGGCGACAGCATTACGCCATAGGGGAGGCCCAACATGTAAATAAAGAGTCCAGTGGATTAGCGTCTACTTTAAAGTATAGACCCAGTCTCCATTAGTGTGACTTTAAAAATAAAGTTTAAAATGTTGTTTGTTACATAACATTGTTTTCTACCTTTTTAAGTTTAAGTAACAATCGACATACATATATTTTATAAACGTTTAGCACTCTCGCATATGGTGCTAATGGCCCTGAGCTCAATTCCCATTGATAGGCCCAAAAGGTCAGTGTTGATCCAGTATCTGGGATGACTGAGGAGCTACTTGAAAAGGAGACTTAATCTACTCTTGCCTAGATAACCAGATAACAGCGGTTATGGGATTCGACACGCTGATCAGGAGTATTCGTGTTCGATAACCAAAAGTTTAACATAATTAGCTAAAGGAAAGATCGTGAAACAGAACAACTCAGGAAGAGTGAATGAACGTGTGAGTTAGGTTATTTTATGTTGCTTTTCTGCCACTTCTGGCTAATCTTGATGAGGATGAGAAATGATACGATTTAATTGATGAACACTCACAAAGAACACTTATGCCGGGATTCGAACCCGAACCCCCGGCATCGTAGCGCGCGGAGCTAATCACTGCGCCACAGATAGAGACCTGCTCAAGTGTGTTGAAATCGATAGACGAAATTAAAATGTCGTACTTGCAAAACTAAACCCTTAAATTAATATTTTAAACACATTTTTACAAAATGGAGGGAAAATGTGTACTGTTGACTAAGGCTTTTTTAGTATCAAATTCTATGAAATTGTGACCGAATAATGTGAGAACTTAGGAAAATTAGAAATATAATTACAATTCAGGGAACTTCTGGTAGAGAACATTTGTCTGTACTTGTGTATAATGCCTAAAAATTCAATTCCGACATGTTCACAAGAGAAAGATAAGATTCCAATACTCGAAGTATTCTATACTGACTCGGCACCTTGAGTGGATTGGAGAAAATTCCTGAACACACATAAAAGATAAACAAATGGACACGAACAAAATAAATTCCAAGGATTCATGAAAATAGAGAATTTTAAGTGGGATATTTACGTGCAGTAATAGCGAAAGAGACAGATGAGAAGTGAAAGAAATGATGGGGAATGAGAGAAAAGATATAGCAAGATAACACAGAGAGAGAGAGGGGGGAGAGAAAGAGAACGAGAAATAAAATGTGCGAAAGAAAGGAAGTAAAGAAACAAGATTGAGATAAAGAGCAAGGAAAAAAGAAGAGACGTGGAGAAAGAGGGAGAAAGAAAATAGGACAAAAATGAAATGGAAATATGGAAGAGAAAATATTGGGAAAGCTAAAGAGAGAGGAAGAGTAAATGAACAAGAGAGAGAGAAGAAGAGAAGGAAGATAGAACAAGAAGGAATAGGCCGCTCGGTTGCCGTTAAATGGTCGATTTCCGACCTCGCCACCGAAACTTCCAGGATTGAGTCTCGTGTGAGTGTTCCTTCATTAGTTACATCTAATTATCATTTATGAGATAAGGGGATGTTTCCCGCATTCATTGAATGGTGCAAAATGACCTGATGTACCGACGGACCCAAGAATTTCAATTCAATCATTCAATCAATTGTCACTTATAGTCACGATTGGCAAAAAAGTGGCAGAAAAACGTAAAATAACAAAAATACATACAAATACAAGGAGATATTTTTAAGACAAAAGAACATTGAAAAGAAGATGCACGAAAGAGAGATACAAATGTGTGGAAGAAAAGATTGGACATTATTTACTTCTTACAGAGGGGACGCTGATGACGCTAATGTACTCCAGTCGTGAAAGCTCGAAAAGGAAATTGAATGTACTGACCATGCTGGCATAGCCCTTGGTCCCCAAAAATCTATTACATTGTGAGGTTTCAGTTTCATTTTTCAGCATCCAGTTAAAACCTGAAATTCCTATCGCAAAGCCAATTCTGAACCGAAGACCTTCTGCGCCTTCAAGAGGCTACCCTTGACTTATCAACTCCCCATTTGTGTGCCAAGGGTACTCAAGCGCAAATCCTCCACCAAATGTAATCGCTGAATATTTATTAGATGCTCGAATTTCGTGACGCAAGCGGTTTATCCGAAACCTTCATCTCCAAACACGAATATTTGGGGAGTGAAATTCGTTGTATGTCGATGCTACATTCCAGATAGCATTTTCTCGCATTCTCTACGCCATATGTTCAATTTCTGTCAGCTTTCACGATTGCATTCTTGATATGCACTTGTTTTCTACACTGAGGCTGTTAAATGGAGCATGATTTTTAATAGAAAGTGTGCCAATGACGTTTTGTATGTCAAAAACATATTAGATTTGCCTTATTTCAGTAACATAGAGGAAAAGAAATATGATGCAGATGATATTTCAGGAACATAGAAGATATGCTGATAGCATAGCAAAAGCTTTGTGGGACGTAGAAAATCAAGGGAGAGATGGTCTGAAAGGAGATACAGGACTGTTGTTGAAGTCCAAATCTAAGTAGGTTGCTATCTGCAAGGTTAACAAAACCATTCCATTTTGCCAGGCTTTTAATGGTTCATTATGAAGAAAATCTTCAAATTGAGCAGGAATGCGGTGGATCATATTTGAAGATGTTCTCTAATTTGTTAGCCCGTCGCGAGTCCATCTCTGACGTCACTGAAGATGCTTCAACCCACACAACGTTATTTTTTTTTTCGATTTTCCGCGCATGCGTTTGCGCAAGCGCATTTGATATAATGTAATATAGGCTCACGGAAGCAAGAAACAAATATACGTACATGTGTAGACAACAGTGGAAATACTACACACCGATTCTCATGCTCTAAGAATTCCAATAAGATTTAATTTTTCAGGATTCTTCTCCTAAACTAGATTCCCGGTAAAAATAATCTTTGCTCCGTCAAGCCCAAGACTCAGAGGGAAAGTAATAAAATAAATTGTTTTCAATAAAACATCCATCTTTGAGCGTAAAACGCATCGTTCTCCCGTAACTCCTTACTCATGCTTATTAATTCTCTGGAGTAAAAGTACTAAAAAGCGATCACATATAGCCTAACAGGTTTGCCTCGTGACTGAAAGTTGGTTCTGATTGGCTGATTTTCAGTAGAGAAACCAAAATCAATTTCGCATAAATTGTGCTCCAGAAAAAGAGTAAATAGTTGCTCGACTATTTTGTAAAAAAAAATATTCTTTGTATATTCTTACTTGATCAGACCTTTTTCAGGCCTTTTATGTGTGTATGCATATACATGCATAATATATGCATTTTTGATATTATAGAGCTTTGCGGACATTGTATTATGTCAACCACTGTTGCTCGTCGAGACATAGGGTAAAACTGTTCTTTTCAGTAACGTTTACTCGTGTTATAGTTTCAGTACTTTACAACTAATCAAACGTTCATCATAATTTAAAATATCTATTTTTAAAAAGACGGCATTTTGGGGCAAATTTTTTTCAGTACAATTCGGCACTTAAAACGACAGGATCCTGCAATAGAGCTTAAATGAAGGGTCTGCGATTACATATTTTGATACATTAAGAATCCCTAATTTGTCAGTTCTTCACTCATATAAATTTGGGTTCTAATAGTAATTGTAGACTCAATGGAGGAATGAGATAAAGTAGGTAGTTCAATTTAACACTAACTTAGTTACCTTCCGAATTACTGGACAAGTGTAATGCAAAATGGTGTGTTTGGAATAAAGTATGTACTTACCGCGTTCCTCGCTGCTATGTCACATCCCATCTCGATCAGCCGATCCAGAAGATTTGTTCGGTTCTCCTTGATGGCGTACATCAAGGGGGTCATCCCCGTCACCTGGAAACAAAGACCAATGGTGGAGTTAGTCATGTTACTATACAGTACGATGTGGGGCTGACTTCGAAAAAAATAGAGCGAGATAAGATTTACATAAAGTTTGTAAATATCGATGAAGGGGGGGGGGGGGTAAGTGAGTGAGAAAAAGAAAAATACTTCACATGCTAGAAGTATGAAGTAAGTTCAAAAAATGAAAATTACTTTTTTTTTAAATGTGTTCTATGAGAAGCATATAAAAATATACACTATTCATTTCCAGCGATGAAATAATATGCCTGCTGCAAAAATATACTCTCAGAAACATAATATACTCTGGAATTGGTATTCTCTACTAAACAAATATTAAACTCGCCAATATACATACACACACTCAATTAAAATGCAAATTGGTAACACAGTAAATATTAGGGACAGGAAAATATCTTACAGTCTCTGAGGTATTGCTTGTTGGATTCTATACATCAAAATTGACAATATTTTTGTCTTCCGCTTGTGGTTAAATAATGTATGAGATCTATAAAATATTTCCAAACGTTTTATGGGTCTGCGAGTTATTTGATGTGATTAGATTGGATTTTTGTTCTGTAACATCGCTTTTCTTCCATTTGTGGCTAATCGCGAAATGAGTGATATGATATGATATGATATTCATAAAGGGGCACTCACAAAGAACACCCGGGATTCGACCTCTGGCGTCGTGTAATTCCAATAATTTTAACACTGTACATATGCGGAAAGGAGGGATTGTCTTAAATGTATTAAATATTTTGGTGTATAAATATGTGTGTGGGAGGGGAGAGAAAGAGAATATGTCACACAGCTTGGCTGGAAAATATGTGTCCAGTTTATGGTCAGATTGGCTAAGGAGAATTGGAAGCCAAATCAAGCCAGGATACCTAGATTACTAAAGTTAATAGTGTAAAACACTATGCAATAAGAGAAGCCACTACCACACCAATGTAGTTGAGATGTCAGATTTAGAGTAGTAACAACAAACAGAATTATTAACTCAAGGGATAACTGCCTCCAACATGGCGCAGTGGTGGTGTCATTGCCTTGTAATCAAGGGGTCCCGGGTTCGATACCCGGTGGAGGCACACGTGGTTCGGATCCCACTTTAAACTGTAGGTCCAGTCCCGATTAGCCTTACTGTGCATAAAGTGGACTTAAAACATCAAACCAATCAAGGGATAACTTTTGTCTCTGCACTCGATACAAGCTGAAACGCATACACTACGCAGAACCGCTTGAAGGGGTCAAAGCTCCATCAATGGGTCATTATCGTGCGACCACACAGGGGGAAATTGTTTTTGTGCCAGGAACTGTCCGGTACCTCTTTCATTGATGCAATACGACACGATATGGTCCACTTATCCTAGGTTCGGACTGAACGAGTTCAGCAATTTTATACTGTTCTCGTTTTCCGTTCATTAGCCTCGTGGTTTTTCAGCTAGAAGTGTATAATTACGTTCTCTATTAAGTGGAATGTCAAAGCATACGAAGGACGTTCATGCCAAACCAGGACTTTTAGTTCCATAGGCATAAAACCATAGGCGGTCCTTGCTTTTGGGTTCGTGCCACCTTGTGTACAACAACAATAACAAATAAAACATAAAGCAAGTGCGTTGTATTAGATATTGCAATATTGCTACCCCCCTGCACTCTGCAACATGCCCTGAAGGCTAATGAGAAGATATGGAAGTGATGCGATCAGCAGCATTTACCAGCAGCCTTTGTCCAAGTTGGGTGAACCCCGGAGACGCTCCTTCCAGGAACGTTTCCACAGAAAATCATCCACCAACGAATCAAACCCGGATCTCCTGCGTGGCAGTCATACACCCTAACAACTGGAGCAGCGCGGCTCTGAATTAAGTGATATTCTCCTCCACTTCATGGCAATAGGCAAGTCTGAAGTATGGACTAGTTCCCAATAAATGAGTAACTATTGTTTTTCAACTAAAATCCAAAACAATTCATTTGAAAGTAAAAAAGAGCAATTTGTATAGGTTGTAAGTTTCATATTTCTGTTATTGTTTCGTTTCATTATCTATAGTTTCGTTTTACAATATACTAGCAACTAGTCAGCGACTTCGCCCGTCAAAATTTTATAATGCACACATCATCATCTGCTGAGGACTTTTTTCATATTTAGATTCAAGGGTTTGGGCTGTAAATGTATCAAAATAAAGAAAGTTTAGCATCTCTCATTTTTCTCAGATGGCCTGCATGTCCGTAGTGAATACCATAGTGAATCATTAAAAATGGCGGAACACTGTGTCAAGAGGTCTCTTGTGAAAGATGGTGAGAAACCGGTGGACATTTCGAGCCCAATACGATAATAAGACAATAACCTGCAGCTAATCATTTGAACAGTCCATATCTTGTAAAGAGCGATTATCTCGCTAGGAAAATGATTCCTCATTAATTTCTAAATATTTTGTATGGTTCCGTATCCAGGGGAGGGCCCATGGGTGCCATGCACCCCCTCCCCCTCGAACTACGAAATATTTAAATGTGAACCTACAAAAAGCTACGAAAATAACCGATGATTTTTCAAATTTTTAAACATTTCATTTTTGTCCTTGCATAAATTAATGTGTTTGTTGTGTAGAGAGGCAGGCTTAACAAGTCTGTAATATTGGGTAGCTTTAATTGTATAAGTATTGCAAAGCCTTGATACAAAATATGATCAAAATTAGAAAAAAATATTGCAGAAATGCTCAAATTTTTACTGAAAAATGAATAAAATGGCTCGAAATCCGATCACAACAAGTGCAATAATTGCAGAAAAGGTAACATCCTTGCAGAAAAATAAAGGATGCAAGGCTACCAGACATCCCGTTTTGGTCGGGCAGTACATTACTTTCAATCCCTGTTCCGACTTCTTTTTAACTGCATTCGTGATGCGAAAATATCTCTTTATTTAGACTTGTTCTTCATTATAATAAAAATAGCTAATACGAATCATTTTCTAAATATAGAATTATCATGACCGTACAATGGTGCTGGTATAAGAAAATTAAAGGAAATTTGAGAACATAGTTAATTTGTGGATCACAGAACTATTTGAATACTTGGGAGAATTGAATGTACACAATAAGCACTAAGCTGTACGCCGTGTGACACCTTTATCTGTAAGCGACTGTGTGGCTCATTGTTGGTATGGGGAGGGACGGTTTAATTTTTTCCCGCTACTTTGGACCATAATGTTGCAACTCTGCAATTGTACCTTTAGCTCTAACTGTAATATTACCATAGCATTGGTGACAACATATAATACTCCAATAGCCTATCATTTCTCCGACCACCGTGGTGGAGTGGTTTCCACAGCGCGCTGCGATACCAGGGGTTCCGGGTTCGAATCCCAGCCTGTGCATAGGTGTTCTTTGTGTGTTCCTTCATCAATTTCACCATATCATCGCTCATACTCATCATCGCGATTAGACAAACTTACAGAAAAGTAACGCAAAATAACCTAATTCAATCATCCTCACAGCGATCTTCTCTTTGTTCCTCATTTTCGGATCTTCCCCCTCCCCCCTTAAAAAAATTCTGAGTACGGACCCTATATTAACATGTAGAACTATTTTGTAATAAAACATTTTCGGATGTGGCCCCTCCCTCAAAAAAATCCCAAGTACAGGCCTGGTCCCATATAAAACTTACAGTGTAAGCACGTATCAATGAAATGAATTGACCCTGTGACCTTGAGACGAGATTCTGTGTAGAGTTGCCGCGTGTGGCACAAACATGTACTCGGTTCAACAGCTCGTGTATATTGGTCGTGAATACTGGCGAATGAGTTCTTTATACAATGTCAAAGAGCATTTCGAAACACGTATAAATACATATAAATGGAGACACAAGTATGATAGGGATACGTGAAATGTTCCCAAAATGTAGTGAACTCTTTGTTTGTAGTTTCATTATCTACGTTGTTTTTTGCCTCTTATAGTTAATTGTGACGACGAGGCCGGGATTCGAACCGTAACCTTCAGTGGCGAGAACGCGAGTAGACCGTTCAACATCTTCGGTCATTGAAGCAGTTAGGTGAATGCTTCGTCAAATAAGTCTCGCGCATCTTCAGAATGCTGTTTCGGTGGCCGAGCACGCTGAGGATCGCCACCAAAGTGAAGCTGATTGAAGGGCATTCACGAAGCAACACCCTTGCTGCACAGACCAAGATTCGAACTCTGAACCTTTCATTTCCATTCTTTCCGATTCGCCGTGATTAGCCTAACAAGAAGAAAAACCGACGTAAAATAAGGCAATTGACAAATGCAACATCATGGGGAATCCCCATGGCGAAACGGCTTCGGTCTAGCATTCAGTCAACTTGGGCAGTAAAATGCAAATTCGAGCGAATGGCCGCGCAATAACATTGCTATTCCGTGTTTTCCGTGATTTGTCTGCTCCAAGAAGGTGGACGTCGCAACCAGGAATTCTGGCACCACTGTTGCCATCTAACAAGCCTTGCACGCGCAGTGATACAGACCGGCTATCAAGATTGCTTCAAGGAATTTTTTTTCTCCACAATTTGAGCATATACTCCCTGACCTTGACTTTTGTAAGTATAGTTCGAGCCTCGAATGCAGTTCTATCTTCTCTGGCGATCGCGATTTTATAACATCCGGGGGAGTGGAAATATGGTGAATATTCGCGTTTATCAGCGCCACCCTTTCGTGTTGCGTGTGAAGTGAGCAGCAGGCTACCACCTTTCCTATTTACATGTATAGATGTCGCAAACGTCACTTTATATTACTACAAAATATATGTAAGGGTAGTAATCAGGGTTGCTAAAGGCCAGGAACCCATAAATTTTAATGGGTTCTATTGGGTTCGGTATGGTTCGAGTTCTTATTCGAACGCCAGTTCAGTATCTTTGACATAGCTCGAGAGGAAGCCGACCAGACGCGCATCTGGTTTCGAGCCAGCACCTGTTTTTCCTGAGAAGCGCTGTTGTACCTTTTACCTGCAGTGTTTAGACATCCAACATGAACTACGACGACGTTACACTCCCAAGGTCTCCACATAGTATAAAAATAACACAACCTAGAAAACATAACCGCAACCTCACGTTAAGTAATCTAAAGAAGCTGAATTGGAAACATCTCATTTATTCCACGTGAACTTGACAAGTACTGTCACTTCCTAAAACGGACGCTATTGGTGGGAAAGATTTGAGGGGAGGATTTACTGGGCTCCGCGTGGACTTGACATGTGGTTGCAGAGGAAAACTGATCTTTCGGAACATTCTTCGAAGTAAAGTGGCGTTCCAATGAGGACTGGAACTTGAACAGAGACCGGAACCTTTTTCCTCTCACAATTCAAATACGGTTCAAGTTAGATATTATTTCTTTTCGGTACCGAACTTTGACCGTTTTTAAATGGATAAATCTGTTCTGATCTAGGATAATTTCGGTTTAGAATAGAATATAATGGTCTTTATTTAAGCAGGCTTGTTTCGGCCTCATGGGCCGTTCTTACAACCAACCCTTGTCAAAGGTACAATAAATGAATAAAAACAAAAAGAAAGGGAAAAAACACATAATGATCATGATAATACAATAAAGATAATATAAAGATTATACAATGATAAAATAATACATTGAATAGATTAGTATATACTGTGGAGTAAAGATAAGTAATAAGTCTTCGGTAGTTCAATGTGTGTGCGGGGGGAGGGGGGTAGGTTAGGTATGCATTATATGATGTATAAGTGTAGGTGCAATTGTTAACATATGAAGGTTAATGAAGTTGTTGGGACAATAGTAAGTTCTTCAGATTTTTCTTAAAACTTTGATGGCAAATAATGTTAGTCAATGGTGCAGGCAGTTTGTTCCGAATTGATTCTCTTCTCTACATGGTCGCGATATATGAATTGGCGTTCTAAGTAGGTCCGCGAGTATATTTTGTGCTGGAATAGCACACACTGTGGTTTTAGATAGACGTATAATGTAAGGAAGTAATGACTGTCAACTCGTGAGCCACATTCATAAACTCCCTTGGTGAAGTTATAGCCCAATGTGTAAATCTGATAAAGAATGAAATGTGAAAAATGGGTGTTAAATCCGCTTACCTGAAGTACAGCATTGCAGCCGCGAACTAAGCATCTTCATTGGAGTCGTACTCAAAATATACTTCCGCACGAAATCCAAAGGTCTTCGATCACGTTTCGCTACTGGTTCCCATCTTGGTGCGAATTTATGGGTGATGAAGGATTGACGATAAAATGGGACAGCTAATATAACATGCCCGAGCGAGGCGAACTTCCACTGTCGGTGGTAAACCTTTACCTATCCACACATCCCTCAAACAAATTTCCTCGTGCGTGTTGCCAACTGCGGTCTCGAAAACCAGAAAACCGCGGTGATGTGACTCGATGCGTTGACTACGTGTCGCCCAATGAAAAGGCACTTGGTAGGGTTTGGCCCTCAGAGGGCAATTCCGTCATGTAGTTTAGTTGAGTTTTAGTGTTGCCAACTGTCGTACCATCCTGGTTGAAAGCAAGTCTCCAACACAACCTCCAGTACAAAAACTTCAAACGCGTTCGCGAAATCACAATTAATATTCTGTAACTCAGAGGTCTAACAGTTCTGCACCACCACTCGGCTTCTCGATGATAGCAAGCGACCCAGAATCCGAATGACGGCTAATTATTATTATTATTATTATTATTATTATTATTATTATTATTTTATGTTAACTATCGCTCACACTCGCTGCTTTAGAAAACAACAAAACAAGTCAGGTTTAGGGTATATTGCAAAACAAGAATAAAAATAAAGTATTTATCCTTATGGGCAAATAAAACATTAAAATACTTGTAATAACTTTGTCTCACATTTACAATGCATTAAGGTGCATTACTACGGGGTATGTCTCAAGACGAATTAGGCAAGCATTACGTCGGAAGAAAGAGTTAATGCACTGTCAATTCTCTCCCTTTAGAGAAAGAGTTTCCTCGTCTCTAGATTACGGGGAGCTCATTGAAAACTTTGCATCAGAGAAGACCAGAAAAGTTGAGTTCTGGTATACAAACTAATATAATGCCAATAAAGGCAGTTGAAAGCGAAAGTGGAAGTCATAAATGATACTAATTTCACATTATACAAAGTATGTAATACATAAGTATTTATAATTAAGGAATCGACTTTCAAAATGAGAAAGAGTTCATCCAGTATTTTCAATTTTGACGGGTGTATGTACGATTTTAGGGGAGGAAAATTATCAAATTCGCACCAAAATGTTAATAGATTATTCCCTGTAAAAGAGTTTATGGAGGTGTATAAAAGTCACCGATATCTCTGATTTTTCAAAATAATCTGAACAATTTTCGTTGTAAGGCCCGTGCACGTTATGTGCCCTAGACCCCGCACCCACCTATGGCCGGCCCTGTTGCAAAATATCATACTATGTGCTGGCGTCTCCTCAGCCGACAACTGAAGCAGTCGACCTTGCTCACGAGTGAATATTTCTTTTTCGTCAGGCCCATACTGATGTTCAATATATCGTCAACCCAAAATGTCCCAGTTACGGTTTTCACGAACATGGACCAATTGATTGATTGATTGAGTTGGTGTTTTAAGTTTGGTTTATGAACAGTAAGGCTAATCGGGACTGGATCTACAGTTGAAAGTGGCATTCGAACAACTATGTGCCTCCACCGGCGACGACGCTACCATTACTCCATCGTGGAGGCTCGAACATGGATCAAAATAATATCTCTTTCCAGAATTATGGTACCACTTGCCGCAGAGAAACAAGTTAGAATTGATTTTGATGGAACCTTTTCTTTGGAACATTTTTAAATTGCTGTGTGTGATTTCGGTTCCGGGACCGAATTTATATATTTTAAAGAGAAATCTGTTTTTAGCGGCCGCGAACCCATTTACACTTGCTGATTTTGTCTTCCGCACCGAAAGAAAAGCTCCAAGACCTTTATTAACAGCTCTGGTAGAAACAAACACTTATAATTTGGCCCCAGAATTTTACTATTGGCGTTTGTTGCTAATGCTATCACTAATAACGGAGATTTTGCTGGTTGTTTCTACAGAGCATTCCCTGACATTTGCTACGAGACTCGGCGGCAAGCGGCCCGGCATGAGCGCTTGCCTTTCCCGGTGAACGGGCGCGCGACAGTCGGTAGAGTCGACTATTAAAATTACAGTTTTCATATTGTGTACTAACCTTGACTACAGAAGGTGTTGAAAATGATGTCCCTCTGCTGCAACACATTCCTGGCATCTCCGAAGGAAATTGGCATTTACACGTGCAAGTTCGTCTTCTGTAATTCTCCCGATTTCTCGTACAATACTCTCTTTTAACTCACGGATGGTGTGCGGATTGTCTTTGTATACTTTATTTTTTAGATTTCCCCATTTTTCTTTCCACTCCTTTTCAGAACTGACCCTGTTACTCTAAACTTTTTTGCGAGGTTGAATATAGTGGTTCTATGTGGAACGGAAACACATGGAAATTTCGTTGTGAAACGTCGTCTCACTTCTCCACAATTCCTCTTTTCGAAGTAACACTCGACAAGATAAATCCTTTGTTGTAATGTAAACTTTTGTGGTGCCATATTAAAAAACCATCTTCAACACACTGACACGACACAACACAACTTCCGAGGGAGGATTATACTGGCGTCAGTCTGCAACGTCAACAGAAGAGGAAAGAGAGCGAAGGCAGGGAGGGCGAAAAAAACAGACTAGCGAGCGACTGTCGCGGACCCGTTCACCGGGAAAGACAAGCGCTGAAGCCGGGCCGCTTGCCGCCGAGTCTAGTAGCGAATGTCGGGGAATGCTCTGTAGTACACGGATTCGTAAAGAAACAAAAGACTGTCGCCGAACGTAGCAGTTCAGTTCATTTTCCTCTATTGTTAGTGTTCTTTACATGATGTTAGCCAAAGAAGAAATAATTTTCGCTTTCTTTCTTCAATATCTTAACCAGGGATCGAACCTGGAACCTCTGACTCGTTTGCGGATAACCATGGCCGTTCCGTCATGCAGGTTTGCATGTCTGTGTGTGTAGAAAATTTATCATGTGGGCAGTTTATGTGGGCAAGACGCCGTCGTCTTGTAATCAAGAGGTCCCGGGTTGGATACCCGCTGGTTCGGATACCATTTCAAATTGTAGATCCATTCCCGATTAGCCTATCTGTGCATAAAGTGCACTTACAACAAAAACTCTAAAAATGGTGGGCAGGAGCAATGGTGGGCCAAGATTGTTTCACGATGGACCAGAGCCCATTCCGTTGTGACGTTGCAACCGCTCATCGCCTTTCTGTCATCTATGTAGGACACTTTAAGTCGAAACGGAAGCGCAGTAAATTATACAGCCATTCTCGGCAAGCTTCTCATACTTAACTTTATCTCGCCTGGAATGAAGTTACGATTTCCATCACACCTTTACAACGTACACACGTACACTGCACTTTACACAACAATGAAGTAGTTTTCTATCGAGTGATTCTTAGAAGGTATGAAATTTACATGAGTATCGTGCTTCAGTTTTTATTATTGAGTGACCTTTTTCGGTATGCACCTGAAGTTTGCGAGAAAGCGCCTGGTATAATGATTGACATATTCTCGATTTTTATGTAATATCAGCCGATAAATGGTAAAATACAATTCACACGCTCTATGTTTATCTGTGTGTGTTGGGGGGTGTGTGTGTGATGGTGTGTGTGTGTGTGATGGTGTGTGTGTGTGATGGTGTGTGTGTGTGTGTGAGAGAGAGAGAGAGAGAGAGAGAGAGAGAGAGAGAGAGAAATATTGGCGGAAGGAAATTTTGGTTAGAGGTTTTCCTTTTAAAGAGGAAAAAATAAAATAAAAAGTCGGTAGGATGTCTAACTGCCACGCGACAGACTCGTAATCGATACCCTGGATGACTTATTTCAGGTGACAATTTCTCTCCGTGGAGCAGCAATGGGGCTCACCCAGCCTCTGATAAATGTGTATATCGGGGGTAGAAGGAGCCGGAGCGTAGTGCTGATCACATCACACCCCACCCACCCAAACACATAAATGGCCGATACTGTGTGTGTAAGGGACAGTATCGTCAAATCTCTCCCATACGCCTCCGACGCATTTTTCAATATACACAGGGTAGCTTTACCTATTGCCTTTTCATATTGTGAATTCAGCAAACTGCTGCAGAGAGGACAGAAATACAGCTGAAATCTAGAGAAATAGAGGAAAAAGTATAACGTAAAAGCGACAAGGGGGGAAGAGTAGCATTTAGGCACGACGGCAGATAGAAACTGAAGAAAAATATTGGTGTTTTTATTTTGTAACGCTTTCTAACTACAATTGGCAATAAGCAAGTCAGGTGTTCTGGAGTAAAGAAAGAATGTCAATTCCATGTTTTAAGGCAAGAAATAGATGCTTTAAACTCAGAACGGGTACATTGAAACCTAAATTTTCAGCATTCGGGAAGCAAGTTAGTTCTCTTAAGCAGATAATTCTCAAGCCGAAGCTACACAGTAAAAAAAAATACACCATTTCAACACTTTTGGTTCATTTTCTTCCATGCAATGTGTACAAAATTTGTACTGAAAGCAAACTAAAAGCGCACCAGATGGGTACGACCGGATGGAAACGATTTAAAGTACACTTGTACACTTTTAGAACGCATTTGAACTTAGGTACACATTTGGAACACTCTCTGCACAATTTTTAAAAAGTAAATCGGTACACTTTTGTAACACTTTCGGTATACTTCGTATCTCAGGAAAGATGACCGTATTTGGTAATTAGAAACCTTTTGAACGAAATACTAGGGAGAGTCAAAAATTATCCACACTTTTCACAATAACTTTCTTTAGGTTGGCCACACTGTCTACAGCTCTGGCATGCTGATAAGTGGTTCTCTGTCCTGCGTTGGTGCACACTGCCAGAAGAGCGGCCATGTTTACTCTGTTACAAAAGAAAGAAAAATGGAGTGATTAATATGAAACCTCGGCCACGTAACCATAACAGTACCACCTTTCAGCATGCGAGCTCTGAAGGCAGTGTGGCCAACCTAAAGGAAGTTATGGTGAAAGTTCGGATAATTGTGACTTCTCCTCGTAGAATTTGAATTGCACTTGATATCCTGATGTTATAAAAAAATGTTTAAAAGGGAAAGGCATCAAAACATCCACTATTGCAAATTAAATAAGTCTTAGATTAATATAGATCTATTATAATGATTTGTAATGCAAAAACTTGGACTGGAATTTGCAGTAATATTATATTGACCGCATTCTCATTGAGATATATTACGAATTTCAAGTTTTAACAGGATTTTTTGTCACTCCTGCATTACTACAATTTATATTGTTCCAACTGAAAGTTGTGGTTTCATGGATTATTCTGATTTAATCTGCATGTAAATGGCAATTTGCTTAAACATAGAATAGCCAGTAAGAAAGGTCAAATCAGATTTTATTTTTCAAACCCAGAAAGTTATTGATTACAATGTCTTATTGTCAGTAAATAGGAGTCTCTTGAGAACACATTTGTCCACTTTTGGAACACATTTGAATTGAGATCACTTTTAGTGCACCTTTTGTGTACTAAAAGTGGTCAAAACGTAGTTTCTAGAATGTGTGCAAAAGGTGTATTTTTTTACAGTGCAAACATCGGCTTGAGAACTATCTGCTAATAGCGTATAGCTGCTCTATTGAAGTTGTGGGATAATATATTATGAGCTGCACAGCTACGACCAGATGGGCAAAATAATACCATAGCTGGCGAGTAGGAACTATTTCTCAGTCGTCACATAGTTTTGCTTACATTAACTTCATGCTTACAGTGGACGGAGAACAGATACGCTCCATGTAGGTCACGAAGTCATTTACCGTAAAAAGCTCCATATTTCAGGCAAGGAAGAACAGTGTCACAATGTAATTTGCATGTTAACAAAAGAAGGATTAGTGCGCGTAATGCATATGTAGAACCCTCTCATAACAGCAGAAGCCGCTCGCATCAACATATTAGGTCAACGACACGATGGTCCACAAGATTACCCCTACCTTGTAAATCATGTACAAATACATTGCAAAATCCTTTCGAATCCACGTAAACCTATCTCAAGGTCAGCGTTCGGGAGCAACACGGCCCAGATATGTCCAACATGGAGATCCCGGTTGCGATTACGCGGCCATTACTATTCCTGGATCTGTTCTTGACCCCAATTGGCCGGCGAAGGCCTCTGAACTTGCAGGTGGCGTGACGTCACAACCGGACGTTGGGGGCGAGTGTAGATGGGAGGCTCACGAAACGTACGGAGGGGAGCTTTATCTCGGAACCATTCTCCCTTTGCCTGGTGCTATCGGCAAAGCGTTCGTCTTCGTCCGCCTGACCCCTAATTACGGTTGCTCAGGCTCAGTGATTCTGCAATGCCTTGGGTTAGTTCCATGGCCTTATTTGCGGAAAGTTATGAAAAGAATAGGTTGAACGGCGTTTCCATACCGCAGAATCGATTATCGAAAACCCCTAATGTGACTTCCGGTTTTTGATGTGAACAGGCTTATTAAGGTCCGGATTCTTTTGTAGCAAGAACATGCGAAATATATAGAATAAATCACTAGAATATTTAACATATACTGAATATGCATTTTGACTTCGCATTTTAGTATATAGCGCCGAATTTAAACCACTTTTGGATGCGTATTATGAAAATTAGACTTGGTTTACTGCAACAATTATTATTTAAAGTAATATTTATTACTTATTAATTAGATACAATAGAAATAAAACACCATGCAGGTTTGCAAGTAAAACATAATCAGAAGTGTGACAGCTTCAATTTTTATATATACAGGGTGTATCATAAGTAATAGCGCAAACTGACACAGTTGAAAGTACACGATAATAGAAGCAAAAAAGTCTCCGTAAACATGGGTCTGCAAACGAGCCGTTTTCGAGATAATTGCGAATGTGTGATTACGTGGGCCGTTCAAGTCAATCGGGGACTTTTTTTTCCAGGTTTAAATAGACGCCTAGGCTGGAGGTTTTGTATGCAGTAGAAACTGGCAACTGTGTGCTGTTACTGGTAGGCGGCGCTCATTTCCCGCGTTTCTGCATAGATCGTTATTCAAGATGGCGGACAACAGTGTGAATGTCTACATGGAACAGCGTGTTGTGATGAAGTTTTTAGTGAACGAGGACAGAAAACCTGCAGAAATTTACAGAATACTTCAGGCTCAGTACGGTGATGAGACACTCTGTCGCAGTAAGACATTTGAATGGTGTAAGCGCTTCAAAGATGGCCGTATCTCTATTACTGACGATCCCGGTCGTGGTGGATCACAGCCCACGGCAATCATTCCTGGAAACATTCAGCGCGTGGAGCAGCTGATCCTGGACAATCGTCGCATAACCTGTCGTGAAATTGCAAGGGTGTGTAATCTGTCGTTAGGAACAGTGAACACAATAATTCATGATCATTTGTTGTTCCGAAAAGTGAGTGCACGGTGGGTCCCAAAGCAGCTGTCCGCTTTTGACCGACACAGAAGAGTTGAAGTCTGCAGATAACTCAAGGACCGCTATGACATGAAAGGCCAGGATTTTCTGAATCGCATCATGACATGTGATGAAACATGGGTTCACCATTTCACTCCAGAATCCAAAAGAGCATCGATGCAGTGGAAGCATACGGAATCACCACCTCCCAAGAAATTTCGAACAGTTGCGTCTGCTGGTAAAGTGATGGCAAGTGTCTTTTGGGATAAACAGGGGATTATTCACGTTGATTTTTTACCCCATGGTGTCACTATCAACAGTGAGTATTACTGCCGTGTTCTGCGTGATGTGCATAAGAGTTTACGGAAGAAACGTCCGGGTTTCATCACAAAGGGTGTTCTCTTTTTGCAAGACAATGCACGACCGCATACCGCTCAACACACATTCCAAACATTCCAGGAAATCGGCTGGGAGATATTACCACACACCCCCTATAGTCCTGACTTAGCGCCAAGTGATTTTCACCTGTTTGGACCCCTGAAGGAATTCCTTGGAGGAAAACATTTCAACACTGATGATGAAGTGGAGAATGCTGTCCTACAATGGTTCCGCCGTAATGATAAATCCTTCTATGCGGAAGCATTCCAGGCGTTAGTTAAACGCTGGGATAAGTGTATAACTGTAGCAGGAGGTTATGTGGAAAAATAAATCCAGTTACCACACTTTGAAATTTGTTCTTCTATTTTTTTTAAAAAAAAGTCCCCGATTGACTTGAACGACCTAGTACAAGCCGCCACTGACTTCATTGTTTGTAAACGTCGTCCTAGTTAGTAAAATGCTAATAATGTGTGTAAATGTGTGGTTACAAGCCGTCACTAGTGTTGCCCACTGGACGAGACGGGACTGGCTTTTAAAAATTCGAGACGAGACGAGATTGATCATGTGTCCCGAGACAAGCGAATATTTTCGAGACGAGACAGCATTTCACAGCATTTCCACGAGACGAGACAGGCCAAAGTCTCGTCTCGTGGGCAACACTAGCCGTCACTCATTGCAATTTGTAAACACCGAGTGCTTTACTCTTTGCGCGTTCCGAGGTTTGCTCTTTGTTTACAAAACAGAACATTTCCGAGAGGTGGCGTTGTAATCAAACAGGATAAATACAATCAGTACACAGTCTAATCGTACTGTGGGAGTCACGTCAGTTGTGCTGGACTGCGTAGTGAAAACGGAACCTTACAGCAACGAAGAGTAAATTTTACCAACTAGGACGACGTTTACAAACAATGAAGTCGGTGGCGGCTTGTAACCACACATTCGCAATTATCTCGAAAACGGCTCGTTTGGAGATCCATGTTTACTGAGATTTTTTTGCTTCTATTATTGTGTACTTTCAACTGTGTAAGTTTGCGCTATTACTTACGATACACCCTGTATATAAGTTGGTTTACCGGCGGTGTACCAGATAACATGGAAGAATACGCCACTGAATAATCGCAACGATGTGGATGAGTGATTCTTTGGTTTAATTTACTTATCTTTTCTGCCAGTTTTGACTAATCGTAAAGATAGGGATGAGTGATGATATTATGAAATATATGAAGGGGACACTCACAAGGAACACCTATGCCAAGACCGGGATTCGAACCCCTAGCCGACCCTAGCATATCGCGCTACGACGCCAGAGATCCCGGGTTCGAATCCCGACCTGTGCATAGATGTTTCTGAGTGTCCATTCATCCGAAGTAAAATAAAGCAAATCAATAAATCACACCCGGAAGCCCTGGATGTGGATGAGTGATGATTAGGAAAAAATGACGAATTTATACTAACAAGAACACCTATGTCCAGGCTGACATTCGTCATTTCGTATCAATCCATAAGATTATATTTTATTTAAAGCCTCTCTGGATGCTTCATGTTGACCAGGGCATTCACTTGTTTACTTCAGTTGTCTCAACCTCTGTGGTATGTAAATAATGCACAGTGTTGTGCTATGCAAACCTCCTGATTCAGGATATAGGAAGTTCCATCAGCCTATGGAGTCAGCGGTTTGCAACAGAGGTAGTAAAAATCGCGATTCGGCATGGAGGAAGGCAGGGACGTCGTTAGGGGGGGCCTGCGGGGGCTTTGGCCCCGGCAGTTGTAACTCTGGCCCCCGCAAACAAAATTTTGATCGATTAAAAATTATCCTAAATTAATACTACATATTATTTTCTGGTAAATTTGCAGCAGAGTTGGAAACACTGTTCCGAAGAAAATCTTCGGAAGCAAATGTAGGACAGCAAAATTCCACCCTTTCCTTGCTTACCAGATTATAACCAAGGTCATAAAATCTGCCTGCTTAGAGGTTATTACCCTTGCCCTAAGTTCCTGGAAACCAGAGATCCGACCCTTTTGTTGCAAATGACCCTTCCAATACAGATGGAATCAAAGACTCCGCCGTGGCCGAGCGGTCAACAGTAGGTGGTCGAGCGACATAGGCTATGGAGAGAGTTCTCCAGTACTGACATTGTTCTGAGATTTAAAATTGCTCTATGCTTCAGCTTCAGAGCCACAGATTAGCTTTGTGTTCTTGCTTGCGAGGAAGGTCTCGGGTTCCTACGGTCACTGTGTATTTGTTCTTGTGTGGGAAGAGTTCTAGCGTTGTTGTGCATTTCCATCTTGAATGGATAAATTTATCAAAACCGGATATTTTAAAACTATCTCAAAACATGTGGAAGATGACGGCAATGAAGAGGGTGTTGGTCCAAGTTCTGACGTTCCAAAGTTAGACAAAACAAGTGAATGTACTAATGTGAAAACAATTACTGATCTTGGGGTAGATAATCCTAGGCAACCACTTTTGCAAAACTATCCAAATACTACGTTTCAAAAACACTGGTTTGCATCTGCGCCGTGGCTAGAATGTAGTGTGGAACTTGACGCATGCTTTTGTTTTCCATGCCGTAAATTTGGCACAGATTCAGGATATGCAGAACCAAATTTCAGGAAAATAGGGATGCGCAACTGAAAGAAAGCATGTGAAAAAATCAAGGAACACAAAGGAACGTCATACTATCTAAAATGCATGGAACTGTGGGCGAATTACAAAGTGAGTACCAATCAGTTTTGTAAAACAATTATATGTGTGTGTGGGGGGGGGGTGTATGTTCGTAGATTAAATTTAAAAAATGAAATATGTGTATGTCTGTATCCAGTGTTCAAATTGAAAAAATGGTGAGGGAAAAATTTCACAGCTTCCCTATTCTAATTTTGAGAATTGTACCTGATAGAAAGCCAACTGTGTTGGGCAGAAATTTCTCTAGGGGAGGGGTTTCAAGAATCCCGTATCTAAAACATACGGACTGATTTATATAAATTTCTTGGGTTCAAAGTAAATAACACAAATTTTCCAATTAGTGTACAAGGTTTCAGTAATCACTGATCTCGTCTCAGTGGACTTTTATTTAATATCAGAATTATTTTTCTTAGAGGAAGGCAAATTAATCAGGAAATATTTTCTCATTAAATATATATTATAATTTGCAAACCAACAACAGGATTAATTTTAATGTAAAATTTAGTTCAGAAACTGACAATATATATGTTGATATTAATGTAACATTTACTTGAAATTGAAAGAAATGATTGCGTCAAATTCTGAGCAATGGCAAAATATGATCTAGAATATACTTATGAGGGTAAATTCTTTACATGGTCAGGAGTTAAATTAAAAACTCCCCCCCCATTTTAATTCGAACACTGGATGTACTTTGATTTTCGTCAAAGATATGCAACGGTGATACAAGAAATTAATGAATGGACAGTAACAAAAGACACGCCTGCCTGTCCAGGGGAGGACATCGCGTAGTGGTAATGTCGTCACCATATAATTCCATATATATCCTTGGTTCGATATCTAGTGGACGCACATAGTGGTTCGGATCAAACTTTAAACTGTACGTCCAGTCCCGATTGGCCTCCTATTTGTGCATGAAGAGGACCTAGAACATTTGGGGACAAAATCGTAATTCGGGAGCTAACGTGCTCAGCCACTGAGGCGGCTAAAATTCAATAGGTTTCCATTTTGGCTATTTTACCTTTTTTCCTACCTCGTAGATTAATTTTTACGACAAGTCGATGTGGATTGATGAATGATGGACGGATGGAAAAGTGATGGGAGCATAGACAAACAGAATGAGTCACCAATGACTGGTGGAGGTTTGAACATGGGATCTCTGATTTCGTAGCCCTTTACGCTTACCACTCCGCCACGAACACTGGAATAAATTAAATAAGTAATGCCATGGTTTAGAATGAATGTCGGAGAGAGTGGAAGCCGAGATAATAACATGTACACTAATGCATTGTTGACATTGCTAGCAGATGTTAACTTTCTACCGATACCTCGCAGAACGGAGAAATAATTTTTACCTATATTTGCATTGTTTTAAAAAATATATACAGCACTGACGAACGAAGGAACAAAGCTAATCTCCATTGTCTAGAGCAGGGGTTCCCAAACATTTTCGTTTCACGGCGCCCTTCGTGTTTCAAGATTTTTCCACAGCGCCTACGTCATGAATGTAGGCCTATCTAGTACTTGCTTTGATTGACTGAATTGATGTTTTAAGTCCATACGTAGTAAGGCTAATTGGGACTGGACCTACAGTTTAAAGTGGGATCCGAACCACTATGTGACTCCACCGGGTAACGAACCCGGGACCCCTTAATTACAAGGTGGCGAACTCTAACACTACGCCACCGGGGAGGCCCTATCTAACACTTGTAACGCTCTGTTAGTGTGCTTACGTTGCTTGCCTTAAGTTAAAAAATAAACATATTTAAAATTCAGAAACATTTTTTATGCAACAAGTACAAAATAAGAACATGTATTTGGAACAATCATATCGATGACTGAATTTCATTGAAAATATTGGAACATCACGCGGCGGCCCCGTAAGCCTACCAGGGCGCCGCGGCGCACACTTTGGGAACCACTGGCCTAGAGATTACAATTTCTGTAAAACTGAGTCCTAGGTTTGAATCCTGAAGGAGATATTATTTTCTTTCATTATTACAATAACTTGTCATCGTAATTAAAAATAGTTTAAAGTCCATTTTATGCTCAAATATATTAATTGGAACTGGATTTATAATGTCAATTGGACTCCGACCCATTGTGTAATGTGCCTCCACCGGGACTTGAACCTGGCACTCTTTGGTTATAAGGGAACGTGGTAAACCACACCTGGGAGGCCCGCCGTGGTGAACGTGTCGTTATAAGAAATATGCAATATAAAGCAAAAATGTGAATTTATTCTTGAGAATGTTAAAAAACAACAAGAAAAACCAGAATATTTGAGTCGCTAATAATATTCTGCATATTACATATAATTGTGATGGCCGGTTGCGAGTTTTCCTTCATTAATTGCCATTCATAATCGTCAACATTGCGATTAACTAAAAGTAACAAAAAAGCGGTACAAAATTTGAAAAATAAAATATACATAGAATAAAAGTAAATGGCAATTAATGAAGGAAAACTCACAAATGAACTGAAAAGAAAAGTAATAACAAGTTGATATTTACTACCTACTTTTGGGCTTTTTGAAGTTGTCATTTTTGGCGCCAATTTACCTATCTATTTAGCATGGTTTGTGGCTATTATAAACGCGCTCCCTACTGATAACACGAACTGAGACAGAAATAAACAAAGTGTGAAAATACCTAAGTCAGTGTCTTCATGACACTTGTACAAACCACCAACGTCGTTTTGCGATAATGCAGGGTGCAAGTTTAGAGGTGCACAATTTTCGAAAGAAAAGTGGCACGCGTCCTATTTTTCCTATTACATCTCGAGGCATTGGTGTACATATGGGGGAGCTGATGAGGCTACAACTCTCCCGAAACTTTGAGAAAAACAAAATTTTGAAATGAAATCTGTAAAGAACTCGGGGAAAAAAACAAATTGGTAAGTGCAACCCCCACACCCCCTAAAATGACCCTAGATACCATTTCTCTCTTTGAACAACTTTAAAAAGGAATCCCAAAAGTGGTAATTTCCAAATATTTTATATTGTCTCTCTCCACCTCCCCTCCGAAATAAAATCCTGCGTACGTTTGTGTCTGGAGGAGAGTTACAAATCACTCGCGTAATGTACAGTGCTGCTTGCGATGGAATACTGCTAGAATTTAAATTTGAAAATAATTTCTTCAATGTTAAAGGCGTCATCATTATTACTATTATTAATATGATTTTGTAACGTCCTATTATTGTTATCATTACGTCCCTGCCTAAATTCGCAGCCAGAAATACGATTGATTGATTGAGTTATTGTTTTAAGTCCACTTTATGCACAGTAAGGCTAATGGGGACTGGACCTACAGTTTAAAGTGGGGTCCGAACCACTATGTGCCTCCACCGGGTATCGAACCCGGGACCCCTTAATTACAAGGCAACGACGCTACCACTGCGCCATCGAGGAGGCCCAGAAATACGAATAAAACGCGATCTTCTATCTTCAGGAAAGCAACGTCTTGACAAGGCACAAGGCGGTCCTAAGACCAGCACAAAGCTTGAATGGAGACAATACAACAAGCTTGTTCAACAAATGTTGGCGCGAAGGTTGCGGACAACCAAAGGCGGCACTGCGTCCCAAATACTCTCTGAACTTCCTGTCATAAAATATTCCTGCGAGAGGACAGTCGTCACCTGTCGAACCTGACAAATTGCAAGGAGCGGTCTTTCTTGCTTTAAGGGAACAAGGGAAAGATGGAGAAGATAAAGGGAAGGAAATGACAATCAAATGGTAGAGAAGACTTATCCCTGGGTTGTACCCCTGCTGTAAGAGAGCACAGTTTCTGAAAGGCAATACGCAAATATGGTTAAATTTTCCCTTCCCCAGTAAATCTTTGTTTCCGATTCATTTTGTTCATTCTGCTAGATTTTGCTTCTATCCAGGGTGCCAAGTACCAGAACGGTCCAATGACCTCGGTGCCCTCGAGCAAGGAATAACTTGAGTGAGGAGGCAGGAGGGCTTTGGGGGAGGGAGGCGGGGCAGATGCAAGAGGACGAAGAAAATGTAGCAGTTTACTTACATGATGACTCGTGAAAGTAAAATTGTTATTGCTTGCTTGAAAGAATGAATCGTTGTACTGATTTTTGCATGTCTCAGCAGAGAGGAATTTTCTAAAACATCTTTCCTCTGAAAGTGCTAAGCAGATTTCGTAAATTCTGAAAAATGAATATGTAAGATTTCATCTGTAGGTTTGTTTGTTTGATTTGTTGTCTTCACTTTATGCACAGAAAGGCTAATCAGGACTGGACCTACAGTTTAAAGTGGGATCCGAACCACTGTGCCATTATCTCCACCGGATATCGAACCCGGGACCCCTTGATTACAAGGCGACGACCTTACCACTACACCATCGGCGAGGCCCTTTCACCTGTAGGTTTGGAAGAATCCTCATGATGGTTACATTTGTAGCTGTGTTGAAAATAAATGTAGTAGTTTTGTCTTTCCGGAAACTTAATATCAAATATCTTGACAGACAATAATGCAATCCATAGGACGATTCTCCAGAATAGCTAAATAGGAAAAATCCTGCACAGAATAATTTATCAGATTTCAAGAAATCAGCTTAGCACTTCCACAGTAGTTTCGTGGCCGCTGTGGCTCAGTCGGTAACGCGTCTGACTACCATGCTCAAGGTCCCGGGTTCGATCCCCGGCCGGTTCAAATCCGGGAACTTTTCTAACGGTGGAAGCGGCCCCGGCGCCTACCCAGCGTCGAATAGCATGGGTACCTGGGGGAAACCCTGGGGGGTAAAGGCGGTCAGGGGCGTGATGCTGATCACATCACCCCCACTCACGACCGGATCACACCCCCTATACGCCTTCATGGCGTGGTGCTATGCACAGGGGAGCACTTTACCTTGCTGATATTATACCTTTACCTTTTACAGTAGTTTCGATAAAAAAGAAGAAGTTGTCATTGAGACAGGCAGAAAGTAAAATACATTAAGAAAACTGTAAAGTAATAGTTTAATAGTAGTACTTTCATAAATTGATTTGCTTCCTGAAAATTCTTGAACTCTAATGTTTATTTGACCTCCAGTATTAACATATATATTATATACACTTCGTAGTAGTTTTATATACCAATGCACTATATATGTAGCAATATTATAATGTAATATAATGTACATATAAACATTATATATGTGTGTGTGGATGTGTGTGTGTGTGTGTGTGTGCATCACACAGAGTTGTTTAACTCTTTACTGTCGGGTAATATTTGCATAGGAACAAATTTTAGATTTGCCCCCCCCGAACTGATCAACCTAGCTACGTCCCTGGAGGAAGGTCTCCATGGCCTGGGTGATATAGAGGTGAGACAGACTTTTGATTTGGATTGAGGAGAGAGAGGAGCTTGGAGAAAGGAGTTGAGGGAAAGTGAGGAGAGTCCTGGTCAACCTGCAACGAAGCTTACAGAGGACTTTAAATAAAATATAATCTTATGAATTGACACGATTTCTTGCTTGCTTCATAAAAAAGGGGAAAATATGTATACCTAAAAATCCGAACCCTAATGGTCATGGCCGTCGCAATGGGAGGGGTGTTGAACCTCGTTCATTCCGAATAAGCAGAACAAAGAAAAAACAAAAAAAATATTATTTTGATAATTGAATCATAGAAATAAAGTTCAAATAATCAGTGTTACAACAGAATAACTCCCCCAAAAAAAAATATATTGTAAAATGTAAGGACCAGGAACTTATTCCAAAGTAGGTTCCACGAGTTCTAAAAATTCCAAAAATTAAATTTTTATGTTAAAGGTCACACAACGTAAACATCGTAACTTCATCAGTAAAACACCATAATTTACAATGTCTTTCTTGAACAAGTGTGAAACTTAATGAACAGTAGAAAAATTATAAATTTCTGTATAATAACAGTATGAAATGTGAAGTAATAAAGAAAACAGCTGTCTCCGCAACGATAGAATAATAATTATAACAATCTGCAATTATTGAAGAACAAATACGTATGGATAGGAAACTGTTCCTTAAACAGAATCATGCAAGACCACTCTTAAATGATTGGAATATAAAATATTAGATAAGACCACTATATTATTAACTAGATAAGGGCTAGATTGATTTACAGGAACATATTGAAGAGGGCAACATGTAGTTAGTTGCATAAAGGCGCAACATGGTAGTAGATAGGACAAGTAGAGAGAGGATAGAGGAAGCCAAGATTCATGAAAGAGTATTGACAGAAATATAGATCAAGGAAGAAGAAGATCAAGACTGAGATGGGTGGATGTTGTTCAAGAATTGAAGATAAACGGAGAGAGGCTACAAAAGAATTGGAAATAATAAATATTGGAGGTTGGTTGGATACCAAGACTACCAATGGCTGTATTTTATGTGAGAGAAATATAAAGAGTAGAGGCTGGAAAAGGATGGTCGTAGATAGAAAGGTTTGAATAGGGGTTGTAAAGAAGGCCAGGGGTTGATAAGAATTGTAGTACCAATGCACACAGAGAAAAAGAGAGAGAAGAGGGATGAAGATTGTAAACAACACTGCAAGTTGATTGTTGATATGGATGAACATGCTGTGAAGGCATATTCGAAATATGTGAATGTGATGAGCACAACGCTTCGGTAGCTTTTGTCCCCATTCATTAGAGATCGGTCGATCACCAGAAATGCTTCATGGAGAGATATTGCTAGAATTCTCCATCTAAAGTCACTCACCGCGGGAATCGAAACAGTTTCTCTTTCGTGACAGTCATACACGCTACGGAATGGGTCGCCAATGGAGAGACACTAAATAGAAATTTCGGCGAATACTGCAGACTTGACCAGGACTCGAAACCGTGACATATCGTGCCATTGCTCAACCAACTCTGATTTTTCCTATGAAAATTCTACATAGTAGATACACTGTGTGTGCCAAGCGTCTCTACGCTGGAAGAAACTAGGCAACGTCGACGTCATCGGTGCTTCAAAGGCAACAGACGTTGAGGTAGCACACACAGATAAAACCGCAACAGCTAAAAATCAGGGGAAATCAGGACTGTCCCAGAGAAAAGGCGAAAGAGATGAAGACTTACATCTTCTACGCATCATTCCAACTGATTTATGTCCTCCTGACTTATTAATACATATTAAACGTGCCATTTTGACATTTCTCTCTGCACAATACCAAAGTCATGTTGATCCCTCCAAAAGCAGGTTCCGCCAGTGCAAAGTCCAGTTCATCAAAGACAAACAAACATTTCCTCTTCGATGCAACTTGAATCACATTGCGACGACGTTCGCCGACGAATACGCTCTTTTTATATGAATAATAAACCTAACCATTGTCGCGCTTGCAGATAGCGTCTGCATAAACACGGCCAATGTCAGTTGCAGTTTTTGTTTTAAATCAAAGTCGTTTATGACTGAAATAGCGGCCATGTGGTGTGTCAAGAGCTGGTGCCTGGTGGGCCATGAAATGAGTAAAATTAAACTACACGTCCTTGGATTAATCAAACAACGCCATTAGATAGTATATAGTATCTCAATTGATCCCTTTGATACCTCATTTATAAAATAACCATGTGTTACAAGTATACAACGTGTAACAATTGCTTCACAAATCACACCAACAAAGTCACAGTATAAAAACCTCAATTTATCAAATCTGCCCTCGCTTCCTAAAGCATTTAGCCATCTTTAATCCTGACAGTAGGCAAATCGTGGAAATTTCGAGGGGCAATTTTGGATTTTCAAGGACAGACCTTTTGTGTTTTGACAAAATTCATCTTATAAGTAAATAGTGAGAATCAAGTTTGTTCTTAGCAATTCTAAACGTATATATATTTCAGCCCTGTCACACTGGGATGCCATGGTATAGTCAGAGGCGCTCCTCATATCGGGTTTTCCTATTGGACTTTCCATCAGCTTTGGGAACATTTAAGCTGATAGAGGTTTAGGCATTCCACATTTTGTCTAATACAGAGTTGGTCAGGAGTTGATGGTTTATCCATGAAAGCTTTCTTCTTTAAATAGCCACACTAAAGGAAGTCTGAACTGTTAAATCTGGTGGTTTTTGAAGCCAACACAAATCAGCTAAACAACAAATCAACTGACCTGGGGATAGGTTATGACAAAGTCCCTATTGTTTCTTTGTGCCTTCCTGTAAGAATACATACTGACCAAATCCTGTTCTTGAATTTCTCGCATAAAAAAAGTCTTGAAACATAATCGATAATTTTCACCACTAACAGATGTTTCTCTATACTTATACAATTATATAATAATTTCTTCAATTCTTTTATTTTTTACTTTATTCGCCCATAGAATGCAGTGACTCGTTGTCAGTATGCCCAAAAGGCTGCTCTCTGATAAATATAACTATTGTAGTCCAAGTAGACCCTATAACAGGGTATATGACAATTTTTGTCCAAAGCCGTGTTTCTCCATTTCAGGGTGGTTCAGGCCTCCCGATGGCGCAGTGTTAGCGCCGTCGCCTTGTAATCACGGTAGAGGAACATAGTGGTTTGGATTCCACTTTAAACTGTAGGTCCAGTCCCGATTAGCCTTACTGTGCATAAAGTGGACTTAAACCACCAAATCAATCAATCACAGGGTAGTTCACTAGATTTACTTCTGTCTTAGATACACATATTATTTGTTTGTTTGAGTTGGGTTATAAGTTCACTTTTTGCACAGACAGGCTAATCGGGACTGAACCTACAGTTTTAAAGTACAGGGTGATCAAAAAGAGACGCAGCCTTTTGGGTAAATGATTTATTGTACAATATTTACAATAAGTGTTGTGAGATTCCCACAAGTGAGTACGGTGAATCGTGTATTCAAAGGCTGTTCTTGAAGTTAGCTCTGAACTTGCATCAACACTTTTTTATTAATATTTGCTTGCAATTCCAGAATAGTGTGCAACAATTTTGCCTTATCAGTTGTTGATGCAGTTAACATCCTCAATTAATGCAGTTTTCACTGTTACTCCAAACCTGAAACGCAAAAATATAGTAAAAATAATAATCAACTACATTTCCCCATAAGGTTGCGTCTCTTCTTGATCACCCTGTAGGATCCAAACCACTGTGCAATGTGCCTCCACCGGATATCGAAAATGGGAACAAGACGACAACGTTACCACTACCTCATCTAGGAGGCTTCTTAGACACACATATGCGTATATAGAAATAGAGAACGAGAGAGAGGCAGATATATGTATATCTGGGGTTTATTTCGGTCCGATAGAATAATGCTGTTTCATGGTGTTTTATGTCCCCGGAATTGCGCATTTTGTTTACTGACACTGATCGATTGCGACTGATTGTTTGCAATGTCTTCGATATTCACGTTCACACAACTAACATAGCTTTTAAAATAAAAAAAATCACAATTTCTGAACATTATTGTGTTGTGTGTCGATGCATGGCGAATTTCTCGCTATTATATTTGACACATGTAAAAATAGTTTTAAAATTAACATCAAAATACAAAATGACAGCAGCTCCAAGTAGAAGCATTAATTTTTGTTCTAACCTGTATTAATGAAAAATAAAGGGAAAACAGTTAGCTATGTCACGTATTGGTTAACTTGATGTTTTGACTGATTGACCTGTTTTTTCCTTTATTTAGCTTTTCTGTCACTTTTGGCTAATCGCGAAGATGAGGACGAATGATGATATGATGAATATTATTACTACATAATCACTTTTTGGATCAGCGATCTGCCCCCACACTGACGTATTTAGAGACGCCAGTGGATATAGATATTTACTATTTTTCACAAATAGCATAATTATTGGCATTTTATGGGAATGCAACAATTTTCTCACCTCTCAGTTTTCCCACGAAAAGTTTACTTCGCATAAATATTCATATACATTCTTGGTATTTAACAGTAAAAATTATATTTATTACTACTTCTTGAGTGTTGACAACAATTATAGCCTCAGAATATCGTACAACGTTTAATTTATGTTATTTCTGGATATTATAATAAAAATATAGGTACAGTGGGATCCACTAGTATTGCTCGGCAAATTGTCCATGACTATTTTCATTAATTTCTCTCTTACATCCTATGTGTTTGTAAGCGATGGTTTTTAATGTATACTGGTGCAGAATTTGTCAACAGCTTGTTTTGCGTTTTCTTTTAATTCTTGAAGCTCTTAGTGAGTCAAATAAAGTGCACGAACATGGTGATGGACAATTTGCACCGTAATCCTCATGGGTCCCACTGTACAAACTATACTACATTCATACTGCATACAATTTGCCATTCCTGTGCAGTCTTTTTAATTTCGTTCACGTAAATTCTCGCCTAAACCATCCATTTTATTAAAACCTGCTTCGTTTTCTTAATTAAGAAATCGATTTTTGCTTCATTTGGAGGTCAATCTGCTAATGCGGCCCCCGCTGAAAAACACCGTGGTGGGGGGAAAGAAAACGCCGAGACCTAGACCCAATAATCTCGTGACTTAAACTGTAAGATGCATGACGGGAGATTATGACGTCACGCGTCGTGAAAACCTCAAATAACCTTAGCACATGTGAGGAGATCGACACGCCGAGTAATAACCTGGTGATTATTAAAAAATCAATAAACAAAAAGCGATGTTTACTCTTGTCAGCAAAATATGCAACTAAAAATCTATATTTATTGGGCAATTGAGAATCAATTTTGAAGTTGCTTTTATGCAGCAGCAAGAAGTACAAGGTCACTAGTTCTTGATATAAATAACAATTTCTCGATAAAAAAAAGTAAAAGTTTCTGGGAGGACATAGCCTTCTCGTTGTAGGAAGAAACTTTAGTTTGGTATAGATTATATCGCAACCTAACTTAGATAGTTAAATGTATAAATTGAAAAATGTCACACAACCTAGGAAGCTTAAAAGACCGAAGCGACAGGCCACAAGTAAAATGGGTCACTTGCAAAAGAAACCTTCACTTTTCTGTAACGAAGGAACGCGACAAGTTGTGCGTGTCGCTTGTCGCTTGTCGCTTGTGTGTTGCTCAGACTGCGCCGTTTCTTTCAATATCGTGCATCCTGTCCCCTCGGTTTGATAGTCGCGCATGCGCAGTGAATTTGTTTTTACGGACTGAAGGTGCCTGTGTCGCTTGTCACTTCGGAGTGAAACTCCCGTGTCGTGTTTCACCTGTCTCTTCCCGCTTTGGTTTGAAAGCTCCTTTAAGCTATCTACAAAACAAAGACTGGTGGTTAAAAATAAGTGCAAATATACGATATATTTATGACTATGTTAGTATTGGCATACATGTGTGGAGGTCGCAAACGGAGGGTGAGAGGGAGAGTGTGCCCCATGTATATGATGTAATATTTACTTTACATAATACCTCAAAGTTTTCAAAAGTAACTACGATTATGTGAATATATAAGCGTGTGTCGGAAAAATATCTTAAACCTTGCTTTTCTACCACCTTTAGCTAATCATGCATGGTGATTAGATGAAACTGATAATGCGAAATTCACAAAGAAACAAACACTCATGTCCAAGTCAGGCAGCCAGGCACTCGGTCTCTCTCTCTCTCTCTCTCTCTCATAAAGATCATCGTCTGCAATAGTACTAATCCCTCATTGAATAATTTCTCAGTCATATTTAGCTTATTGTATTTCTCACCAGAAGGGTATGACATGATATAAATGTCATGTCACATTCACACATGCACAAATACTTTCAACTCATATTGGCTGCACGTTTATTGTTCAGTAACAAAATTTTCCTGAATTCAGTTCCCGGGAGAGACACATTTCGAATGCTTGGGATCGCAAATTTAAAAAATATACTTCTTGATATGTTCTGTCCACAAATAAAATATATAACAAACTTTTTGCACGGCTATATTGATTTCTGGTTTTAAACAGTTTCCAAATTCAATTTCTATTTTATTTACATAAAAATAAAACATGGTATGTTATGTTTCAAAATTAACTATATCAAATTAGGCCTTAAAGAATAGTATTTTAACATGAAACACAGGAGATGTCTTTTGCTACTGAAACATAACGTTTTGAATCCAAATCTAATATTAAAATATCGATAAATAGGAACATATTGATGTTTCAAATGAATCTATTTATTCAAATCTAGAACATTGTCTGATATAGCGCTTGCATTGAGGATTCACACAAGTAGTTACTTTGACTTTTATTTGTATTTCTGTAATTCTTAGAAATAATATAAAAATTGTTAACAGTTGCTACACAATTGAGTTGGCAATTGGTGGTGATTTTTATCAAGCGTATTTATCAGAATTCCTTGTTATTGATTTCCTAGTATGGTTTATTTATTTCAATATATATCGTAAACATGCCTATCATGTCTTTGTTTAATTAATAAAGATGATAGTGACAGTTTATGCTGATAAAGTTTTATTTATCTCTGATATTATTATTAACAGATTCAAAGCTTCTGAACTTTTCCCTATAAACTTTACAGTTAAAAATATATTCCCAATACTGTATTGTGTTAAACTGGAAATATAATCTGTTCATCACCAGAAGTAATTATTAGTGAATAAACATTATTTACAAGCAGTTAGATTCTTGGAATATCCTAAGATATTAGAAAATAGATTCGTTTTAATAGGTTCGTTTATTTGTCTGCTTAAGTAAATCAAGTTATTGGCGAAATTTCTTGATATCTTAAGAAACCACTGAATAATGGCCAGGCACCATTCCAATTCCTTAATTATGTAATATATTAACAAAAAATATTCCCCATTAGAAGATACAACGTGCTTTTCCGATGACGTAGAGGCAACGTTGTAGCCTTGTAATCAAAGGTTGCCGAGTTCGATACCTGGTGGAGGCACATAGTGGTTTCGATCCCACTTTAAACTGTAGGTACAGTCGCGATTAGCCTTTCTGTGCATAAAGTGAACTTAATCAAAAATCAAACTCAAGGGAAAACAATGAAGTGAGGCATCTAGAGAAACACAGTAATGGATATCCATGAAGCAATTCAGAATCAGTACATTGTATACGTATATCCTGATCCTAAATTTCACGCTGCAACGGCCCTCTTCATACATATCATGTGTGTGTGTAGCTATTAGCCTGTTGTCCGAATGTATATCATCAGCCAACCAGGATTACTGCCTCTAGTTACAAAATTTAGCACTATATAAACAATGTTAAGAGCAAACTGTATCGTTCCTATAGACACCCTATCCTTAACATGCTTTATTTTGCTTCATAATTTCCAGTTTTAAGTAGCTTCAAACATGTTATAAATTTGTCAAATAATTAAACTCAGTGGCGGCGACTGGGTTCCAAAACTGGGGGAGAGGGCAAGGACAGGTTACTTTCATTTGGTAGATAAGTTTTAGCATAGTGCTGGGTCAAAAGTGGGAGAAACTGCCCCACTAATCGCCGCCACTGACTAAAATTAAACAATTTTATGCTCCTTGTACCTTTTTACAACTAACATTCTATTCCAACGTCTCTTTCCAAACTCTTTAGGCTAATGGAGACTATGACGATAAATGATGAATTGATTAAATATACATCATGCCTTACCAAGATCCGAACCAAGAAACTCGGTACACCACGATAACAACTCAGCCACAGAGGCGATTTGATTGATTGAGTTGGTGTCTTAAGTCCACTGTATGTACAGTAAGGCTAATCTGGACTGGACCTACAGTTTAAAGTGGGATCCGAACCACTATGTGCCTCCACCGGGTATAGAACCCGGGACCCACCACTTCTATATTAAATATGAATATATGAACATAACTTGTAGCAACAATTTTTTGTACGTTTTGGCCTCGGTGTTAAGTTTTTCCTTGCTACTTATTGTAGGTGTTTACACATTAAAATACAATCATATCACTTAATTTATTATTAATAATAATTATTATTATTATTATTATAGTGCGAAAATAACCTACTTGGTTTTATGTTTACAATTTATTATCATGAATTAATGTGACTGCAAATTAATATAGTTCTCTTAGTTGCATTCTTTATTGAACGCTGACGTAGATATCTAATGTTATTCACTTCCCGTAGTATACCCCAATAATCTGCATTTGTGCAGGCCAACGAAGCTCTGGTGTCTGGACAGTCAGTATAATCCTATGTATGACTGTATGTTGTCCTGTTTTTTTTTTTGTTTTTTTTTTTGCCTTGTATGTCCTGAGTACTCTTTTACAGCCTTGACTTTTAACCTAGTAAGAAGGTTTTTAGTCCTCAATCACGTGTTTATTTTAGTTATGATAAGGGACTTGGTGCAAATAACCCAAGTGCTGACGCACCCAAAGTATTCATTTCAATCAATCAATCAAAAAATAAATATAATCTTTTAAGTTTTTAACAAAATATTTTAAAAAATGACAGTTTATTTACAATTCAACTTGTGCAATCCATTAGGTTTTATAATACTGAAATTTTTCAATTAGTTCTGGGTAAATTGTCTAGTTTATTGAGCCAGTTAGGACAGTGGATCTACAATGCAATAGATGAGGCCCTGTCTAGTATCCAAGTTTCATATTTCGTGTTCTTACTGTTGCCTAAAGGATTAACTGTTGATATGGGGGATAGACCTTTTCTTCGGTGATGAACATTTCATGTTCAGGTTTGCACATATTGGTAATTCAAGGTTAGACATGCAGTTTAATGTGAGATTCCCAACAATGAGCTCAACACCATTATGATGTTGGATGTTGGTTTTGCTTTTTTAAAAAAATTGCCAACTAGTATCTCTCTCTCTCTCTCTCTCTCTCTCTCTCTTTACATAAAATTGTGCAGAAATCATTTGGAGTTATTCAAAGTGCTAATGCATGCCTTCAGTGCGGTGCAACTAAAACTCACCGGATCACATATACCATTGAGGGGGTTGGGGGGTATATCCTCCAAACCACTGGCCACTATCTTCTCTAGAAACCTCAGAGCAGGGTCCATAGGGGGCCAGTCCCCCTTTTGGGCTATCAGAAGCACCTTAAGGGCCCCTTCCCTCCAGTTCGGACCCGCACTGCTGGTCCTTTCGCCCTTCGCAGAAGAATCCTTTTCACCCTTTTCTCCCTTCTCGCCCTTCTCACCCTTTTCGCCCTTTGCGGAATCTTTCGAGCCCTTCGCGGAATCTTTCGAGCCCTTTGCGGAGTCCTTTGTTGGGGGCTTCTTCTTGTCATCGTCCTTTTCTCCGGGGTCCTTGGCTCCCTTCCCGTTGGCCCCATCCGCCGGCGTCTTCTTTGCATTAGAAGACATTGTTGTTTATTGTTGTCACTTTAAAACACTAACAAACTCCTGCACCACCACCGGATAAAAGAGAAAACGCGCCGATATGACTACATCGTTGTCTTCCAGTAAATCCTGAGGACCAGGACAAAGATATGGGCAACTTCTTCGCAGGGAACGTAGTCTCGACAGCACCCTTCGCGCATCGTCAACCGCAAAGCCCGTTCACGGCCAAATCTTGGTAACTGACTGATGTGTTTTGGTCTCAAGGATTCAAATCTTACGGTTTATTACGGCCAGGAGTCATGCAAAATGCTTTTTCGGCTGTTGGGGCCGGCGAGCCAATGAGAAACGTGCTGGGAGGGGCTTACGGCGGCACGCGACTTCCGGCGCTGGATGTTGGGTACAGATTAATCCCCCCTCCCCTCCTCTTGTTGCCATTGATCTTATTTTCTCTCCCCCCTTCATTCTAAGGAAAATAAAAAGTAAGCCAAGTCAATCTCAGCCAAGTTCACACGCGCGGACAAACGCCCACTGACCGAGCGTAGGGTAAGGTGTGAATCAGGAGGTGCTTACGGGAATTCATGTTGACTCACATCCTGCCTTTGAAAAATACACTGTGAGACTTTCCATTACACTTACTCGCAATGTGCTAATAAAAACAGCGATCGTAGCGATACGGAATTCTGAGCAAGACGAGGCCATTCCACCTCTAACCACTCGCACTGATCAGGAAAGGAACGAAATAATTGTCCCCATGGTATCCAATCTCCTCTTATCTTTCGAGTCCCATTAATACCAAAGCTGTAATCATGGGCAAAAGAGAGACAAAAGATATAGAAGAAAAAAAGAGTAAAATAGATAAAAATAGAAAGAAAGGGAAGCGAGGTAAAGAAATGGAAGCAATGATAAAAGGAAAATAGAGAAGAGAATGCAATATACAAGTGAAGAAAGGGGGAAAAGATGCGAGAGTAAAAGAAACAGAGAAAGATAGAAACAAGAGGACGACAAAGTTAGAATGAAAGAAATAAAGCAAGAAAAGAGAGAGAAAAAGAAAGACAACGAAAGAGACACAGAAAATTAAATAAGAGGAACAGAGAAAGAAAAATCGAGTTAGAAAGAGAGAGAAGGTAGCAAAATTCATAGAAAAATAGAGAAGAGATAGAAATATAGAAAGCAAGAAAGAGAAAGATGAAGAACGTTAAGAGAAAATAGAAAACAAGAAATAAGGAGAGAGAGAAAATAGATAACGGAGGAAGAAAAAGAGAGGAAAAGAAATAAAAAGAGAAAGAAAGAGGACAGAGCGAACTGAAGAAAGAGAACAAGGGACAGACAGAAAGGGGAGAGAGAATATTACCGAAACAGAACCCACTATGCTCAGAAAGGAAAAAAAGGTTCCATGGCTTGCTCTCGAGAGCTAAGACCTTGACTACTAATATGTTAGGACATCGCAATCTTATCGCATACGTTGTGTTACGTAACAACACAATTTAGATAAATGTGAAAGTTTTCGAGAGCTCTTTGCTTGCATGATCTGGCAAAGCTGAGAAACCATTTCCAGCGTGTTGGTGATGGCGAACAGCAGCTCGCTCCTACATTGCATTGTTCGGAGGTAAGGATCTGACGTTTTCTGTTGACTTATACACAAAACAGTGTGGTTCACGAACTTATTGTCTTTTAAATTTAGTTAACATTTTGAACGAGAGCCAAATAAGCTTTTGGAACACTTCCTTGTCGCTACACTCAAAGAGATACGAGTACATAAACACCAGGAAACTCAAACAGCAGCCATGTTGGAGCCATTTTGAGCTCCCAGCCAGGGGCGGACGGATCGTTTAGACCCCGCATGTAATTTTGAAAGTGTTACAAGGCAAATTTTAAATTGTAGGACCGGTTTTTAAGAATAAAAAAGAAGTGACCCGAGATGGTCTAGTCGATATGATGTCTGACTGCCACAACAGAGACCCGGATGCGATTTCTTTGTCAGGTCATCTCAAGGGGGGAACTTTTCAGACCAAGTCCCTGCATGCAGCAACTCTGGGGTTCACCCAGCCTCTCATGAAATAGGTACCTGGGTGAAACCCTGGCACAAGACGGCCATAGCGTGGTGCTGATCACACAATCTCCACAAAAGTTGTGAATGTGTGAAAGATACCTGTCCTTTAACTAATATTGAGCGGATTCGAGGAGTTTGAAGATTTCGGAGATCGTACAGTTTGACCAAGATAAGAAAACCCATGCGGCGCTGTCGTCGAATTTTCAACAGTAAGCGAGCGGAGGGAGTGAAGGATAATGCAATCACATGTTTGCCATTCAATCTAGCCCTTCTGTTGCCCAAATGTGCTACGTTCTTTTACACATCGTCATCACTTTTATTCAGTGTCAAGTGTTCATGTGATCATGAAGGAAACCGTACACAGCGAAAGCAGAGAAAAAACTGCCCACTTCAGTTCGACAGTTTACCGATGTTCGTATCTTGCTTGAGCTGTGCTTTCTAAGTCTGATGCATTGTATCTGTATTTAAATGTTTTAATTTTACGGCCCTCCCCGATGTAGCGTCGTAACTTTGTAATCAAGAGGTCCGAGTTTCGTTACCCGATGGAGGCACATAGTGGTTCGGATCCCACTTTAAACTGTAGGTCCAGTCCCGATTAGCCTTATTATGCATAAAGTGGACTTAAAGCACCAACCCAATAAAAAATTACATCTCATTTCTGCCATTTTGGCTAATCACGAAGATGATGATGAGGCTGTTCAGGCCGAGACTCGAATTCGGGAACTTCAGCAACGAGATCGAAAGTTTGCCGCAGAGCTGGCGTAGGTTTATAGTTTCCGAAATGTGCAGAGGGATTCATATGTTAATAACAAATGTATCAAAGTAAAGTACGAATTAGATTTTTTAAAAGACGTTTTAGCTTCCAATTAAGGTACTACACCCAAATACCCACAGGTGTTTATTCACTATTATTATTCGCCATGCACTGCATTTTGCAGACTAACGAGGCTCTGGTGTCTGGACCTACGGCCAGTATAATCCTCTGTAGGGTTGCTGTGTTCTTATTTGAACTATGCAAGCGTATCTTATAACTAACTTTCTCGTCCTCGTGTGAGCTGACTGCCCCTTTACAGCCTCAGCCTCAGCCAAGTAAGAATATTTTAATCCTCCGACATTAGAGTTATGTTATATTAGTTATGGTAAGGGGCTGGACCTTGTATAATGTGACGGGTGCAAAATAGCCTAAGTGCTGACGCAACCAAAATTTCAAATTCAATGAATTAATCAGCATTATTATGTTATTATTGTTTTTGTTGTTGTTATTATTATTATTACTATTATCTTAGGTTTGCAACATGCAGCGTTCTCCCATCGCAAACGAAATGGAGTTACTGGCATTGCCCGGGTAACGAACCACTGACCTCGCTGACCATCGGTCAGCTGGTGGATGTAGCGGCCGATCGTTGGGGAGACAGAGAAGCCCTTGTCTCCCTACACCAAGGGCAGCGGCTGACCTTCAGTCAAATCAGAGAGAAGGTACGTTTCATCTAATATCCACAACAATAGGATAAACAAGGTGCCATGCACGAAACTTACAGACAGATGTATCATGATTTAAGGGTGAGAGGTTAAACATTGTGACTCAACTTGCAAGCATCGCTGTTGCACAATGTCAAATTTCATGATTATGTTTTGTAACTGAAAGAAATAAGTAACAGTGGCAATCATGAACTTGTCCAGCATAGCTTAATGCATACAGGATACGAAATGCCGTTTTTCGTGGCCTCAGCGCCAGAAACAGGCCAAAACATTATTCGTCTTCATGCCCTCTAAAAGCTGTGGAAGTTTGTGGATGTTGTTTGGTAGCATCCTGTATGCAAGAAATATAATTTAATTACTAAGAAGTTGGAATACAAGTGCAATTTTCTAGATTTATCGCCATGTTCCTTTGAACGGTGGGCCACAGTAACAGCTTTCTCACCCGAGGAATTTGCAGCACTTATCTCATTATGAGTTTTGCTATCCAAGCAACGTAATCCAAATTTCTTGTCACCCTGTAGTGACCTCACACTATTCATCAGGGAAGTGCCTAGGAAAACTATCTGGAGAGGGATGCGTGCAAACATTTTCATCATCCTCCTAACAGAACAAGCAATTGCTTGACAAACAACAACTAGTTAGTAAGAACCTTTCAAACGTCATGTTAGGCACGATAAACAGGTTGTACGTCACGTCAAAAAGATCCTATCCAGGTATTATAACTTCTTTATTCCACAGGTAAACCGTATAGCAGGAGGCCTATTGCGTCTGGGGCTACGTCACGGCGACCGTATTGGACTTTGGGCCCCTAATTCGTCGGAATGGTACCTCACCCAGTTGGCGGCTGCAAGAGCTGGCCTTGTATTGGTAAGCTATCAACATTTTCTATTATACAGGGTGAGGCAGTCAAACGGGAAGATTTAAAAAAAATCGCAGAAAATAGAGAGAGCAAATATTAGTTATTTTTTGAACATGAATGTACTGTACATGAGTGGAAATTACTAGTGTACCTGAAAAATGTTCATTTTTTGAATATGGTGTCAGTAAGATGGCGTCCTTGGTTTGGCACACATTTTCGGAGTCTCAGAGTAAATCCGCCCATCCGAAATTAATCCACACACTCTCCGTGAAACGCCTTTCCATTCAGAAAAAGTAACAGTGTGTTGTGCATTATCATCTTGTGGACTCATCGAAAATTAAAACGGTAACACGGTGACGGTAAACGCTGGACGTTATGCTGACATGTGGTAACCTTTTTCCTGCCTGCCCTCGATGGCTATGGCCCAGTTGAAGAAACACTCTTCCAGCAATATGGTACAACTAGCCATACTGCCAGAGTGTCTATGGATGTGCTTAGACTCGCTTTTCCTGGTTGTCTCATCAGCAGATTCGGCAATATTCCGTGACCTGCCCGTTCACCCGATTTGGCGGCTCTTGACTTTTTTCTTTGGGGTTACCTCAAATCCAAAGTATTCAAGGACAAACCTCCAAGAACCAGGGATGATTTGAAGGAGTGAATTCGGCAAGAGATCCACAACATTCTGTTGGAGATGCTACGAAGCGTCATGGGCGGATTTACTCTGAGACTCCGACAATGTGTACAAAACCAAGGACGCCATCTTACTGACACCATATTAAAAAAATGAACATTTTTCAGGTACACTAGTAATTTCCACTCATGTACAGTACATTCATGTTCAAAAAAATAACTAATATTTGCTCTCTCTATTTTTTGTGAATTTTTTAAATCTTCCCGTTTGACTGACTCACCCTGTTCAAGTTTGAAGGATCAACAAGAGTGTAGTATAATTTGTATTTCGACATTGTGCATCACAATCTCCATGGTACCCAGATAAAGCTACCATATCCTGTGGTTTCCTATAATTCAGGGGCGTCGGGACAAGGTGGATAACGGTGGGCCCAAACCCATATTAGAATTTTAAAAAAGGAACAATACAATTCTTTCTTATGTTGCGTTTATCGTGACTGGACCTACAATTTGACGTAGAAATCGAACTGCTGTGCAGCATGCTCCCGCCAGGGATCGAACTCAAGACAATAGCAATAAGAATCGTAACAGTATTGAGATAATTACTAACTATACTCGTCCCCCTCCGCGTCGCGCTACGACGCCAGTGGTCCTGGGTTCGAATCCTGGCTGGGTATGGATGTTTGTGAGTGTCCATTTATCAATTTCATTATATCATCACTCATCCCCATCTTCGTAAATTAGCCAAAAATGGCACAAAAAGCGAAGTAAAATAAAGCAATTCAATCAATCAATTGTCCTCCTCCGTGGCCGTGCGGTTTAAGGCGCTGTGCTTTGGGCTCCGACTTCGGAACGGCATGGGTTGGAGTCCGCCTATATTCAGTCTCTGGGTTCTCGGCTTGTGTATAGGACGGGTAGCAACCCACCGTCGTGAGGAAATCGGGGAGCTACGAGTGAGTAGCATTACCCGGTCACGGATATCTCATATAACGGCTGGGAGTTCGATGTGCTGACCACACGACACCCCATTACCGGTTGAAGATCTCCACACCTCTAGGTAGGATTGTGGGAGAGGGGGAGACTGGCAGTCGGGAGATCGGCCAAGGCCGTTACGGGCTGTAGAGCCACGGGTTATTATTATTAACTATACTCTGTCCCAGGAGTCTGTGGAGCAAGGAAACGAAAACAAATACTCTGAGCATTGGTAACCCGACGGGGTGAACGCGTGAAAGGGAAAGAGATTGCATGGAGGGGACAACGCGGCTACCGCTATCATCCGTTTGCAGAAGCACGTACCATTTTGCTACACCCACTCGATTCTCCTTAGCTCTACCGTTATGCGTGGCGTTGCTCCAGCCTCGTGGGACATAGTATACAGGGTGGAACCGAACTCTACCCACAAACTTTCACAGGTTGTTCAGGGATGTTGGCTGAGTGTTTGGTATGAGGAACCTATGGTATACGGTACCTTATTACAGAGTAAGGTGATCTTGATGTGTTATACTTGTATTATGATTTGATTTGAATTTTATTTGAATTTAAAATGTTGGGTGCGTCAGCACTCAGGCTATTTTGCACCCGTCACATTATACGGGGTCCAGCCCCTTATCGTTACACAGAACAACTCTAACGTTGCATAACTAAAATCATAAAACATTAAAATCTTCTGACTTTCGTTAAAAGCCGAGGCTGTAAAGGAGCACTCAGCACAAATAAGGACAAAACACAGGACAACACAAACAAAATTATACTGGCCATGGGTCCAGTCGCCAGAGCCTCGTTAGTCTGCAGTCCAGGGTGTACTACGTGGAAGTGAGGTTGACTATTGGGTGCACTACGTGGAAGGAGCACCCCTTACACCCCACTTGTATTATGTTCTTTGGACCGTGATAGATGGGTTATGATAGATTACAAAGAAAAAATAATCAATTACTCATCATCTTCTGTAATACATCATTAATAGCAATACAAACAATACAAAAAAATACATGAATAAAGAAACAAACCTAGGACAAAACTCGTAATAGTTTGTTAAGTAACTGCACTGTACGTACAGTACAATACACTGTGAATTATTCAATAGTACGAGCCCCATTCGGCAAGCCAGACAACAGCAAGATGCATCTGAGAGGAAACACGTGATTACCAACTTCCGGCTTAAGATCATCTGAGCTGAATCGCCGAACGACAAAAAAAAAAAAGTCACACGCGGTTTGTGGATGAAACTAGTCAATGCAACAACTAGCATACAAGCTGCAAAGGGGAAAATTACGGAGAATATATATATTTAGGAAAGAATTAAAAAAGTTGCTACTATTCTCTGAAAGGGGGTAAATATGAAATATCATCTTTGGTCATACGATTAATTGCATTTAAGTAATTAAAATCGATTTTTGAGTTCATTTTCATATTCAGCTTCATAATATTTCTAGTTCAATCAAAATATTTGTTCTGGATGGAAAAGAATGTTACCACGTTAGGTCTCATTATGGATATATACTTGTGCAGACGAAACGAGTCAACTTTTAACTTTTCCTTGACTTCCTCCGGCTGCAAGATGGCTGTAAGCCGTCTGAATGGCCGAAGCTTTCACTCTGCAAGACGTGACGTCAACTTCCGCCCGCCGAACGCTAAACGTGCAAGATCTTAGAGCCGACTTGAAGTCGTCTCGCCCGCCGAACGGGGCTTCTGTTTCTTTAAAGCAACTGTTCAAAATGTCGACCGCCATGATCACGACAATCTGCACAGCGATGCAGCATTGACTGTCGCACACGCTCTAGCCTCCCAGGAGATTGAAGCACATCTTCAGCGGCTGCGATAATCCTAATACCTTGGCAATCAGTCAAATTGGTAATGTGCCGAGTAAGCATACGCAAAGGTAGTTTAACTCGAGAAACAAAGGAAATTCCGTGCAAACATACACAAAGGTAGTAGAGTTTGAACAAACGAAAGAAATGCAATTACTCTGTAATATAGGACCATGGGTTCCTCGTATCAAAACACTCAACCAACATCCCTGAACAACCTGTGAAAGTTTGCCGGTAGAGTTCGGGTCCACCCTGTATATGCAGTAGGCAGAAATAAGGATAGAGAAAAGATGGCAGTAAGAGAGAAAGAAATAAATGAAAAGGGAAGATACAAATAGAAATATAAAGCAAGAGAAAGATAGATTCTAAGGGAAAAGCAAAAGAGATAGAGAGAAATGGAAAGAAGTGGAGGTAAAACTAATGAAAAATAAATTGATATAAAGTAAGAGAAAAAGATATATAAATAGAAAAGAAGAGATAGAAGTGGCAAGAAAGAGAGAAATAATATTAGTAGCATTAAAATGTTTCTTCTGCCCGTCCAGCCAAACAAGATTCTAAGGAGACGCCATTGTGTAAGCCTACTGCAATTATCTACAGTTTAACATATTTTCCCTGTATGTTTATTTTTCTTGCAGATATTTATATCACCATTTCCTGTACATATTTAGGTGAACATCAACCCAGCGTATCAACCAGCAGAGCTCGAGTTCTGCATCAACAAGGTTGGGATGCGAGCGTTGATAGCGGCAGATTCCTTCAAGACGCAAGACTACCACAAGATAGTTGGGTCCATAGCCCCTGAACTACAAGAAGCAAAGCCTAGTCAGTTGAAAAGCAGTCGAATTCCGAGCCTCTCCACTTTGATCATCATGTCCGACTGCGACCTGCCGTAAGTTTCAAATTACACAAGGAAATTAATTATAGACTAGGGTTCGAATCTCAACTTTTGGTACCATTTAGTGACTAACGTACAACGGCACTTGAAAAATTGTTTACTTCTGGGCTAGTTTTTGAAGACTCGGATTGTAAAACGCTCAAAATGCTGACCAAGGCAGAATTCATTGTTAAATAAACACACTTTATATAAACGTCTCGTTTCAAGCTCTTCTCTAGACTCTTCTCCTCAGAGTCTGAGGAAGACCTTTGCTATAAAATTGAAACGTCACGTTTATATAGTGTGTTTATTTAACAATAAATTCTGCCTTGGTCAGCATTTTGAGTGTTTTATTAAACATGGAAATAAGGCTTAATAGCGTAACACTCAGATTGTGATTATCTTTTTACATAGTGTTTCAGATGCTTGAAGCAGAAGTGTAGTATTTTACATACCTACATTTCTTCCCTGTAGAATCCATATTACTAATCGGGTTTTGCATGGGAATTTGAACCTATGCGTATGCTACCATTGGTGAATTTATTAAAAATAAACGTTTACTTTGCCGATAAATGTTTTCAAAAGTGAAACAGCTTTCTCAAAAAATAGATACTAAAGCTGTGATTACCGGATTTAAAAACTGAAGTAAAGCATTCCTTCTGCTTTGTTCTCAAGCATTTCAGCTAACTGCCAGTAACACTCATTATCTTGACCAAGTTTGGGAGGCCTAAAAACGAAAATACAATGAGATGTAATACAAAATGCTTGGAATCCCGAATTACCCACTGACTATAAATATGCCTATTCAAATTCGTTCGTTTGAGTTTAGAACATTGTTTTGAGATGTTGTATATATTTCAAATTAGTCAAAATTTTTAATTAAATCATTCATATTTCTTTTTGTTTCGGATCTTCCTTATAGTTTATAGTTGTCTTTGTAATCCATTTCTTTCAATTATATATGTTTCTCATTGTGAAACTTTTCACCAATCTACCAATTGCAATTATTTCTCCAATCTATATAACTAACTCTCTCTTCCCAAATTTTGATAATTTCCAATTATTTTATGTATATTATAATCACGCGAATCATTCTAACTTAAACCCTCTTGTCTTTTTTTTCTTTCTTCTGCGTCCATACAGAGTTTGTAGGCCTTCTGCCTCTGCCTGTCATACGGGGGATATTGATTCGATTCCCGGGGTACATTATCCCAGTTAGGGGACCAGAGGAATAAAGATTGTCGGAGCGTGGTGTCGATCACGCCACCTCTAAAATTGCAGAGATCGAGACTGTACACGACTCTCCCTCTGTAGTCTGTAGTAACAGAAGATCAAACATTATAAATAAATCACCTATCAGGAGAATGTGTGAACTGTACAACAGATGTTCCGAAAGGGAACCAAAATTAGATATATTTCACATGCCTATTCAGACATTCAAAAAAGCTATTCAAAGGATGGAAGAATAAATGTCAACCATGTAAATATGAACGTATTTTTTTACAAATCTATATTTCTTTCGTAGTTTGTATTCAATTATTTAGAACAGTGTAATTGGACATTAGCCTGTTGTGTTCAATGAATAAATAAATAAAATAAATAAATATTACTGTAAATTGTTGCTCTTAGATTTATAAAATTAATAAAAAGGAACTGTAAAATTATGCTAATATTAATTAATAATTTACCTAATGTTTTGTTTTAAATATTAACTCATTCAAATACTCAGAAAGAATGAGGACCTCAGTTCCAAAATGAATTTTTATTTCATTCACTATAGTTCAAAATGTAATAAAGACAAGCCCCTAGGTTATATCTTCCATCCTTGAATTCTACTGTGTTTATATCAATTTCATATTCCATGTAAATTATAATGCATTATGTAAGTATTGGGTTGGTGCGAATGAAATGTCCGGCCCAGATGCGTCATTGCCAAAGGCCAAAAAAATCAAAACTACAATACCTGGTTAATTAAAATAGTCGCCGTCTGCAGCCACACACTTTTGTCATCGCTCAGCCAACAATTGGATTCCATGGCGAAAGAAGTCTGGAGTCTGCGACGCAAAGATCTCCTCAACGGCATGTTGCACCGCCCGATCATCAGCGAAGGTCTTCCCTGTCAGGAAGTGATCGAGATGCCGGAAGTGATGGTAGTCAATGGAAGAGAGGTCGGGAGAATATGCTGGATGAGGAAGGGTTTCATATTGCAACTCATGGAGAGCCTGCACCGTCCTTTGCGCGACATGTGGGCGAGCATTGTCGTGCAACACGAGGACACCATGTCTGTGGACCATTGCTGGATGCTTGTGGAGAAGTTTGTGGTGCATTTCATGGAGTTCAGCACTGTAACAATTTGCATTGATGGTTTCACCTCGCCTGAGAAAGACATTATGGATCACACCCACCATAGACCACCATACCAGCAACAACACCTTCCGTGGGTAGAGAGGTGGTTTCGGAAACCGCCCTGGACGTTGATCACGATCCAACCGTTGTCCTGATCGTTTATGATTGTCATAGCAGATCCATTTTTCATCTGAAGTGACAATCCGATGCAGGAAACCATCCAGGTTATTCCTTACACTCAGAGAACTGCACACCTCCAGACGGCGAGTCTTGTTGACCGGTGTCAAATCATGTGGTACCCATGAGTCCAACTTTTTCATTTTACTGATCGCAGGGAGCCGCCAAACGACAGTGGTATGGTGTATGCCTAACTCGTCTGCAATGGCACGAACACTTTTCCGAGGGTCCGCTTCCACGGGGTTCCTGAGGAACGCACCCGAACATGATGTTGGTCGATGGCCACTGGGTTCATTTTGCAATGCTGTGTCACCGGAACGAAATTTGACAAACCAACGGCGAATGGTGCGTTCATTTACCATTCCTGGCCCAAATGCACTGTTAGTGTCTTTAGCGGCTTGCTGAGCAGAATGTCCAAGTTTGAATTCATAAAGACAAATCACTCGCAATTGTGTGTTCTCCATGGTGCACTTTCAGATGACCCTGTTCAGCAACACACTGCCTCCTGACTGTCTGGGTGCTCCAGCCTGTTTGCTGGACGTATACAGAGTTTATGACGTTAGACCTGTGACCTCAGTCAATCCCTGTGTTGTGTGGTTGAGCTGAGTTTCCGACCAGACGTCAAAGCGGACATTTCATTCGCACCAACCCAATATCTCTTTATATTTTGTTTTGTCCGTGGTGGTACAGATCTGAAACATTGAGTGTAAAGGTATTATTTGTACATTGTAATATTCAAAATTTTGTGTACATCTAGGCAATTCTTGTATTGGATAGTTACGTCTGACATTTTATGTTACTCTTTCAATCATACTTATATTATTATTTTAATGTTTTTGTTTTTAGTAACTATACTTTCTTTTGTGTACATTTACAATGTACTTTAGCGTTGACATACTTCATGTTTATCAGAAAATATGGAACACTGTAATTGGGCATTCGCCTATTGTTTTCAAGTACTATAAATAAATACCTATTTATACTGGCACGATACGTTGCACAGAAGATAACTTTATATTTTCTTTTTCGGTTTCAAGTTAATTTATAAATAAAGGGATACCTATTATTTCTTCTCTCTGAGATGTTGCCAAAATCGTTATAATATATTTTCACAGGGGAGCATATCGTTTCAAAGATCTCGAAGATTGGGGCAGAAAAGACATCGACAACGTTCTTGACCTCCAAGGAAAGATCCAATGCGACGATCCAGCTAACATACAGTTTACATCAGTAAGTACTGGGAAATTTTGTATTATTTCCTACACAAAGTCTCATCACTTCTTTGCAGTGCACACTGCAGTGAATATATTAAACATTTTGCTGGCTTGGATGCCATCTGTTGCTGAGTTTTATTTCTAAGGAAATACACTTCCGGGTTCCCATTGAATTAACTAAAAAAAATAAACTCAAATAGACTAAAAATAGACTTAATTCAAGTAATCGTAAACGTTTATCCTCTCAACTAATAACAAAGATTGATTGATTGATTGATTTGATGTTTTTAAGTCCACTTTATGAACAGTAAGGCTAATCGGGACTGGACCTACAGTTTCAAGTGGGATCCGAACCACTGTGTGTCTCTACCGAGTATCGAACCCGGGATCACTTCATTACAAGGCAGCGACGCTACGAATGTACGTGACAATAATGATGCTAAAAGTGGTACATAAGCGTTTTTCAAAATAAAAAATTAAGAAAGATATTCCATCATGAAACAACAGGAGAGTGGAGAAGCTACATAATCAATGTCTGTAACCTGATTTTATGAGAATAATTAAATCTGGAAGACTATGGTGTGTATTCCATATAGCATAAGCGGGAGAGAATAGAATAGTTTGCAAGGTTATTTTGGGAAAACCTGATGGTAAGAGGCCTGTGGGAAGGCCAAGAAAAAGATGAAATTACAATATTAAGATGAACGTGAAGGAAATTGGGGTCGAGTGAATTGATGTCATCTAAGATACGGACAGGTAGAAGACATGTTGTTGCGTCAATGAATCTTCGAGTTTAGGAATGCCAGTGAAAAATATGTTTCATTTATAATGTCTTAAAGTATAAATAATTATATTATCTTCCTGTACCACACTGAATTGTGACGTATATTTCAGTGACTGTGACATTGCAGGGAACAACAGGAAAGCCTAAAGGTACGACCCTCAGCCACCACAACATTGTGAACAACGCTTTCTGGATGGGGAAGAGGATAGGTTTCCATGAACAGGTAATGAGCAATTTCTGTAACTTTTTTAAAAGGTTATTGCTATGTTAGCATTGGAAATTAAACGATACATTCGCCGGAAATACAAACGTACGGATTGTACAAAATTTCACTTAGAATTTTCCAAATTTACCATAGAAGTAGTAACGTTACGGATGTCAGTACGTACAGGATTATTTTGAAAAAATTAAACAATTCCATCAGGCTTGACCAACTCGCGTGCTTTGTGGAGGCCAACAACGGTTACGCCTGCACACTACTCCTCAAGTCCAGTAAGCAGCAGAGGAGTTGCCACTTGCGTTCAGAGGTAAAAAAAAATACTGCGGGTGAAGGCGCCCTCCTTCCATGCTTATAATGCCACACGCCCTGTTACTACGAATCAGATGAGACGTTTCCTACTCCACGAACGCGACCGACGAAGCCTCCTGTCTCGTTGACTCCCTCTTACAACACTACAGTAACGCTGCTCGCTCTGAAGTCCACATGTGCATGCAAGAACGCTCTTTCACAAATATGGCTGGTTGACCAGGCCTGAATTATATGATTCTCCAAAATATTAAATACAGTAGTTAAAAAGGAAGTAGGTAGTAAGTAAGAAAAGAATGAAGTTAAGTATTGGTATCAATATTAAAGACTGTGCAGGTATGCACTGATATATTAACGAATTACTTAAACAAACCATCAGTTTACTTCAGATTCGCCAAAATTTGAGAAATAAAATATATTTGTTTTCATAAAAAATTTAAATGCAACAGAAATACTTATAATACTGCCACTTCAGTCTTTATTCATAATTGACTTCCAGCACCACAAGCTCTGCATGCAGCCCCCGTTTTTTCACTGCATGGGCAGTGTGTGCGGTAATTTGGGCGCTCTCCACCATGGCGCTACTGTCGTACTGCCTGGACCAAGTTTCAAGAGTAGCTTATCCATAGAAGCCATTGAAAAGGAAAGGTAAGTTGACTCCCCTAGTCAGGTTAGATTAACTATTCTCTATGTGTCAGTAACTATCTCTCTTTTTATATTCTTTATTACCTGAATTTCTCTCTTTGTTTTGCTATTTGTCTTTTTACCACTCTGCAACACTCGAGCCCCACGTTATGGCGCCAAAAACTTGCAACATTCACGCATGCCTCACGCTCGAGGGAGGATCAATAGCTTAGTTAGCTAAGTGTTTCAAGTCTACCCATAATGCTAACCTTTATCTCCAGCATGAGAATCTATTTTACTCAGGGTTAGGGAAAAACAAGCACTTAGTGGGCTATGACCTAACTGACCAGTTAAGTTCATTGACAACTCAAAATTAACTAAACATATAAAGGTTTATTTCACCACAAACTTAAGCAAGAACTGAACTTAGACCCTTTTACAGTAGGTTTATACATCCAACTTATAGTTTCACAGATGAAGATATATATATATATATATATATATATATATATATATATATATATACAGGGTGATTGGTAATTCGACCTATTCCTGGAAAGGGGTAATACTATAGCAAATTTGCAACAAATTTGACCCTATGCACCGGGGGTCGGAAATCAATGGGTTTCGAGTTATTGCAGTTTGTAGATTTTCGTGACTTATTCCGACTTGCGGCCAAAAAACTACTACTCCCTGGGCACTTAATCGACACGTTGCTAACAGCTGACGAATGAGTGACTACTGGGAAAAAAATTCATGCCCAAAATTCCCATACCCACAGAAAGAAACACTCATTGGAGCACACGTCATGAAGAAATTTGGATATTATCGTTTAAATCGAAAAGGATTAGGTACTCAAAAAAATGGTAACACACTTAGCGTTAAAATTATAGAAAAAACTTCCTCGTTTCATAAGCTCTCCAAAAAGATACAAATGTTGTCAACTTGCACAAGGGTTGGTAGAAAAATCTGAATATATATATTCATATTTGGACCTCCCTATATAGTTATGGCCTCTTGTAGTTGAACTATAAAACTTTTAACCCTTAAAGAAAAGGGAACAGGTAAACCCATACAACTTCGTATATGATACCTAGTACTCTTGTTAGAAAACAATCACAAAGGGTTTATAAACAAAGCATCTAAAAGAGAAAGATTAGTGTAACCTTAGAAATGGCTCTTTGTTTCCATGTAGGAGTAACAGGCCAAAAACGAAAGAATAGATTCTACGAAGCGAATTTCCCAACATCGGGGAGACGGGGTTTCGCTGTTACCATCCCCAATGTCGAGATGACGGGGTTTTATGAAAGAGAAAGGTCTGGTTACCTAAATATATCTTGCCCGAAAGCGGAGTGGGTTTCTCTCACACTAAAGTGGAGTAAATTTCTCTCACCAGAAGGTGGAGTGGGATATCTTTTTCTCTCTCCTGTTAGGAGGAGTTTACCTCTTGCCCGTAAGCAGAGCTCTGCTTCTCTCGTCCGCAGACGGAGTCAAACCACAGATTAATGTCAAACTGAGATGCTAGCCCCGCTCTCGCCTTTATATTGAGTCGGCGACGCTAGCGTAAGCAAGTGGAGGAAATATAAACTATTAAAAGTATATTCTTACATTAAATATTAAGAAAGTTTACCAAATTAGAGGTGTAATTTGGTTTTAAATTGGTACATTTCTTATTACATATTTTTATCAGAAAGGTCACAAAAATAGAGGTGCGACTCGTACACATTGTGACGAGACGGGTTTGTTACAACTCTTTCTTGCCTATGCATCCCTTCATTCACTCTTTTTCGTATTATTGTAAAACAAACTGCAGTATTTGGTTTAGAGAAATGAAATTTCGAAAAAAGTACAAGATATTTTTCGTAATAGTAAACAAATGTGTATTATAAACACGCTGTATTAAACAATGTGATATATGCGAATAATTAAAAGGCTTTTCAGTGAATTTTAAAGTAAAAATATTTTTTCCTTCAAATTCTCTCTATTTTTTATCGCTCAATTTCCTTCCCTACAGCTCTATCACCTTCTATTTCGCTCTTCTCACCTCAGATTTCTGGATATTTGCTACCATTATCTAATTATGCTCGGTATACGAAAATAACGTCAAGAAACAGTTTGTTTGATTGATTTGGTGTTTTAAGTCCACTTTATACAAAGTGAGACTAATCGAGACTGGACCTACAATACAATAAGGGAGGAACCCCCGTATACAACCAAACCTCCACCCGTATGCATTCGAGGGCATACGCTTGTCCCAATGCCTCTGCAATAAACTGGGACGTCTTTTGCTCGAATTACGGTTCCCCCGTTATCGTTGTGCACTACTATTTTATTGATAATTGCAGATACATAAGACTGAAAATAAAAAGAAAACAATACAAGATTAAATAACATAGTTAATAAATTGAGTTACATTACATTACATTTGTAGACAGTACAATGCTATACATTTTTCCACGTGAATAAGTATCTTCCGTTACATATTGTTTGTATTACAATTTTAGGTGATATGCTGTAATGTGTGGTGATCTAGCATGTACCGGATCCCGGGCTCCAGGATCTATGAATGAGAAGTTTTTGGAGCTCGCACGCCCTATACATTACATAATATTGTTTATTGATGCATCTTGCATCAGGAGCCGGCAACCGAGAGCGGGTGAACTCTTGGTTTAAGACCATTTATTTTTACGTTTGCAATTATTGTTGTCAAAGAATGCTCCACCCCAGAGGCTAGGTGTTCCGCTGTCGGTGTCCAGCCCCCATCTGTACAAGAGTTTGGGATTTGGAGTTGGTAAAGAGTGATTATAGCGCGCGCGAGTTTCCTTAGAACGGGTATGTGTGGTTTCTTAATGCTTTGAGATAAAAACTATATATGAATTAATAATAGATATAAAAATTTAAAAGAACATAATAAAAAAGAAGAAGAAGGAAAATTTTTTAAACACTGGAGTTGCAGCGTAGTGAAAACATGGTGCTGAAAGTGTAGATATATGGTGATAAATATGAAACTGAAATATAAGACACTGGAGTACCAGTGCAGGGATAAAATGTGTAAAGTGCACTTTAGCATGGCAATTTAAAGATATGTGTTTTGTTTGCGTCTGATGAGGATATTTATATGAGTTAGAGGATTAGTTTACATGTTTGATGTTCTGGATGCAGCCACCCTTATAAGGTAGTCTTTATGTTTCTCACCAGGCATTCTGATTGGACGAATTCTCCTACGCTCCTCAGCTTCCTGCCTTCCCAGTAAGACAGCGAAGAATCTTCTTCTAGAAGCATTTTCCGGAGCTTCCTCCACTTCTTACACTTCGTCTCCTTCTGCCTCCCGTTCGTCCAGCCGAGCCGGTGCGGGAGGCACATTCCTGGTGTGTGAATTCCTTGCCGGTTGAAACCTGATATTCCTTACTTCTTCATTGTGTCTTGCCGGGATGGGCGCTTCCGGTTGGGGATTTTGGAGCCGAGTATTAAATTTTCTTTGTTCTTCTAATGATACTGCGTTCGCCAGGGCTCTAAGCTTGTCCAACTGCTGAGGACATAAGAGTGTTTTGATGTCAGTGGTTGGTAGTTCCCGTCTTAGTCGTTTGATCTCTTCGCCAGCTGCCTGGCAGAAGAAGACTTTGTGTTCTGGCGTATCTCTTATCACACCACATGCGCTGCACGCAGGTGTGGGTCTGCTGCCTATTCGGCAGAGATGCGTACCATATGGGCCATGGCCTGTCAGAAGATGTACGAGTCCTCTTGAATATTGATTGCTGGCTAGTTTATTGTATCTGATGTTTTGCACAAAGCTATATATTCTTCTTCCATTCTCAGCAGTTTCCCACTCCATTTGCCATTCATTTGTCAATCTTGCTCTTATATCGTGTAGGGTAGGGAGGAAGATTCCAACACATTTCGTCAATTCCTGTTCATCTCCTTTCCTGAACTGGTATTTGGCTGCTCGCCATCTCACTTCCTTATCTAGTGGTATGTTACCAGTTACGGCAAGGAGCGCCTCCGTGGAGGTCGTGCCAAATGCTCCCGTCACTCTCAGGAGTATTCTCCTTTGTGAGGATCGAAGTACCCTAACATTCTTCTACACTGGACCTACAGTAAGTGGGATCGGCACCACTATGTGCCTCCACAGAGTATCGAACCTGCCCCCCTTGGTTACAAGGCGACGACGCTACCAATGCGCCATCGGGGAACAGCAATTTCTTTGCTGTAAGAATTCATGGAGACATTTCATAAGAAAAAAATATTTAAAGTGAATACCAAAATATACGTATTAATGTAAGCATATTATTTTTATCTTTATTCATGGGTATTTGTTACGCTGTATAGCCTACACTGTGAGAAGTAATCGTAAAACTTACAGAATTCAACAGCGAGAAAAACAGGTTCTTTTTTTAATATTGTAATATTTTATCATGCATAAAGGTAGATAATAGTGTTTATAAATTGCAGTTGCGTGTACCATAAATAAAATCCTTAACATTTCGTAATTCGGTTAACTATGTGATGGCATTAATACTTTAAAAGCTATTATGCTATTTTTTTTCGGTAGTTGAATGGTAGTGAACAGTGCAGGGGGGTGGCATGGTGGGCAGTTGCCCCCTCACTTTTTTTAAATTTTGCCACCGCACTATGCTAAATCTTATGTACCAAGAGAAAGTAAACTGCCCTTGCCCCCCTAGTTTTGGAACCCAATCGACGCCACTGCTAGTGAAAATTAACGGTCCTAGGGTGTCATTTCTCCATGCAACATTTTACAGTATAAATAGGTTGGTAAGGGAATTTATAATAGCTTGCGATGTGTAACAAGATCTTCCTGGCCAAAACAAACAAAATATAATTCTTCTCTAACATCCATCCAGTGTCATAAGAAACTAAAAAATCATCTACTAGCAAGGCAGCTAAGCACATAACCACGAACAACTTTTCTGTTATAAATATACGTATATCCATCGTAATAATTGGCAACTCTGTTCATGTCACTTGTTAAAACTATTAGCATTCTAAATTTCATAATTTTCTTTTGTATTTTCAATTTATTATTATTATTATTATTGCTATTCCTGTTTCATTCATTGTTCGAGCTGACTTCATACATGTATTGTGTACTAAAGATGAAAGCGACGAACATTAGATATTATATGTCCATTAGTTTATACATATAGGGGAAAGAAGGGGAAAGTGGCCAGTGCGGGCAAAGTGGCCATGTGTGTTTTCTTCGCTGTATAACGCTTCCACCACGCGGGAGCCGGCGAAACAGTCGCCACGGATGCTGTCAATGTTGCCTGTGACTTTGAAGCGGGAGGCTGCACTTTTCTAGATGTGAACTCATTTTATTGTTTTTTCGCAATTCTGATTTTAGCTAAGTGGTACAAATTGAGGACTAAAAGTGGTAAACGTTGTAAGTGCCAAAAGCTAACGTTTTAGGAAATCGCATCGTTCAGCACATCAGTCCGTAAGAACGTTCACACTGGTGACCTCTTTACACGCCCTTTGAACTACTTAGAGGGCTACCAGCCACATTTCACGTTTACCACATTATAAAGCATGGCACATTTCACAGTTTAACGTGGAAAACGGTGTTTGAATTATTGTGGCACTTACAGCGTTTACCAATTTTAGTCTTCAATTGTTGATTATAGCTAAATAATACTAAGTGTTATAATTATATGCTCTTGTGCTGTTTGATCAGCGTGAAATAATCATTTAAATGATGTGTGTTTGAAAACGCTAAGTCATGTAAGTTAGACGTTAGACCACAGTTTTTGTAACGGCGTCATTCCGGACAAAGTGGCCACGAAACAGACAGACTGGAAAGGCAATGAAGGATGGATTAGATGTTTAAAATGTAAGAAGTGGGCACATGAAGAGTGCGCCGGTTTTGACGAAGAAGATGATGAGTTTGAGTGCGAATTTTGCAAATAGACCTACGCGTAATCCTTTATTGATAGACTATTGCTTACCAATTACTATTTACTTTATCTCTTAAAGATTTCATACTTAAGATAATACTTAAAAAACATAATACTTATTCTTAATGTGTATTACTTCAGCTTTTGTTGATTAAATACACACTCTGAATGAATGTGATTTGTTCATTTACCTATGCAGGTAAAATGGGAAGGGACTGGCCACTTTACCCAACCTAGGCGGGCAGAGTGGTCACTTGGTACTTTTTTTTTTTTTTAAAAAAAAGTAACGTGTACATTTCTAAACAACAACTATTTAAAATAATAGAAATTGGAAGTAAAGTTATTATTTATACTTACTATTGGTCTATGTTTCTAAAACTTTGCTGATTATAAAGGTATGATAAGAATTAATCAAACCTTAGAGTGGCCACTTTACCCTTCCTTCCCCTAATCATTTTCTCCTTCTTATTCTTTTTCCATTTATATTTTTATATTCAGTGTTCAACCAGTTTGCAGGGGTATGTTCAGGGTATGTTCATATATTCCATTCTTACTATATTTCTACTTCACTTTGTAATAATCACCCAGACAAGGGTCTGTTGTAAGAGCGACGCTCGAGGCCGAAACACGCCCGCTCTAATAAAGACGATTTTTATTATTATTATTATTATTATTATTATTATTATTATTATTATTATTATTATTTCCCCATATGATAAATATTTTGCCGCAAACCCTAATAAAATGTAATTAAAGTTTCGTTGTGTTAAAGAATGAAATAGTTAATTAACACAACAATGACAAAAAAAATAACATTGTATATTACAGATGTACTTGTATCCTTGGTACCCCAACTATGTATGTAGACCTTGTGAACCAGGAAGATATAGCGTCACGTGACCTGAGCAGTGCCATCGTAGCTCTCATTGGTGGGTCGCCCTTAGATCCGAAATTGTTGAGGACGATGCTTGAGAAACTTCAGTTGAAAAGGATATGTGTGAGTAAATAAACGAATCACTTGTTACATCCTCTTTCCTACCTCTAGACGAATATACAGGGTTAGCATAAATGACGTTCCAGATTTGAAACATACCGGGTGATCCGTTTGATATGTCAGATAAGTAAAACTTTATACTCAAGAGGTTAATGTACGTATCTCCGAGCAGCTTGTTGTAATATAAGCAGAAAGGATCTAAGTTTCGAATGAGTGGAGGTTTTCAGACTTCAGCCACATGGCGGCTCTAATGTTGACTTGCAATGGTAACATGCATGTGCATGGTAACAAAGGTGGTGATCACGTCACAACAGCGCACACAGTATGTCGTATGGTATGCGAAATATTCGAGTATTACATGCATGCTATTGCCGCCACGCAGCTGAAGTAAGTAAACCTCCACTCATTCGAAACTTACGCCCCTTGTGCTTATATTAAGTACAACAAACTGCTCACAGATACGTACATTAACCTCTTGTGTATAAAGGTTTACTTTTCTGACATCTCAAACGGATCACCCGGTATATTACATTTGACTGAATCCTGTTGCACAAGATTGGTACGGGTGGAGGGATAAATTCGAAACATATGTGTTCATCTAACCACGTCATCACTGAGATGACGGAGTGGTATTTGAAGGGGGATAATGGGGAATTTCCCCTCTGGTTACTGCGTCCGTCCTCGTTTGAAATTTCAGCAAATTACAGTTGTATGTTTTACGGAATCTTTTGAAAAAACCGGAATTGAAATATGTACATGATATATTTAGAAGTCACTTCTCAAACAACTTCACTTCAAGAACACCCAAGCAGGGAAAAGAAAACATGTTATTACTTAAAGCGAAACGTGCCAGTTTCGCACCAGGTGTGCATTTATTTCAATATCGACTGAATGGTCACTGCGACTAGGGGAAAAAATGTACAACAGAATATGAATTGGAAGTGGAAGGTTTTTTTAAAGTTGATTATTAAGCTAGGTACGATCTGAAAAAAGATATGATAAATAAGTATTTACAATTATTTTCAGTTGCTGTTTTGAAGTCCACTTTATGCACAGTAAGGCTAATCGGGACTGGACCTACAGTTTAAAGTGGGATCCGAACTACTATGTGCCTCCACCGGGTATCGAACCATGATTATCTGACCCCTTGATTACAAGGCAACGACGCATAAGTATTTACAGAATCCCATGTATTCCTTACGGACAAACAACTTCAAGTTATGCCTAATCAAATAGAAGTTTCGACTTTTCCCCACCCCAAAAATATATATATTCAACCTGCCCTCTTTCCGTTAATGTGTTTTTCTACGCCATCGAAAGTTTGATATTCCCAAGAGAACAAGTAAATATAATACTCCGATAAGCGTAAGGCTAAAGTTTTCTCCTTCTCTCTCTCTCCCGTGGCGGAGTGGTTAGCACATCGCGCTACGACGCCAGGTGTCCCGGGTTCGAATCCTGGCCTGGGCATGGATGTTTGTGAGGGTCCATTCATCAATTTCATCATATCATCACTCATCCCCATCTTCGCAGATTAGCCAAAAGTGGCACAAAAGGCGAAGTAAAATAAAGCAAATCAATTTTCTCCCTCTCCCAGAACCATCCAGCGCACAAACCTCCCCTTCTCCAGCTCGCCTCGCCGCAAGGGTCGGTAAGGAGAGCCGGTTTAGGGTCTTTCCAGAACCTCGAGTCCGGCTGGACACTGAAACTGTTCCTCGTGGCTTTAAAGGGCAACGGTAACATTTATTGGATTGTAGTTTGGACTCAGACACGAACACACGCCCTCTCGTTTCTGTGATGATGAGTGACCACTGGTGACGTCAAAGATTCTTCTTCTTCATGTATACATGCGCTGACTATATGTGCACTCTTTTCCTTTGAAACTATGTGTAGATCAGTAGCAAACGTGTGCAACCCGACATGTACATATATCTACTAGATCTACTAGTGTGTGTGTGTGTGCGTTTATGTGTATGTATGGAAGATATGAGTGAAGTGCATCCTCTTCTACTTTCGCCTCGATTCTCGCGCTGCGACACACTTTTTATACTATTTTTAAACCGACTTCTTTTACATATATTGTATTTCTTTGCATGCTGCCACCTCCCTTCCTCTCTCGCTGTATCCACAGCCCGTGCAAAGAACCTCCAAAGACGAGGAAATAGGTTAACAGCGGTTTTTCACAGACACGATCTCCGCTCGCATGTCCTCCTCGGGACGCCCCCGGTGGCGTGACTGGAATCATCCCTGCTCCTTTCTTTTACGGAAAAGTGGACCAGCCGTTTCTGATGCAAATATGGAAAATACACTCTCGCTTTCTCTCTCGGTTTCGGGATTGAGGTGTCGGGGAAAACAGACGATCCTTATCTTTCTTCCTCTTTTTACTTTCATCGCACGAGCAGCCGTGGAAATGCCAATCGAATCTTGGGAATAGAATTGTGGTAATTTTGGCATTGTCGTAGGCTATGGTAATATATTAAGAACTCGACTTTTTGATTATACGTATAATGTCGAACTTCCAAGGTTGAGAAGTAGAAATGATGTCAGAGAATTTCGTTGCGGTGGGTTCAACAGAGGATGAATTGTCTTCATATGGACTCATGCTTTCTAGCCATGGTTCCAAAGGTTCTCTCTCTCTCTCTCTCTCTCTCTCTCTCTCTCTCTCTCTCTCTCTCTCTCTCTCTCTCTCTCTCTCTCTCTCCTTTCCTCTACTTCTCTTTCTGTTTTATCTTTCTCTCTCTCTCGTCGTCTCTTTCTCTATCCATAGGAACGCTAGAGGGTTGCGAAAGGGGCCTGTGCACCCGCTTGTGTTATGTCCCTCACCCTTTGCACACCGCCTCTTTAATAGCAATAAACCCAACAAATTAATAGAGGATGGAGCAGCCATATTAGTAATTCTTAATATAAATCATCATAGATTTATTGCATTGCATTGTTGTTTTAAGTCCACTTTATGCACAGAAAGGCTAATCGGGACTGGACCTACAGTTTAAAGTGGGATCCGAACCACTATGTGCCTCCACCGGGTATCGACCCCGGGACCCCTTGATTACAAGGCGACGACGATACCACTACGCCATCGGGGAGGCTAAAATCATGGAAGAGAGCCCATTTCCTATTAGCCTATCTGTGGCGTGCCCAAGATTTTCGAAAGAGAGGATTATGTCTTACTTTTTAGTAGTCAACCCTATATTTTGCCATATTTTCCAGCATTTAAAGTAATTTTTTTAGAAATGTTGAGCCAAAAGAGGGAGGGTTATAACACCGATGAACTCACCCCCCCCCCACGAGGGCACGTCACTGCCTATGTGGGCTAAAGCTACTGCTATTTAACAACAATTCACAACCATTTTATTTTCAAGCAGCAAGAAGAACGATTTCTTTCTTTGTAAGCCTACGATATAAATTATGGATTAACTTTTTTTATAATTGTTATTGTCTCAGTTTACCCTCTATATTTTCGCAGTTTTCAATTATTTTTATTCTATCAGAATTTGTATGCAGAAAAAAACTGTTATTTGTGCGTCATAATAGATACAAAAACAAGCTGGGAGACTTCAAGATGACCATCAAGTTGGTCACATAGCCTACCCTATCAGGTATCATGTATCGGTATGTGTGTTTGTAATTAGAGTTTCCATACTTATGTATCACCCTGTACTAGGAAACTGTGAGATCCTGAGTTCCAGTCTTCAAATATTGATCATCATATTCACTATCATCTATATACTTTAATTTTACCTTTTTCACGAAATGTGCCTATTTTAATTTGACAGGCCTCTCTGGTCCACTCTTAGAGCTGGCCATGCCATTACTTCTAATGGCGTTACAAGCAACTCATTACTTCGAAACACTGATGCATAGCATGGCCTTGTCCTGATATCCCACAGCATATAAATCATTGTTCATATTAAATGAAGCTTTACTGCGATACGCTGGACACCACCTCCGTGCTGCATGGGGTAATTAAGCATTAGTCTTGATAAGCAACATGTTTTACCGATAAATTCGAAGATTCATATTTGATGAGGAAAGAATGAAGCACGATATATCACGTTCATAAATTTGGGCGCGGCACATCCTGACCAGAGACCACCTATCTTCCTTTGCAGATCTTTCGGAAATTGCCTCCGTTTTTTTAATCTCGCGGATGCCTCCACATGTCGGTCAACTGGCGCTGCTTTGCTTATATTTATACCACGGGTCTATATTCTTCGCTACATTAACGGAACTTAAACTACGCCCTAAAGATTAGTATTTCGTGATGCAATCAGTAGAATGCATTGTAGCTGAGAAGATTATGCGTCGTCTTTTACGTTAGTTTACCTTATTTTCGGGTAATATTCCATGACAGCAAATAGGACAAGACAACGGCTGTGGGTTCGTCGTTCTGACCACATGTCACCCCGTAATCCCGTCCGCAGTGAGAGTGAATGCGGCAGTCGGTAGGTAGTCGTAGCTCTCACGGTCTGTTTCGCCACAGGTTATTATTATTAAATAGGACAAGAATGGTCTATAGTTCACGTTTAGGTCTATCCAAAGGTTCCATAATTAGTTCATTAAATTTTATATATTTTGTATATATTTTGTATTTGCACATGCTTATAGCTATGGTCGTATGCAAAGGATCGTTTAAAGGGTCCAAATCCGTCCAATTGGCTTAGTAAACATTCTATACTAATTAATTAACATTACAGACACTCAAATCAACAAATTAAAAGCAACATACACTTGAAAGAATTATTATTGGCAATCATAAACCGTGTAGAATTTCCAAAAATTGAAATACACAGACATATTTTCAAAACTTCAAAATAAATCATTACAAATAGAATCATGGAAAACTAATAATGTTATTGTTAATGAAATTAGTGCACACACACACAAACACACACATCCCCTAAATATGCCTTAATGGCACGGTGCTATATACACGGCGATACACACAGATTGAAATTGTGTAAAAATAAATGTTTTATTGATTAATTGCAAACTGGTTATTGATATTAACAATAATTACAACAATAACATCAATAATCAATAGTTTATAGTTATTATTATTTCAACTACTTCGGGTGGAGGTGCGTAGTGCTTCTGATTCCACTTTTTACTGATGTACCCCTAAATATTGTTTCTAACGTTGGAATTTCATATGCTTTCACGTAGAAAGAAAATTTTCGCATTTTACAAAAGATTTCGCTCTTTATCGCATCGCTTACGCATCGCAAAACTGTGTGACAAGGTAATAATTCCTCTATAAACAAGAAAACGCAGCTCCGAGATTTGTCACGCATCCTTCTATACGAAAGAACACAATGTAGTTCCGAGAAATCGCGCGAGAGAACACTACCAGGCGCCGGTGTACAGAGACATCTACGGCAAAAGTTCCAACTATTCGAAGGGGACTCGATAATCTTATATATTTATTTACTCAATATTATATTTTTCGGATTATTTGGAGATGCGTCCCCCCCACTAACGATGTCCATGCAACCAATGTGCTTTTCAACCTATTTTGTCTAATCACGACGATGAGAATCAGAGAATGAATAATGAAGTTGATGCAGCGATGCTCACGGAGGAACGAACTTACATGCCCACTCAGGGAATCGAAGTCGGAAGGATCGTGAATTAAGTACTCAACGTTTTCCGCCATGCAATGAAGTGACTTTATAATAATAAAAAAAACGATATCGTTGATTGATTGAGTGATTGAGTTGGTGTTTTAAGTCCACTTTATGCACAGTAAGGGTAATCGGGACTGGACCTACAGTTTAAAGTGGGATGCGAACCACTATGTGCCTCCATCGTGTATCGAACCGGGAGATGAAGTCAGCTAGCTCGGGAATCGAACCTGTTTCCCCGGCGTGGAAAGCGGCTTTGTACAATTTATTAATCAATACATATAACTTACGTATAAAGCACAATCGTTTGTTTTATATATGTGTAATATTTTGAGTTTGGCGAAATTTGCATATAAAATTTAGAAGTCTCTTTTAACTCTCGGTCTCGTCTCGACAAATCTCAAAAGAGTTCTCCTTTGATATTTGAGAGTTCATCTCGGCACCGTTTCAAATTTCAAGGCGTGAGGGAGATTTGTCTTCTCTCGGTATCTCCCTTATTTGATGTTGTCAGTGCCTTGTTTTTATCGACGCAAATAGCCAAAGTGCTGACTCGCTTTCTTATCTTTCAGCCTCTGTATGGACTGACAGAAACTAGCACCATGGCATTCCAGGCGACTACTGAAGATTCCATCAACTCATTTACAACCACTGTTGGTTGCGTGGGAGAACATATTGAGGTAGGTCGTTTCGAGTTTTGGCCATGGGAAAGGGGGGGGGGGTTATGGGGATCAACATGGAGACAATTTAGCATGAGGAGAAGCGCATGGAAATTATCTTAGCTGAGAGATATTTTATAAAAAAATTCTTAAGGTCATATCCAGCCCCGATATTTCCATCTTCAAGCCTGTGTAAGCTTATGGGGAAAATTTGGTCACGATTATCTCGAGAACCAGTGAACAGAAAATTTTCAAATTGTACCTGAGCACTGAGAAAGGATGTTTCTGGAGCATCACTTTTAAATATTTTCATTTAGTGCATCAATGTCCCGACAATTAATTCATTAATTTTACTCTTGAAATATCACTTTTTTAAAAACATTTCTTGACGGGGCAACACTGCAGAGGATCCAGTGGGCTCTCCATGAGCGAGGGTTCTTGTAGGGATTAACATGGTGACAATGAAGTTCCTTGGAGAATTGTCTTAAATTATCCTAGCTCCGTCTTTTTGTCTACCAAACAGGCAAAGGTGGTCGACTCACAAGGAAACATACTGCCATTAGGCACGCCTGGAGAGCTTTGGGTTCGAGGCTACTGCAACATGCTCGGTTACTGGAACGACGAAGAAAAAACACAAGAACTGATTGGTACTGACCGATGGTTGAGAACTGGGTAAGAATGTTTTCTTGTAATTTACCGCTGTACGATAAAAATCCTAGAGGTTAAATTCCGTGATTGTAAATGGGAGGTTATTTTCTTCCTATACAGTGTGTTTTAAAAAGTCCTGCAGGATTCTAAAAACCAATAACTTCTTAAAGTAATAGGTTCATTATAACGAAATATTGTTTGTTACACAGAGGAAACTTTAAAATTAATGTTTCATGTGGTTTGGTTCATCGCCAGATCTGCAGCTGGGCACCATTCACATCCAAACACTCTCGCAATCTTAGTTTGAATCCGAGAATTGCGTTCTGACGGTGCTCGTCCGCAATGTTGCGAATTACATCACGTATCTTAAATTTTTTTGCCGTCTCTGGATACTTGTCTCCGCTGGAGGCGTTTTTCCAAACGTTGTTGTTTGTTGTTTGGAACCTTCTGCTCACCAAAGCACAAGATTTTAACTCGGCAAGCCATATCACGCACTGAGCTTTTTCCTGCATGGATGCCATCTCGGAATCACGTGATCACCTACACGCATGGCATTCAACAGTGTGGGCAGAACGAAATTTAAAATTTTCCTCTGCGTAAAAAACTAAATTTCGTTGTAATAAACCTATTACTTTAAAGTTATAGCTTTTTAGAATCCTGCATGACTTTTAAAACGCATTGTATATAATTGTCTCAGTGTGTAGAAGACATCAAGAGAAAACGTCTTACTAGTTAATGGCTCGTTTCGACGCTACGAGCCCTCGGAAAACGGCATTTTCCTATCCTGTATGTATGTATGTATGTATGTATGTACCCATGTGGCACAGATTCATGGTTGCCAGTGTCATTTATTTTTCTGTCGGATAACATACCAGGTGGTTATAATTAAAGTGACGGTGTTCAGAGTGGTACAGCACGGGCTGTAATGAGAGTAGCAGCCTGAAACTTCGTAGATATGCTAATGAAGCAATGCGCTCGCGAATTATGCAAAAAAAATAGTTCCAATTCTCGCCACCAGGGTAAAAAATGGCGCTGTAAGCAGTCAAAACTTGGTATAGTTACAGGAAAAACACTATACATCGCAGAAAACAATACTCTTTGTAATAAAATATCGCTACAATTTCACTATTCGAATTACATGAACATTACTAAAGGAAAAAGCAACAAGCGTCACCAACCACAACCAGGGAGCTCACACAATGGTTAGGCAATGTCACAGACTTTGACATCAGAGTTACGGAAAATTCCACGTTTTGACTGCTTACAGCGCCATTTTTTACCCTGGTGGCGAGAATTGGAAATAATTTTTTTTGCATAATTCGCGAGCGCATTGCTTCATTAGCATATCTACGAAGTTTCAGACTGCTACTCTCATTACAGCCCGTGCTGTACCACTCTGAACACCGTCACTTTAATTACAACCACCTGGTACTAAAAGTAAAACTATGCTGCCGGGACATCATTATACCAGCAGACACGCCGGCAGGATGAAGTAACAGAATTTAACCCCTTACCTTAAATTAAGCATTATACTGCCATTTCTATTTTATGCTATTGCAGCAGACAAGGTTTGCATAGGCCTTGTGTAGAGGTTTTCACGCTTCATAATTTGGCCATTGCCTTGATTGATCTGTCGTGTACTAAAAATTTTATCGCTTTCAGACAGAAAATATAATTGGCAGTGGCAACCATGAATCTCTGTGGCACGGCTGCATACATCCAGGATAAATAATGCTGTTTTTTGGAGGGCTCGTTTTGATCTTTCTTGCCAGGATTTCTTGGGGCCAGTTAATTTGCACAGTGATGTCGAGGACATCAATGCAAACAACTTTTCTTGCTCATTGAAGACTTGTTTGAACACTACGAGCCTTCAAAAATATGGAAGTTTTCTCCGGGATAAATGCAACCTTGCGTACTTATATATTTTTTTCTCTTGTAGGGACCAATTTGTAATGCTGGAAGGCGGCTACGGACAGGTAGTCGGCAGAATCAAAGACATGATCATACGAGGAGGGGAGAACATTTTCCCACGTGAAATAGAAGAATTTCTCCAGACTCATCCCTCAGTCATAGAGGCTCAGGTACGCAAAGCTTTAAAGTAGCACAACAGGGGAGGGGTGTATGTAATCTAGTTTGTTCATTTTTAGAAAAGTTTTGAAAAGTTTAAAAATTCACCAAAGCTACATTGCAACATGCCGTGAAGACATGGGCATCTCGGTCATTTGTGGAGGTTATGTGATCAGTATCACGCTCCGTCGACCATTACCCTCCAAGGTTGCCCCAGGTACCCACTTTTTGAGGCTGGTTAAACCACGGAGCCGCCTCATGCAGAGACATTGCTAGACAGATTTCTGTCAGAAATTATTATCCAACCCTGGAATCGAATCCGGATCGCCTGAGTGGCAGTCAGACACCCCTTACTGACTGGACCACGGAGTCTGATCTCAGTGAGGATGTCCATACAAATCGTAGAATTTTATATACATATAAAATACTATAGACGTAATGAAATTAAATGTATATCCCTGTTCTTGAAAATTTAAATATATATACGAGTGTGTGTGTGTGTGTGTGTGTGTGTGTGTGTGTGTGTAGTATATATATGTTATGTTGAATTTAAGATTATGTTCTCTCATGTCAAAAATATTATAAAGTGAACATACTTTGGACACATGGGAACACAAAGTGGGGATTTTAAAGATAAAAAATATTCTCACAATTTTAATAATTAGCATTTAGTGCAAGAAAGCAATATGGTCTAAAAAAATCAATGCAATAGAAATCTTAAAGTAATTGCGAAAGTAATTTATTTTCGTTCCTAGTTGCTTGAAGAAATAACCGAGTTACTGTTACTGATTTCAAAATGTAACCAGTTAAAGTTACCGTTCAGGTAACTCGTAACTTCCAAGCGTGTGTATTCTCTGTACATATCTTTTACATACGATAAATTAAGCAGAAGTCCTCGCACCAATCCAAATTGAAATTCCGAGTAGCTAGAACTTCCTCCCTAACCACGTTTATGTGCTTATTTGCAGGTGTTTGGAGTCCCCGACGCCAGGATGGGGGAAGAGGTGTGTGCTTGGGTCAGAGTTCAGAAAGAACGTAGCTTGACTGAAGAACAGCTACGCGACTACTGCAAGGGAAAGGTGAGCTCGGTTTCAGCTATACTGCTTGCATTTCCAGATGGCGTCTTGTAAACAACGAATCAGCGATCAGTTTAATTCTCTTCGACTGACATCGGGCATTTTCGTGTCACAAGGCACCGAATATTGCTGGCGGGACGAAACAAATGAGCGTCGGATACGCAGCATTGCCAAACGTACTGTAAAACGGGGAAGATATAAAAAATGATCAGCGCAGTTACTGGATAAAAGTTGTACAATAGTACACAAAGCACGGAAAACGAGTACACAAAACAGTCAAACACTGAACAAACAAGCTAATAAAAACAATTGACAGAAACAGCGTACGCTTGGCAACAGTGTAACGAAAGAGTGACGTCACCCCTACAGCTTTTATTTCGCAACTGGCATTGTTGACAACCATCGATTCAAACACTCCCAAAGACGTTTGGTGGACAGTTGGCCCGCAATCAATATAAACGCGAGGCGGATTAAGCTCGAACGGAATAACAGCGAAACAGATTAAGCGAAAAAACAAAATTCAATACGGAATATGCGCGACAGGAACAACTGCGATACGGATTAAGCACAAAGGAATTAGAACGAAAGGGGCTAAGCGCACACGTAATAAGAACGAAGTTAAGTGCAAGATGATTGAACGCGAACGGAAAAACCGCAAAAAATATTAAACGCGAAAAGTTATTCTGGCGACTGTGTTTCGTGCTGAACTATGTATCTACGTGTATTGTTGTTTCTGGAATTATCATGTTGTTTTTTTCCTGCTACAAATAAACTCGATTGCGAAATACTCGTTTGAGGGCTAAGACAGAAAGATACGTCAACCGGTTCTCGTTATTAGGTGTGCACGTGGTCGGTCCTATCGTCGCTGTTATCTTAGTACAGTCAAATTAGGCATAATTGGAGGTCATCCTGGACATTCAAAAAAATGAAACGAAACTTGCTAGTATGAGTAGTTGTACTTGAGTTGTATTTGTCGCAAAAAGTTCCAAAGAATTCCGTTGCGGGTTTCGGAGAAATGACGTCAGGGCCGAGATAGCACGTGACTGCAGACGGCGAGTCATGCACAGATGCCGCTGTTGTAACGCTCCGCTTATTCTTACGCACATATCTTTAGCATGCAGACAATTATTTAATTGTAGTTGTAGTTGTCTTCTCCAATTATGGGAGACTTGCATACAGTTTAAATATACATACATAATTAATAATATATAAAAACACACATACACACAAATAAAGAGATACTTCACACAAATAGATATTTACAAGACAAAACAATACAAAGCCATACCTACACTCATAGTAAATGGTAACAATATACCTCACCCATGATATATATATATATACATGTTTAGAAATTCCTAAATGTCTGCACTTACAAGACAATAATTTCTATAATTTCTTGCGCAAACCATAATGATTGAAATTTTGTCTTGCAAACATTCAGGGAATACAAAACAATACAAAGCCCTACATACACTCATAATAAATGATAACAAATAAATACCTCACCTATAACATATATTTATATTCAGAAATCCCAAACATTTGCACTTATAAGACAATAATTTCTATAATTTCTTGTGTAAAACATAATGATTGCAACTTTGTTCTATAAATATTCAGGGAATACGAAAAATCTAACTCATTATCTATCATTGATAACTTATTGTACAAATCTAACATTTGCTGTAACGGAGAGTTTTGATACTTCTTAGTTTTAGCCATTTGACAATTCAGCAAGTTTCTATTTCGAAGATGACAACATGTAGTATTATATATATATTTCAAAACGAATACTAACCTGTGTTATAAGAGTTGTTCAAAGTTATGGCCAACTGCATTTGGAAACATGTAAATGTAATAAAAATAATACAGAGAATCTTTGAAAATTAGCTCTTACTACACAATACAAAAACACAGAAAATCCCCATTAACTTCTCTGTTTTTGCATTTCAGATTTCACACTTCAAGATTCCTCGCTACTTTCATTTTGCAGACGATTTTCCAAAAACCGGCTCTGGGAAAGTGCAGAAATACAGAATGAAACAAGAAACTATGCAACAATTAAAACTATGAATATTATGTTTTTGTGCAAATTATAGTTACCTTCAGAGAGAACTAAAATATATTATTAATAAAACTCTACATACGTGTATGTTATTCAATGATTAGTTTCTTACTTCAACTTTCCAATATACCTAGGTGTATATATATATATATATACAATGTGTAAAGAAATTGAAAAAGAGGCCTAATTATTCGTACTTCGTTATTAGTACTATTATCTCGAAGATTTTCGGCAGGATTGGACCCTCTAAAAACTCTCCTCGAAATGTCGTTGTATGTAGTCGGAAATGTGCATTAAGTTACATGGAAATATTACTGTTGACGAAAAGACGTAAAGAAAGGGAGAGTAAGGAAATCAGCAATATTACACAAAGAAGCAATGTATACAATTGAATCAAGGTTGAGGGAAATACTAGAATGAGTGAATGGTATTCATCAGAGGTTATACGTATATGTAATCGTTGCGTCCTTGAATTGTCTACAATCATTTCAATTTGAGTGCATTTTGTGTCTTATTTTGGCATAAATTCACCTTAATTATACACATTTCCCATAATTGACTTAAATTCTCATGTATTGTGATACCATTATGTTCGTAAATAACTATTAATTGCATTAAGGAAGGAGAATCTTAGGTAAGTATGAGTATGGGAAAACATGTTGTGCGTTCTTCCTCAACAAAACATTGTCATATACGTATGTGACATTCTATTATTGTAGGCGTAGTCTTTTCAGGACAAACACAGACACACATATACAAAGAGGGTGTCACCATGCAAGACAAAAATTCACATCGTATTACTTATATATTATATTATAACATATATGTAATACAATATAATATGTATTATATAATATATTATATTATCTATATTATACATAGAATATTTTACATCCAGCTGAATAACTTTCCTTTACATAATTTTCTTCGTTGATTTGTTTTGATACAATGGTAATTATTTATTTAATTTTTATTACGTAGCGTGGCTTTTCTGCCACTTTTGGCTACTATGATTGATTGATTTGGTATTTTAAGTCCACTTTATGCACAGTAAGGTTAATCGGGACTGGACCTACAGTTTAAAGTGGGATCCGAACCGCTATGTGCCTCCACCTGGTATCGAACCCGGGAGTCCTTGATTACAAGGCGGCGACGCTACCACTGCGCCATCGGGGAGGCTCTTTGGCTACTATGAGAATGAGTGTTAATATAATAAAATTGACGAAGGGACACTCACAGAAACACACACGCAAAGAGCGAGATTCGAATGTGGAGCCCCTGGCGTCGTAGTGCGATGTACTAACCATTCTTTTCTTGTTAACGTTTTAAAAGGAAAACTCCTAGGCGGTAGTTTTCTCAACCTCAACATCACATCAAGTTATATGAAATTTTCTACCTTCTCATTCAGGACTTCAGAACAGACAAACACAAACATCCATGATTTACCCGGGATTCGAATCCGGGACCCTTGGTGTCGTAGCACGCTGTGCTAACCACTCCGTCACGGAGGTCGGTCGGTAATTTCTATATATACAGGGTGTACAGCAGAACGTTATAGGAAGTTGTTGGACGAATTTGTCCTACCATCGTTGTTGTCTGAGGATGGATCATTTCTCGAATTCTTCCAGCACGATGGTGCCCCAACACATATCGGTTGTGTTGCCAGAGAATACTGTGATGTGCAGTTTCCCCACAGATGGATAGGCCGCAGGGGTGCAGTGGAATGGCCACCACGTTCCCCAGATCTAACGCCTTTGGATTTCTATCTGTGAGGGTCACGTCAAGGCACTTATGTATGCGTAAAAATCCAGGACCTTGATCACCTGAAACAGCGAATTGTTGAAGCGTGTGGCAGCATTCCGCAGGAAATGTTGGTAAGGGTTCACGAGGAATGGGCACGGAGGATCGCCTTAACACTCGAACATGGTGGCCACCACTTTGAACATCTTCTGTAACACTTTTCTCTTCAGTCCAGACGTTTCAATGGTTGAAATGTACCTTTGATTCTTTGTTTCATCAAGGTCCATAAAATGAACAATAACATGAGAATGAGTAAAGTTATGTTAAAACTGAACACACCACTGTTTTTCTCGGGAAAATCTAGCGTCATTTCATATGTCACATGGCCCCATTCCCATTTAAGAAAATATGATTCTATTCAAGACGGCGGCCATCTTGGTTGCATGATCTGGAAGGTTTTCCCCCTCCTCTACATCATGTGTCGGGACATTGCATTCGTGTGTGTCAGCCTGTTTGTGTTTTATTTGGGTGGTTCCACACTTTTGGCTCACCCTGTATATATAGGCTATATACATTACCTTGCTATGCAGAATTGGGGTTTACAATAACAGGTTGCTAAAAGTGTCAGTCGTAAGTCCAAGGGCGCCCGCAGGATTTTTTCTAGGGGGAGGGGACAGAGTAAGATTTCATATCTTCCCTTTCAGTCATAGAAACTATTATTATTACCATTATTATTATTATTATTATTAAAGTTGAATTGAAAATACTTTGTTGTTGTATGCAATTGATTGATTGATTGATTTGGTGTTTAAGTCTCACTTTATGCGCAGTAAGGCTAATCGGGACAGGACCTGCAGTTTAAAGTGGAATCCGAACCACTCCACCGGGTATCGAACCCGGGACCCCTTGATTACGAGGCAACGACGCTACCACTGCGCCATCGGGGAGGCCTTGTTGTATACAACTCCAGACTCCAATCTACTATTTATATAGAAACTGGATTCGCCTTGATTCCTTTCCATAAACATCTATCACTTTGTTGATGAACAGGTCTTTGTCTTTTTTTCACAAATAGAAGCTATCAGACCACTTAATTGAATGTCCTTCATGATACCTCTGATCCAAGTTTTTACGTGCAGAAGCGTACTTAAAAAGAATGACTGGATGTGAATTTATCAAGATCAGATCACGACTTCGGGAAATAATTTCCCGACTTTTCGTAATCCCGAACACAGAGAAATTCCAAAGGATCTTCTTGAAAATAGGTAAATTCTTGATATTTTTTGCACTATAAGTGTCTGAAATTTCTTAAAATTAACAGTTTTTTATTGCAGAAGTGCAAAAATAATCACTTGAAGGGGAAATAGTGTGTACAATTAAAGATTTTCACGGTATTGGGAAATTTTGAAAATTTTCCGTCCCGCACACACCCGTTAAGGCAGTCAACATGTTTCTAATGTTTCTTGTGAAAACGTGCCCTCGTTATAGTGTTGGACATGGCAGTTAATTGCTGTGACTGACAGCGTGTAAATCGCCGAAATCATCGTATTTGTAATAAAATAACCACAATTTCACAATTCGAATTTTTATTATTATTTTTTTTTCAGTTATCTCGTGAGGGGAACAAGTGCCCCCTTGCTTAAGTCAGTTTTTGGAGCAGTAATTAGACTTAGACCTACAGTTTAAATTGGTATCAAAACCATTGTAATGTGTAGTACGTATTTGAAGGAGGTATGGGGGGAGGGGCTGTTTACATCCTTCTCTCGTTGTGTGTGATCCGAGAGGTCATCTCGCCCCTCCCCCCCCTCTACTGGAAAATTACAATACCACATCGCACATATTAAATGTAATGGCTCAATCACAAATCATTTTCCGTTCATATAAATTTGCCACTTTGTTTTAAGTCCATTTTATGCTCGAATAGGCAAAGCTAATCGGGACTGAACACACAGTTTGTAATTTTCTGATTTTACGTCGCTTTTCTTCTTACTCAATCTAACCGCGACTGTGAGATCGAATGATGATTAAGCTGATGAAGGGACTCTCACATCCATGCCCAGGCAAGATCTCGAACCTGGGCCCTACTGTGGAAGATGTACATTCCTTTCTATAGAAAAAAGTGCATATTCTTGCTTTATTTTTACAACTCCAAGACTGCATAACTTTTAATTATTTAACGGCTGTTGTATAAAGTTTTTCAGTACGTTTATGGTATGCCAACACTCACGGAGGTTGCGAAGAGAAATAAAATGTGCGATTCTTCCACCTTATCTGAAAGGCTTTCGGCATATAAAAGAGATAAGGGATTAGAAGGTTTGAGTTGGGTTGATTTTTTCCCCTTTTTATTACGCAATGCGTTGCATGAAAGCATAGGAAGGAGGCAGTTCGTGGCGTCATGAAGTGGCCAGTGGACGTAGACGCCTGCAAGGGAAAAAGGAACTGACTGCTGGATTCGAGAAGTACGCTTCTATTCGCCATGCTGCTTGATAGACTACAGAGACCTTGACAAGTGTGCGTGTTGTTGTTGGAAATCAGTTGGAAGGAGGTGTTCCAGACGAATAAGTGCTGTGTAACGCAATGCGCAACGTGTACTCACTCCGACTTGTGATCAGAAGGTAAGTAGTACGAGAGATTTTGTCCTATTCGCTTGATACAACTCAACTTGGTCAAGGCCAGCCACTGCTAGGGCATTCCTTCAATTACGTAAAGTGGCAGTGTGACAGAGCTCGTCCCAAGTTATTATGGACGTGTGATTCTGCGGTGTACGTACACTGCCGTGGTGTGAGCTTGCGCGCTACGCTTCCGAGTGTCAAAGTTGAATACACTTAGTAACTGAGTTCGTATTACAATAAGTTTAGTGCATATTTTCCAAGCATCACGATGCAGACTGATTCGTGCCCGATGCAGAATTTCCCAATTCAGAAAATATAGAAATACCAATGAAAACACTGCCATCTCAGAAACATATCTTTACCAGTTCGATATTTCAGTGAATTGAATTGTTGTTTTAAGTCCACTTTATGCACAGAAAGGCTAATCGAGACTGGACCTACAGTTTAAAGTGGGATCCAACCAAACCACTATGAGCCTCCACCGGGTATCGAACCCGGGACCCCTTGATTACAAGGCGACGACGGGATATTTCAGTGAAATGCTTTCGCATATCTGGAAGTACTTCTAATTGCCTGGGGGGAGAACAAACTGGCGTTTGAAATAGTTGACATTTCGCAAACAGCGGGTGAAAGTTTGTCTGTTATGAAAAATATCCCTTTCGCGGAATACACTGTGTATATTTCCCTACGGACGTTTTAATTTAATATTGTTCCTATAACGTGAGTCACCCGAATTGAATGGAAAAAGCAGAAATGTAAACTCTGGTATTTTTCTAATCGTTTTAGTATTACAGTAACATGATCGTACTAGCTACCCGTGCGCAGAGCGAAAGTATTAATTCACTGCAAAAGGGATCCGGAAATCTCACCGGAAGGGATTAAGGATATCTTTTCGCATGTATTCTAAATGTTAGAACTTTCAGTCATTGTGATAGTAATATTATGTCTTTTAAAGTTATATTTGTCTCCAGTGGTTAGCAGATATCACATATTTTGAATAGCAGCTTTAAAACTAAGCTACGAAAGAATTAAAAAGGATATTTATGGACAAAAACAATACATCGAAAACTTCACTGAAAAACTTCAGGCCGATTGTTTTAAATTTTCTCTTGAAATACTTTTTAATAAATACTATGTTTTAGAGATGAAAGTGAGAAGCAGGGTGATATGTGTTTCGGTATGTCAGCAAGAGCGCGAGGCGATTTTGCAGTGTTGCTTCTGTATTAGCACGTGCGAATGTCCTAATTATAATGCCATAAGCAATGCTGAATTATTTAAAATTTGGATTCAGACCTTTTATCGATGCCCTAACAAATTTAAAATAACGAGGTCTCTAGTTATGATGGAACATAACAAATTACCAATAGCCACCAGCTCGCCACTGAAGTTCACGGTTCGAATTCCGGTTTGTGTGTACTTTGTGAATGCCCCTTCATCAATGTGATTGAGCATCATTCATCCTCATCGTCGCGATTAACCAAAATAGGAAGAAAAGTAACCTCAAATAAAGCAAACGAACACAAATAACTATATATTTCTACTTTAGTTATTTTGCATTGTTTTTCTACCTCTTGGGTAAATCGCGACGATGAGTATGAATGATGAACTATGAAATTGATGAAAGGACGAACACAGTGATACATGTCTTGACCAGGGTTCAAAGGGCGCTGCTGACCCCTCCGTCACGGAGACATATATTCATATCTGGCGAGACTTTCTACAAACTAACTGGATTATTCTTAGCTTTGGCTAACGGTATCGCCTTGTAATCAAGGAGTCCGAAGTTCCATCCCTGTGAACCAGTGCTCGAAATTGGAGAGGAGGGCGTGGTATCAAGTATGTATGTATTTTCTGTGTTATGTCAGTATGTAAAACACTTTATCTTTCTTTTCACACTATGTTGACAAAAATGTTCAATATTCGCTAACTACCCACAGCCTAGATCCGGGGTATAGCCCTATGGAGGAGTGTCCGCCACTGAGTAGAACAATAGTACGGAATGTTTACCTCGAGCATGATAGTCCTGTACAAAATCATTTTTTAGAACAGTCTGCTTTTTTAAAAAACAAATAGCATAAGCAAACGTAAAACAAAGCCGTCATGCATGTTGATAGATTTCTGTTGAGTGCCAGAACAGAATGCTAGTGAAAAAAGTGAGAGATGCGCATTCCAGACTCTGCAATATCATAAATCTGCCTTCAAAACGACTGAAATCGGATAATGTTGCTGACGAGATGAAGACTGTAATCAAGGATCGGTTCTAAAAATTTGGCAAGTAGCTATACCTGATACAGAAGACGGCATAGCACAGCAGTGAGTTCCTTTGAGATTGATGGTTACCTATCCAAGTCATGAAAAATTTAATAAATGGTAAATTTCTCAACCATAGCTTTAGCTTTATGTACCTAGCTAGTAATGAAGTTGGTATTATTTGCAAGGTGCAGTGACGTGAGACAGCTGTGAACAGATGCGGGGAAAAGGCTGAAACTTAAACTTTATTTTTGTCAGTACACAAATTTAAATCGGCAATTTGGCAATAATTACAAAAGGATTACTCATATTTGTTTTAAAAAATGTTTTGTACAAAGCTTTATTTGTTCATGTTAATGTTTATGTTAATTTCGTTGGTTATGTAATTGATTTTAGAGTCATACATGTACTGTAACTTGAACCTCTGTCTGTAGTAAATAAAAAGACTAAGTTTAACCCCATTTAAAATTATCGAGGTGTCCCCTGCATTCCCTCTATAGTAGCATGCACAAAGATATATATTACAAGTAAAAAAGAAAAACTCACCAGACACTGCGAAAATTAAAATTTTCACGGCCGAGAGCTGCCCGCATCTTCAGCTGCAAAGAAAATTAAAATAGCGGGAATGGAATTCGACCTGCATAGTTACCAGCTCTAGATCGAAGTTACAGTGTAGAAAAACGTGGTTCTCTCGCCACGCTTGTCCAGTGAGCGGTATGATGTAATGTGGGAGGAGGGGTAGAAATGGAAGCGAGGATGGGGAACGTTACTGCATGGCCTTGATCAGGCCAGGGGGTGTGGTTGCAATCATGGCTGCTCTAGTGCTCTCCCATATTATATGTACCGAGGTGCTGGTCTCTTCATTAATTGCACGTCATCACTCATTGTCACGATTAGCTAGATGTGGCAGAAAAGCAACGCTAAGTAACAAAAATCAAATATCAACTCCCTCTCTCTATCACATGAATCGCTATTACCAAAAGGTAGAGTTGGGAAACAAAAAAATATGCTGTTTAAACTTCATAGCAACACATCCAAGAAAAACATCCAAATCGATCGAGACGCTGTGTCAAAGTCGTAGTTTTTACGTTATAACTTTTCTATTTTTGGCTAGAATTTCGATTTTTTTTTTTATATATTGTTCCTAACACATGTATTTAACAGAAATGTTTCCTGCACCTTTTTTTTTTCTTCATGAAAATGGAGGTGAAAAGGCGGGAAAAGGGACTTCTCTTTTGCGTCTCTTTTCAAGGGAAATTTTTTCCCGACAAAGGAAAACGGGCTTTGTTGTTCTAAAAAAATGTTTTTCACTCCCGCCTGTTAACTGCATTCGAAGGAAACTTGTTTATCAGTATCCGATGTCAAAATGAAAGTTTTCCGTGAGGGCGCAAGCAGGGGGTGGGGGGTGGGTGAGGGGGAAGACTGGTTGTTGAATCTACGTTGTGAGAATGGAATTTCGAAGCGCCCTGAAGGAAACCTTTGTTGTTTTTTTTAGCACAAGTGTCCACAAGTTGCGACAGGGGTTACCCTGCATTGTCTAAAAATAGAATTTCAAGCAGCTGCAAGAATCGGCGCTCATTTTTCACTGCGTTCTAGCTTTTCGTCCGTGAATGTTGTGCGTAGGTGTCGTTTTGTGCCCAAGTGCGAGGACATTTTTTGGGTGGTGACAATTTTTTAAAATAATTTTTGGGTGTTCTCTCCCTTCCCCCTCCATATATACGCCAAATTTGCATAAATTTTGCATTTTGTGCATTTTGACATTTTTTTCGGGGGGCGGGGGGAAACACCATTTTCTTTTAAGAAAAGTATTTTTGAGGGGATTTCCCCCCTTTCCCGCTCCATATGTACGCCGAATGTGCATAAATTATATATCGTCTGAATCTGTGATTCATTCTGCGTACAACGGTATATCTTTCATATCTCTAGGGCATTTAGTTTCTGAGCTATAGTCATTTCAATGTAACTCTGCAGTTCGCTCAATTCCGAAGCTTGAGACAGTGGCGTACAAGCCTTTCGTTTCAGGGGGACAACTCGCGTTACATTGGTCATACGACAATGATGCAAATATTTTTCTGTTTCTTACATGCCAGCGATAATTTTTATGTGCATTTTGAACTTTTCATATCCTTTTTTTCGGGGGAGGCGGGGGGGAGGCGAAACCCCATTTTTTAAAAAAAAAGTATTTTCAGGGGATTTCCCCCTTCCCCCTCCATATATACGCCGAATGTGCATAAATTATATATCGTCTGAATCTGTGATTCATTCTGCGTACAACTGTATATCATTCTTATCTCCAGGGCAAATAGTCTCTGAGCTAAAGCCATTTCAAGGTACCACTGCATTTTGAAGCTTGAATCAGTGGCGTGTCGACCATTCCTTTTTGGGGGTACAACTCAAGTTACATTGGTCATATGATAATAATGCAAATATTTTTGTGTTCCTTACATATCAGCGATCATTTCCATGTGCATGTCGACACTGTCATGTACTTTTTTCTTGAGGGGAGGGTGGGGGAACCATTTTTTCCCCGAAATTTTGGAATTTTGAGAGTTAGCCCCCTCCCCCCGCCACATATACGTCGAATTTGCATAAATTTCATATAGTCTGAATCTCTGGTTCATTCCGCGTACAACACTCATCTCTCTAGGGCAATTAGTCTCCGATCTACACTCATTTAATTGAAACTCTGCATTTTGCTCAAAATCGGCTCGGTACCGAGAGGCTTACTTGTGAAAATGGCCTTGGGCGCCAAAAGGAGACTACTCAAAATGTCACAACTGTTCTAGGTACTGAAAATTACGAAATCATTTCCCGAAGTCTGAATCTGGAAGGGAATTTTTTTCTCCCAATCCTGGTACGACATTATACGGAATCCCACACACATTAATAAATCACAAAATCAATAAGTCACTTTGTTATGTTGCTAGAGTAATTTCGGATATAATTGTAAAGATTAGTGAGAATTCCAGGTAGGAATGTGTTCTGTATTTTTCACAGAAGGGGCAAAGCAGGCTCTCAGAGGAGGTCAGTTGCCCTCTGCCCCCCTCTAGCATGCGCCACCAACGCCGAGGCGATACGATGGACGGTATTAAGAAAACGGCCCAGTCTTAGCGACACGTGCAGCTTGGCGTGTCGCTTCGGTTCGGAAGGTCTCATTTATTTCTGATGGTTGCTTTCCAAGTGACACGTCTCTTTTTTTCCATGTCTGAAGCCTCTCTTTGTTCCTTCAATGAATTTACATTCCACAAAGTTCTCAACACGTATAAACATTTGCAATAGTTAACTTTATGAAACATGCGAACGATTTTCGCTAATTCGATATGCCACAATTTTGAATTTAAAATTTTATATATACCGTTAATAATAATACCACTAATAAAATCACAACAGAAATGTATGTATAATAAACGTAAATATGTTGTAAGTATGTTTATTTGGGGACTTCTCAATTCCTTCTTTTTTTTAAAAAAAACAAAAACATTTCTTGCCACTTTTATTGTTGCATCCGAAAGCTGCGCACAGAGACATAGCTTCTTATTTATTATCTACTCGCAGTGTCACTGAAATGTACAGATAGTATGCACTATAAACGAACATTCCACGCTCAAATCCCTACTGCCACCACTATATCAGCTGTAACTGTGGCACATCCCAAGATGGCAGTTTTACCTCACCCCCTTCCCCTCACGGCTTCATTCCCCTCGCCCAGAAAACACGCTTGCGCTCTCTCTATTCTAAGACCTGGAAGCAATCCTGTTGGTATGAATGGCAACAGTGCAGTCCAGTTTTGGGCCGCTCTGCTCCCAGGCTAGACAAGTGTTTTTAGAAAGTGATGGACTGTGGGGTAGGACCAGGTTGGTATTTGTAGGGGGGATTTTCCCCTCTCTGGGTACTTGTGTCCCCCCTCTGCTTGATAAATTTTATCCATGGAGGGGGGAATGTTATATGGCATAAAGTCATTATCTCATGCTGTCCCTAGACAGTCAGTAGAATTTCCCCCCACTGGAAATTTCTTAAATACCACACTGGGTAGGACGTTACTTAACATTTAACTTGACCTTCTTAACATCTTTGTATTGAAAACTTAATATTTTTCTTCATTTTTACAAACCATTAAAAGATTTTGAGATCACATATTTTTTTCATGGTAATTGTGTAAATGATCCAACTTTTGCAAAGCATCAAAAGAAGAATTTGCAAAATCAAAATTTAATGTAAAATAATCTTCGGAGTTTTGAAAATGAAATTCGGACATTAGTAAGATGAACAAATTATTAATTTCAAATATACTTCTACTAGGGGTTTATCCAGAAATTTCCTTTTGGCAAGTGTAAGTTCATTTTTAGGGGAGTACAAGGCTTTGAAAAATTTTAGCAGGGTTTTGGGGGTGTGTGGATAAATCACGGTAAACGTAAGAATGATAACAACAAACCTAACTGTCCTAACATATTCACAAAAGAATCCAGCAGTCTGAAGTTGGACCATTTTGTAACAATATATAATTGTATGATGATAAATATTCAATAAATTATTTTCCAGCTTCAGCACTCTCAAAAATTTACGTACTAGTACTAAAAAGCCCAGTTACTTTCACCATCCAGGTGAAATTCCATTGACATGGTTAACCATTGGTCAACTAATAGATAAAGCTGCTGATAGATGGGGAGACCGTGAAGCTGTGGTGTCTATGCATGAAGGACAGAGGCTCAACTTCTCACAAGTGAAGGAAAGGGTAAGAAGAATGGTTTGTTAATCAAAATTACCACAAATGTGATTTTGTATATAATGGCATGGATCAATAGGGGAAAACAGAATTCCCGTTTCATGCATTTTCCTAAATAAGTAAGTGTGTGTAAAGTGCTCCCCTGCACTTTGCACCACGTTCAGTGGCGGATTACCAACTAGGCCCACTAGGCACGTGCCTAGGGGCGGCAAATCTTTTTTCTTGAAAATCAAGAATAATAAAAAGTGTCTTACTTACACAGTGACAATATAGACCTATGAAACCAATGTTTCAAATCAACGGTTTGCAACACTTTTGCTTCATACGAAAGAAACCTTCATGTATCGGATTTATGTGTTATCAAGAAATGTTTCGTTGCTCTGCCTCCTTCAGGCGCCAATCAATTTGTTTTTAACCCGTGCTGTGGCTTTTATTGCTTACAATGACAATGCAAGCCGGCCAGCCTTTGTTGATTTGTTTTTGTAAATACATACCCCTCGATCTTCCACTAAGCGTTCCTTGATGGCTTCTATTTTCCTAAATAAACATTATCATTTTGTATATTCTTAGTTTCTGTCTGAATTACGTATTTTAATAAAAGCATAATTTTCTTTTTGTTATGGATCTCATTCCTATATTAAGTATAGGTGTTAAATGACTTAAGTGCTAAAAATGTAGTTTAATTTTATCATGTGTATCCACTATGTAAAAATTAACGTAAAGGTAAACCGAAATCAATTAGAACTTCGGCAATTGTAAATTTTGACCTGTTCTATATCCTTGTACCTATCATACTATATATGATTTAGAGGATAAAATATATCAATCAATCTATCAAATTGCCAATTTCACTTCTATATGACAATATATACTACAAACGTTTTGTATTTTCACTGTTTATTTTTGTATTTTTTCTCAAAATTTAATCTTCATATTTTTTATTCTTTAAACTGCATTTCTTTATATGGTACAGGTTGATAAGCTTGCAGCTGGGCTGCGAAGCTTGGGATTGCACAGAGGAGAGACCATAGGTCTGTTGGGCCCAAATTCAACTGATTGGTATCTTGCATTCTTGGCTGCAGCTAAAGCTGGACTTATAGTGGTAACTATTGTACATTATATTTGTTTTGCTTAGAATCTATATTTAGATACATGTATTGCTTACTTATAATATTTGTTCTGTTCAGATGAATTAGTGCTAGTGCCTTAGGAACTAGAAGTTGCATTATACCTGGAATGGGCATAAGCAAATTTAAATTTTGTTTATTATGTAAGTGCAGTATGTTCTGTGGGCAGTGGCGAAGCATAGTCTGAAGAAGGAGGCAAGCAATATTTTAAATACATGCGGTACATTGGCATGTGCAGGGATGGGAGGGAATTACATCGTCAAATTGCCTGTTTCCCTAAGCAAGGAAGGACATTTGGTTCATCAAATGATAATAATAATAGTAGTAGTACCCTACCGGACCTCACAAATGGTTTAGTGCTAACGTCATAACTAGGGAACGGATTTCTAGGTCCATATCTATTTTCATTGCTACATCCTAGATGTGTGCTATTTAGAGATCTTTGCGTTTTATGTATACAGCATCTCGCTGCTGAAATTCTATAGGGCCTAAAAATGCCTACATGAACTATGAATTCCTATAAATGCCTAAATGAACTATGAATTCCTATAAATGCCTAAATGAACTATAAATTCCTATAATAGTCTAAATGACCTACTCGTATTTTGGCTTGAGAAACGCCGCTTAGACCATTCCTTAACTTTAAAAATAACATTTATTAAGAACAACTCTTAATTTCCAATACAAATGTTGGAGTCTCTTGAAATTCGAGACCTGGAAAGAATCCGAGCAGCAAGAGAAGCAATGCAACAGCAAGGAGTGTCAACGTCTGTGCAAATTTCCGCCATCTTCCAGCCTGCATCATGAAATTGGAAAAATGTGGAGTGAACTGACTGGATGAGGCGTTCTCTGTTAAATGCTGTACTTCCCAGGCAATTAAAGGGACCATAGGTGTAGCATACCAAACAAAAATGCAGGCTGTTTTGAGACGGAATCCTAGTTACAAAATCGTTCAGTTGTTAAAACAGGGCCGGCATTATTCTCGGCCTCCAACAGTAAGAGCACGGGAAGATTCCAAAAATACTTCTATCTGATTGGCTGTCTCGAGTGCCTGGTGTGACGAGTAGGAAGTGCAAGTTTGCAAGTGACCAATCACGTTGGGTATTTCCCCCAGTGACACAACAGTTAGGTGAAAGGGGAGGGTTTCTCTAGTATAGAGAAGACCACTGCGAACCTGCTTGCTGTTGAGTTTTGAGGTTGAGTTTTTTTGAGTCCACTATATAGAATAATCGGGACTTAGTGGAATCTGAACCATTATGAGCCTCCAATGGATACAAACCTAAGACCTCCTTGTTGCAAGGCGACGACGTTACCACTACATCTCGAGGAGAACCAAACCTGCCTTGGGAATCAGGAGCAGTTGCATTTATGAAGTTTGAACCAATAACTTCCTGTGGCATAGAGAGAAGGTTATCCATGGACACTTCTGGCTTCTGGGCCTTCCTAATGGTGCAGTGGTATGGTCATCGCCTTGTAATCAAGGGGTCACGGGTTCAATACCCGGTGGAGGCACATAGTGGTTCTGATTCCACTTTAAACTGTAGGTCAAGTCCCAATTAACCCTATTGTGCATAAAGTGGACTCAAAACACCAACTCAATCAATCAATCAACTTCTGGGTTGTAACAATCACATTGAAAGTTATTGGGATTGTTGCAACCCTTGAAGTTTCTGAGACTCTAAATGCACTTACTCACGGATGACTAGAAGAACTTCACCACAAAGAACATTGAAAAGCATATGGTGGTGCACGACGTACTTCAAAATATAACATTTTTACATTGGAGGAATTCTATATTTTTTATAACCAAAAAATAGTATTCTATGATGCACTAGTAATAGTAACTTTTGTTTACAAATTGCATCTAAAACTAGTTATTTCATAAATTTATTACTAATTAATAATTCTGACTATTAATTTATTATAAGCACCTACAAGTCATATATTGGAGTTTATAAACTCCTAAATCTCTCTTTTTTAGCACCTGAAAATCTGTTCCCTAGTCACAACCTTGTAATAAAGGTGTCATGGGCTCCATGCCCAGTGGAGGCACACAGTGATTCATTTACCACTTTAAACTGTATGTCCAGTCCCAATTAGCATATACATATGTGCATAAGGTGCACTTAAAAACTCAAACCCAGTCCTTACCCTTCAAAATTCTTTATTGACATAAAAGTTAAATTCTTGCTATTACTTACAGCTTCCTGTACACATCAAAAAATATCCGTGTTCGTTTTGGTAAAGTCACACCACAAACAAGAGATAATACTCACTTCACCATATGTTATGTCCAAAACTACATTCCAAAAAGCTCTGAAACTAACAGAAAAGTGACACCAACCTTGTTTAAATTATTGCTCACAACACTGGTTTGAATCTAAAAATGAAATCTAAAAATAAACAATTAAGCTATGAAATCATGTCATTATAACAAGAAGAAAATGCACCCTGTTCATTTTCTAGTTCCTCCAGAGTACACTATTTGCATAATGATGTCATATTAATAAAAATAGAGTTACAATTTGATTGTATCTTGAACTTTGGCACTGTTTGCAGACCTTGAGAGGGAGTTCATTGCTTTCTTCACCTCCAATTTTATCTAAAGAATATATGTTTGTTGAATTTGCCTGTATGGCGACTCACTATAAGTATAGTGTGAATAATTCCCAGGGTGGCTGGTCTGAGGAAGGAATTTTTCTAGTAATGTGTGTGCATAAAGGGACTCCTGTGCTCACCTATTCTATAATCAATATGTACCTCAGGGAAATCCCTGGAGGGTAAAGGAGGCAGGAGCATGGTGCTGTAGTATGTGAGAATGTGTATATGGTCACTCTGCCTCCCCCATATGAGTCTTCATAGCACAGGCGATAGCTTTACTTACATTTTAGCCAGTTTTCTTTTTAACAAAACATATATTTCTTAGCACTAAGGAATTTTTAATTTTTATCAGATATACATTACAGCCAAGCTACAAGTAAATCATTATTCATTATAGGTAAACATCAACCCAGCATTCCAGTCAAAAGAGTTGCAGTACTGTGTGAACAAAGTAGGCATCAAAGCTCTAATCTCTGCTCAAGAATTCAAGACTCAAGATTATTTTAAGATTGTGGAATCTCTAGTACCGGAATTAGAGAACTCATCACATGAACTAAATTCAAAGAACGTGCCTAGCCTGAAGTGGATTTTTTTTATGGGTAACAAGAAACGGTAAGTTTTAAGAGTTAAATAAAAGCATGACAAATAGTCAAATCTTTTCTAGTTTACAGTTGTTACAAACATTTGAACACATTTTTATGTAACATTTCACTTCCATCAAAAGAGATTTATTTGTAGTTGATCAATGTGCATGCATGTCTGATGAAGGGAGCAGGTGTTCTCCCAAAACAAAACATTAAGAAAATGTGTAAATGCTTGTAATAACCGTAAACTAGAAGAAGAATTCTAGATTGAGAGTTAAAATGCAAGCAGAAAAGCCCAATTGCTAGATTTTAGATTAGATTAAAATTGCAGGTAAATCAGTATATCCCAAATTACTGTTCTAAATTTTGTTAACACTAGAAAAGCTGCAACATACGTATATCTAGAATGTAGTAATCCCCCTCTTAAATGTCTTTGCCTCCACCCTCATTGGGGGACTTTTTGAGTCTCATCTCAGTATTTGAAGCCCTATTCTACAAAGGATTGCCATTCTAAGGTAAGAGAATATGATACATGGACTGTGTAAGTCAATACAGGGTGTACAAACACACACTACACTCCCTAGTATCAACACTAAATAAATTACTGAACCATGGCTTCAAACTTATACAAATGAGAAGGAACATTTACATAGTTTCTGTAAAAACAACAAGAAAATAAGGTAGACTTTTACATGTTCTTCTGTAGAAATACGGTGAAACCCTGATTTTTACATTTTCTGACATTATAGATTCAATTTTGATGGTCCCAACACAGCAAAAGGTTATAAAATTATCCCAGATTTTAAATTTTTCTGCATTTTAAGTTTTACCAGCTTGGTCCTCTGAAAAATGTAAAATTGAGGTTCCACTGTATTTGCAAAAATATAAATTAAATGTACATATACATGTGCACATCTATCATCTATTTTTCGTGTTAAGATATTGTCTTATTCATCATTCCAGTAATGGTTCTTTGCTATTGGATGAGATTATGGACAATGCCACTGACCAGATGGTGAATGATATTTATGTGCTGCAGGATGAAATTCAATGTGATGATGGTTTTAACATTCAATTCACATCGGTAAGTGGTGTTACCTTCAAGAAATGGATTTGTAGGTAGAAATTTTTCTTCAACAAAATAAGTTTGTAAAAGTCAGTGATGTTCTAAATTTTGCTGAAAGAATGAAGTTGGGGCATTTCTGGGAATTCCCTGACAAGTAGTTAGTTACCTGGTACCCTGTAGTTACCTACCATACCTGTAAATTTTAGAAAAAAATGGGAGAAAGTTATTCTTTCAATTGATTGCACATTCTACTGAACCAATTCACTTTAGACTTCCTTTCTTTCTTTTTTCTTTCTTTCTTCATCCAAGGTTATTCTCGCGAAAAATTGTGCTACAGCTGTAAACTTTACAATGAAATTCAGCATAGAAGTAATCACTCCCCTATGCATTAATTTGCACCCCAATATTGCACTCTTGAAAATTTTTAACTAGAAGACATTAATTTTCTTAAAGCCAGTGTAAAGTACTCTAATTGTGCTCAAAGTACATTATCACTCTTCGTTAGGGAACAACTGGACAACCAAAAGGCACATTGCTAAGTCACCACAACATTGTCAACAACAGCCTGTTCATTGGAAGAAGAATTGGATTAAACAATCAGGTAAAACAAACTTCAAATGCATATATGAATGTATATGAGTGTGTTTGTGTGTCTGTATAATATACAGGGTGTCTCATCTAACATTGTGACCTGAAATATTTCATGAACAACAACAAATATTGATAAACTAATTTCGCAGATATATCGGTATGAGAGGGGCTCATGAAATTAGTGAACACAATACGTTCAACTACGTAAGGAAGTACGATTTTCAACACAAACTTAGTTTTTTTAAATGGAAACCCCATTTCATTTTCAGCTCATTTGAAAGTATGGAAAAAATGATTAAGAATGGTGTTTGTTACATTGTAATACGTCAAGTAGTTCTCAAGTAAATGTAACCTGAAGTTGATGCTTGAAACAAACCTTCTCACAAGTTGATTCATGTGTCGTAACATGCATATCCCCCTTTTGATGCCATTCGTGTGTTACACTTCTGCATACTATGTGTTGTGCTTTGGAAAGTTGTTATGTTCCCAACAACTGCAGGTTGTACATAAGTAAACTCTGACAAATGATCTAAAAGGTTCTGATACATCTTTCTGAGTTATGAAATAAGGGTTTATTAAAAAGTATAAATTTTAAACATTCCGCCATCAGTTACATACATAAATGTTAGTACATTAACATCTTTCTAATTTTTAATTGGCGTTCATTTATTTACGTCATAATTTTTAGTACATTGGAACAATCAACTGTTCTCGTTTGGTCATGACAAATCTTTAAGTTTTCAACTTTGAAACTTTGCAGCTTATACATTTTTCCTTCAAATTGATTTATCAAATTTATCAAATAAAGCAAGGGCGTAACAAAGTACACTGATTAACCAAACGTTTGTGATAGTGTACATACGTCAGAACTGTTGCTGAGAAAATAGTATTTTCAGACTCTGAAAAGGATGGGATGATACTTATCTATGGCGAGTGTAGGGAAAATGCAGCACATGCATGCAGGCTGTATGCGTGATGACATTTGCGCTCGGCTCTGCCGACCGGCATAGTGAGGGATGCGCCTTCAAGCTCAACTTCAGGTTACATTTACTTGAGAACTACTTGACGTATTACAATGTAACAAACGCCATTCTTAATCATTTTTTCCGTACTTTCAAATGAGCTGAAAAAAAAAGGGGTTTACATTAAAAGAAAACTAAGTTTGTGTTGAAAATCGTACTTCCTTACGTAGTTGAACGTATTGTGTCCACTAATTTCATGAGCCCCTCTCATACCTATACAGGGTGTCGCAAAACTCTTTCAACAAGGCTTGGGTGCTGGTAGATATCATAAAAATAAGTAACTTTTTCCTATAAAGTTTACCTCAAAAGCGCTTAGTTTCTGCCCTATAAGCACTTAAAATCTATCCTGTACGTATGCAACCCAACACAGCAAACGCTTGCTCTGACATAACTACCAGGGGCGCGTGGCAGGGTTGCCACTATAGTTCCTCGTTAAGAGAGACGACTTCAAAACAACAACTTTGGAGTTTTGCCTGAGCAAAATCCAAAACATTAATGAACTTGCGATGTTGTAAGAAGCATTGACAGTATTTTTAAACTGACCAAGACAAATAATGGGCAGACTGAATTTCAAGATTACTCATTCCAAAATATCTCCATAATTGATCGATTGATTTGGTTTATTTTAATTCGATTTTCTGCCACCTTTGGCTAATCGCGAAAATGAGGATGATATGATGATGTAACAAATGACACCAATGTGTAGGCCAGGATTTAAACTCGAGACACCTGGCGCCATAGCAAGCTGCGCTAACCACATCACCACGGAGTGTTTCGTGTATCATCCAATATCAACAATTGCAAGTGACTCGTGAGATAGGGGAAATCCATGAACGAACAAATGTAAACATGATGTGTTTGATGCCTCGTTTCGAACACACACACTGTTATGTTATTACAATTTATTTGAAAATTATTCCTATCTGTGCTAGCGTTATTGCTAATCGTGTTCATCTCATAAGGAAATAATTGCAAGGCTCTTTTAATTTAATGATTGATTGATTCATTGATAGATGGATTTATTTTACTTCGCCTTTTGTGTCACTTTTGGCTCATTTGGGAAGATGGGGATGAGGGATGATATGATGAAATTGATGAATTGACACTCATAAACATCCATACCCAAGCCGGGATTCGAATCCAAGACCCCTACCATTGTAACGCGATGTTCTAATCACTCCACCACAGGGGCTGACTTTCATTTTAATGAAAAACGTCGTTTAGACATGAATAAATTCACACATTAAAACTAGTGCTTATTAAAAACCAAAGCCAAGAAATGCATACTTATATCAAGCGCTGAACTGTAAAGGGCACTCGTATTGCACATTTGCGTATTATTTACATTCGTTCGTTCGTGGATTTCCCCTATCTCAAGTGTCCCTTGCAATTGTTATTGCATGATACACGAAACACTGTGGTGATGTGGTTAGCGCAGCTCGCTACGGCGCCAGGTGTCTCGGGTTTAAATCCTGGCATAGACATCGGTGTAATTTGTTATTTCATCATATCATCCTCATCTTCGCGATTAGCCAAAGGTGGCAGAAAAGTGAATTAAAATAAACCAAATCAATCGATCAATTATGGAGATATTTTAGAATGAGTAATCTTGAAATTCAGTCTGCCCATTATTTGTCTTGGTCAGTTTAAAAATACTGTCAATGCTTTTTACAACATCGCAAGTATCATTAATGTTTTGGATTTTGCTCAGGCAAAACTCCCAAGTTGTTGTTTTCAAGTCGTCTCTCCTAACGATGAACGCTAGTGGCAACCCTGCCACACGCCCCTGGTAGTTATGTCACAGCAAGTGTTTGCTGTGTTGGGTTGCATATGTACAGGATAGATTTTAACCGCTCATAGCGCAGAAAGTAAGCACTTTCGAGGTAAACTTTATAAGGAAAAGTTACTTGTTTTTATGATATCTACCAGCACCCAAGCGTTGTTGAAAGAGTTTTGCGACACCCCGTATATCGACGAAAGCAGTTTTTCAATATTTGTTGTTGTTCACGAAATATTTCAGGTCGCAATGTTACATGAGACAACCTGTATATAGTTCCACTCTGTGGCCATGTAGTCTGAGGTATCGGGATTTTGGTGTGGGCATCAGAAGAGGTGGGTGATCATCCAACCATTGTGGTCAGAATGACAAATCCCCATTCATTGTTGTAGGTTTCCATGACTGGGTGGCCACTGGTCCCATACACTGGCCGAAATCTACAGAGAAAAGTTGTTATGCCCCTCCTCCAGGGAATTTGAACCAGCATGCATCCCATAGCGTGTGCCCAAAGCCTGATGCCTTAGACCACATGGCCACAGTTGTGGGACACTCACGCTTCACAAAATTGACAACTTTCATTCACACAAACCATTATTATGTTGATTTTTGTCCAATTTCTCTGTATCTAGTACACAGTTATTTTCTGTTGTGTTAATTAATTTACAATTGAATTTGTAATGCCTGAAAATCAGTATGCTGATATAATGATGCATGAATTGTGCCTTTGACAGTGTCCTATAAATTCTACATTTTTTTATGAGATTGGATTTTTAATGATTAAACATTGTTTAAAGAATATAATGCATACCTTTTTCTTTTAAAGTACCATCGGCTTTGCCTGCAAGTACCATTGTTCCACTGCTTTGGTTGTGTGATAGGGGTCCTAACAAGTTTGCATTATGGTTCAACCATTGTTATGCCAGGTCCCAACTTCAAGCCAAAAGACTCAATAGTTGCTATTGAAGAGGAAAGGTGAGATATATATATATATATGTAAGTGTGTGTGTGCATGTGTTAGGTAGATAGGATTTATTCATTGTAGAAAATGGTATCAGTATCATTACTATGGATGGACCGGTAAAACATTTCTACTAATATGCAATATCAGTACTGATCCAATATAACATGTTCCTTGAAGAACATGAAGAGTTTGGCAACCAATTGACTGCAAAGATAAGCATGTTGAGAGCTGGTCTCATAATGTTGCCACTGATGGTCCCAGGTTCAAGTCCTGGCATGGGGTGTTTCATTTGCGAGTGTCCGTTAATCGTTTTTTACTAATCACTATTCACCCTCACTGTTGTGTTTCGACAAAAGTGGCACAAATCTAACTAATGAGAAAAATTCAATTAAATGAAAACTACGAGGGGTGATCAGGTTGCTCTGACCCTAACATAGAAAGAGCGGCAATAGGGTTTCAATTTTTTTCAACATACTCCCCTGCAACTCCAATGCACTTCTCCCATCAGTGCTCCAATGCCTGACCTTGCAAAAAAAAATTCTTCCAACTGGTCCTCCAACCATGAGTCCACAGCCCTTATCACCTCAGAATCATCAGAAATTTTTTGCCCACAAATGTCATTCTTCAAATGTTTGAACAAATAGAAATCACTGGGGGCCAATCTGGGGAATAGGGTGAGTGGGGCAACAATTCGAACGATGCATCTGTGATAGCGGCCCTCGCAATGCGTGAGGTGTGAACAGGTGCATTGTCCTGGTGAAGGAGCACACCACGGGTCAATATCCCACACCTCCTTTTCTTTGATGGAATCACGTAATTTCTTGATTAGGTCACTGTAGTATGTGCCAGTTATGGTTTGGCCTCTTTGTAGATAGTCCCTTGCAGTCCCAGAAAAGTAAGGCCATCACCTTCTTGGCTGACGTTTGCACCTTGAACTTCTTCCTTGGTGGAGAATGTGGGTGTTTCCACTCCATGCATTGTGATTTTGTTTCTGGGTCGAAGTGGTGGACCCATGTTTCATCCATAGTTACAAATCGGGCAAGGACATCGTCTATAACAGCACGAAACTTGTCAAGAAGTTCTTGACTGATGAGCACTCAGCTGCTCTTCTGATCTGGGGTGAGGTTTCAAGGGACCCATCTTGCAGCATTTTTTTTTCATTAGCAATTCCTGAGTAATTATGTTTTGCACAGTGCCATATGACAGGCCACACATCTCAGCAACATGACGGATAGTGACTCGACGATCCTTCAGCACGATATCGTGGACTTTGTTAATGTTTTCGGTCGTCATGACAGTTTTTGGTGCTCCACCTGCATGTTCATCCACACACGACTCTCTCCCACAATTAAACTCATGACACCATCTCTTCACCATACTGTATGAAGGAACAGTGTCCCCTAGTATATCCACCAAGTCCTCATGAATTTTGGATACCATCCACTTCTTCTCCACAAAATATTTGATCACCGCTCTCACCTCAGTTTTCTCCATTCTGGCACATTGACACAACTTCACTCAGTTATACCCCTGTAAAAAGAAAACTGTACATTACTCAGACTTGCAATTCAGAATGGAATCATATAAAGGATCACTAAACAATAACAAAATAAGAAATCAATCATAACGTCATTCCTTCTATGTTAGTGTCGAAGCAACCTGATCGCACCTCATACAATGAGCTTTACTTTTGAAAAAAACTGCACATTTAGACATTTACTATACAAAACCATGTCATGTTATTATAAGTTTACATTTTAAAAAATCATATGTCAGTCAATTAGACTTGATAGAAAAATCGGATCAATAACATTATCAGTAAGTTTTTTGCTAAAATCAATATGGTGATGTGGATGCTGATCAGGTTTTCATCCCTAAAAATTACCAGTATTTTTCTTCTAAATTACAGTTGCTACAAGCAAGTACACACCTTTTTTTAACGTAATATTTGGGAAGAATTCATGCACCCTTTTTTAGACATTTTTTAATTGCATAATGTCTAAAGAAGAGAGTTTGAGTTCTCCTCAAATATTACATCGAAAAACATCTTTACTTGCTCCTAAAATTATAAATTAGATGAATATTACGAATTATTTTACTCGCCTATTTTGATAAGATTACCAGAAACTTGCTTCACAAGTGACCTGTTATTTTAAAAAAAATTCAGGAAAAACAATGCATGTTCTTGGTCTCTCATTTTAAGCTCAGTTATCTGATTTGTGGGATTGTCTCGAATAAAATCAAAATATGTACACATATATCTATGTTTGCATGTCTGTACATAGCTTTTGTAATATCATATTCATAGAAACATTATTTGCATGCAAATATAAATTCATTTCAGATGTACTTTGCTGTATGGAACACCAACGATGTATGTTGATATGTTAAATTCCGAAGCAATTAACGAGCATGATGTAAGTTCTGCTGAGATTGCGGTGAATGGAGGTGCTGCATGTTCAGAACAGTTGTTTTTGAAGATGCTGGAGAAGTTTAAGCTCTCGAGAGTCTCTGTAAGTATTCAGTTGATACTGTAGTTCTCTATACTGAGAGTTCTTGCTATTCTCTGAACAATGAGAGTTCCAAACTGTCGGTGAACATTTGTCACTTGCATAGGCAGGAAGAAAGAGACTGTTTTGGCCCTAGAACCAAAGAAAAGTTTTGTTACCATGGAGATGAGTTGTATTTGTTTTGTACTGCATTACCGAACTCAACAGCCACAGTCATGGTTTAGCATTACGGGGTGCGTAACTTTGATGTGTCTTCTTGGTTCAACTGCAGGGTGTATAAGGGTGCCTTTTGGAATTTACCTAAATGTAAACCTCTCTTCCATGTAGAACACCATGGACTGCATTTTTTCAGTCTAGCGAGGCTATGGCGCCTGGACCTGCAGCCAGGATAATCGTCTGTAGGAATTGTGTTGTGTTGTCCATTTGTGAATGTCTATCACCATTCATTCTAATTAGCCAAAAGTGGCAGGAAAACTATGTAAAATAACCTATTTCATTCATTCATTCTTGGTTCAAATGCATCAGACTCCCACATAGCCAAATTTTTACCATTCTCATCTTTGGTGCAAGTTGTCCCATGGCTAAATTTTCATTGGGAGCCCTGAAAATTTCAGTTTTGAGCCAGCATCTTCAGGACAATTGGGAGAGCTACTGGAAAAGAAGTAGCGAGCTCTGGTCTCAAAAGCCAGTAAACATTAGCAATGGACAGCTTAGCAGGCCCTGGCCTTCAGAGGGCTCTTGAGCCATGGGATTTTCTTGAATTCTCTAAATTTGTTCGAAGTAAAAATATACATTCCTATATATTTAAAGGGGATCTTCGTATCATTATATGGATGTGAGTAGACTAGTGCTCACTTGCCATTTAAATTTTAACAAATAATCACTGAAAAGTACGAATTAAGCCAATGATTGCCAACCAGGGTGCCGTGGAACCTTAAGGTGCTGATCGCTTAGGGATAGTCTATTTTAAGGATAAACGAAAAAAAATAAAAGAAAAATTAGGAAGTAGGCCTGATATCAAACATTTGTGTTCTAACCATCAATCGCAAGTTTCATGTTAATAAAAACAAAACTCTTTTGAGTGATTTCCATTGTAGTAAACTGTATCCTATTCTGATACTTGTTCCTTATACATTGTATTATCTTTCAATAAATGAATAACATAAGTACTGGAGTAGGTATTTATTTGACAATAAATTAAACTTGATAACATATTCCATTTCGATTTAAGATTAAAAATTTTAAAAAAATCTAACAAGGGTGCCCCAAGTTTTTAATCTCATATCCAAGGGTCCCGCGAATGTAAAAAGGTTGGGAATATCTGAATTAAACTCTTCCCAGATTCGGTTTATATGTAACATACTGGAGCAATCACTATTATCTATTACATTCATGACCTATTTCTGTATCTGTACAGTTTCATATCCTATCCATACTATTGATACTTGCTGGTGTTGTAGTGCCTGTTCAACTTAAAAACTATCTTCTTTTCAGTCTGTATTTGGTATGACTGAGACAAGTCCAGTGAGCTTTCAGTCACTGCCAGGAGACAGTATGAAGCACATGACCTCTACAGTTGGGCACATCATGGATCACGTTGAAGTAGGTTTTCCAAGGTTAAGTTAGGTACCTAGCACTTACTTTTCAAAATTTTGACTGTTCAATATTTGTACCTGTCATGTTGGAAAGTTGTGGTTTTGAAATTTGTAAAGCAACTTTTTTCTTTGTTTCAAGAAAGTTTGAAATGATATTTCTCAATAACTATGGGACTAATATGAAATGTTAACCATCACTTGTAAAGTACAATAACTGAATTGCATATACATATCTACACATATACATATACATACAAGTTGTATCTAACCTGTTCAAAGGCAGGGAGTGCATGCTCGAGCAGCTGCAGGGTGTAATGGGCGACCATTTCAGAAAGTGCCCAATTGTCAACCTCTCTTCCACGTATGACACCCTGGACTGCATTTTGCAGACTAAACAAGGCTCAGTACCATTCTCTGTGGAGATTGTGTTTTCTTCTGTTCACATGTGCTTGTGATTGTTGCTTCATCCATTTTATCTTATCACCATTCACATCTTCACGATGAGCAAAGAGTGGCAGAAAACAAAGTAAAATAAAACAAATCAATGACTATCCACCTGTGTGAGAGGTGCACAGCATAATGAGGTGAGTCAGACCATGGAGAAACAATACCAGTGTGGAGCATCGCATGTCATGTGAATGAGGCATATCTCTGGCATCATGATGCTTCTCAGTGCAGTGCCTGCTGTGTCTTGTGAATGGAGCCTGTTCGGATGAACACCTCCACGACTCGTGACAACCAGCAAACATACCATGGCAGACATATTGTGAACCTTATTGCTGCCTAAGTATGGGAGATTTCCTAGATCACCACCCTGTATTTCGAGAGGCATGCAGCCGTGGCATCTAAGGATAAAATGGTACGAGATTTAGTGCACCGACTGCAATTGATATATATTATTAATTTAACCATCCTTCACTTCTTTCAGGCTAAAGTTGTGGACAGGGAAGGAAGAATGGTTCCCCTGGGTGAACGAGGAGAGCTCTGGATCAGAGGCTATTGCAACATGCTTGGTTACTGGAATGATAAAGAGAAAACAGAAGAAATATTTACATCCGATAGATGGCTGAAGACAGGGTAGGTCCTATGTTCAGCCTTATGCAAGTCCTGAGCTTGATAAAATACAGTGAAACCCTTGGTTTTACATTTTCCTGAATTATACATTCAGTTCTCTGTTCCAATAGATCAAAATTCTACAAAATATTCCCACACTTTAAGTTGTTTTTTTTTTTTTTTTTAACCTTTGTCTCCTGAAAAACATAATTGAAATTGGCTTCTATACCATTTGCAGCATTTGATTCTAGTCTTTCAGAACCATCTCAAAGTGACACTGCCAAGAGATATGTAGGTATATAATGTCTGTATATTTAACCAGCCATGTAAGTGTGCACATTGTAACATCCTGCTCGAGGGAGAGGAAAGAGAGATGACCAATAGCTTAGCTAGCTAAGTGTTACAAGTCTACCCATAATGCTAAACTTTTTCTCCAGCGGTGGCATGAGTCTCTATTTACACTCAGGGTTCGGGTGTATGTTGCACTTAGTGGGCTATGACGTAGTTGACTAGTTAAGTTCATTAACAACTCAAAATTAACTAAAACATATACAGGTTTATTTCATCACAAACTTAAGCCAGAAAGGAACTTAGACCCTTTTACAGTAGTTTTATACCTCCAACTTATAGTTTCGCAGATACAGATATATACTCATATTTGGGGCCTCTCTATATAGTTACGGCCTTTGGTAGTTGAACTATAAAAACTTTTAACCTTTAAAGAAAAGGGAACAGGTAAACCCATACAACCTCGTAAGTGTTATATGACACCTAGTACTCTTGTTAGAAAAACAATCACAAATGGTTTATAAACAAAGCATCTAAAAGAGAAAGATTAGTGTAACCTTGGAAACAGCTTTTTGTTTACATGTAGGAGTAACAGGCCAAAAACTAAGAAATATATTCTAAGAAGCGAAATTCCCAGCATCGAGGAGACGGGGTTTCGCTGTTAACATCCCCAACGTCGAGATGACGGGGTTTTATGAAAGAAAAAGGTACCTAAATATCTCTCGCCCTAAAGCGGAGTGGGTTTCTCTCGCCCGAAAGCGGAGTGGGTCCTCTCACACTAAAGTGGAGTAAATTTCTCTCACCAGAAGGTGGAGTGGGATATCTTTTTCTCTCTCCTGTTAGGAGGAGTTTACCTCTTGCCCGTAGGCAGAGCCCTACTTCTCTCGTCCGCAGACGGAGTCAAACTGAGATGCTGGCCCCGCTCTCGCCTTTATATTGGGTCGGCGACGCTAGCGTAAGCAAGTGGAAGAAATATAAACTATTAAAAGTATATTTTTAAGTAAGTTTACCAAATTAGAGGTGTAACCTGTTTTTAAATTGATACATTTCTAATTACATATTTATATCAGAAAGGTCACAAAAATAGAGGTGCGACTCGTACAAATTGTGACGAGACGGGTTCGTTACAACATATCTGTATATTGTTTGAAAATATTGTAATATTGAATAATGGTTAGACCTTCTACAACTTTCTGTACATTGTTACAATATTTGTTCTGTTATCATGGACATCCGCAGGATTTTTTCCAGGGAGCAAAGGAGGCACATTTCTCCCTATAATAGTGTTGACCTCTCAAAAAACACTTCTTCCTGCAACACCCTTCCAGTGACTGAAACAAAATATATGTGTATAATATATAAGTTTAACATTCATTTTCCCATTTTCCAAGTGGGAGTGGGTGTAGCCCCTTCTTAGAATACTTCCCATCAGTACTTTTGCATGTTCTATTTTATAATAATGCATTTAACATACATTTACGCTTCTATTCACAGAATCTTTTTTTCGATTGGTCAGGCCTCCCAGATGGCACAGTTGTAGCATCGTCACCTTGTAATAAAGGGGTCCCGGGTTTGATACCCGGTGGAGGCACATAGTGGTTCGGATCTCACTTTAAACTGTAGGTCCAGTCCCGATTAGCCTTACTGTGCATACAAGTGGACTTAAAACACCAAATCAATCAATCAATCTTAGATTGGTCAATGTGTTTTTGTGACATGCTGTATGTACAGTTATGTACAATTCTGGGTTCTAACAACCTTATTGATTTTCAATGTATTCATTATAATCCAGAAGTGTCTGTGACTACCAAACTCTCAATTTCCTTTCTTTCTATTTAAGTTGCTTTTATGTTGCTTTTCTACCTGTTGTGTTTATCGAGAAGGAACTGATGAATGGACGACAAAACAAACACAGTGAGACGTCCTTGTCTTAACCAGAGTTCGAACCTGGAACCTCTACTATTGGAACAGGTTAGTTACTGTACACAAGTTTGTTCAGTTATTGGAAAATGATTCCTCTATCTTGTGTCCTTGTTACAGAGATGAAATAATACTGGGAGAAGATGGCTATGGACAAGTTGTCGGAAGAATCAAAGATATGATAATACGAGGAGGTGAAAACATCTTTCCAAGGGAGATAGAGGACTTTCTACAAACACATCCATCAATTCTTGAAGCTCAGGTAATGTATCAGGTATTTTCTTAGCATTTTGTATTAACATATCTGTATATATTTAATCTGTAACTTTTATAACTTGAATGTAAGTTTGCTGGGACTGGGCAAACATATGGTAACTCATTCCTTCCAAACAATGCTAGAGATAAAGATTATGGTTTTAATCAAATTCTATTCTAAAATCTACATTATCTGGTATGTAATGCAAAAACAGAGGGTTTTAGGTTTGAATCATGGATAAGGCATAAATGTTTGCTTTCATATTTATTATGATTAACTTTGAGGTAGAAAAATGTAAATATGAATCTGAGTAGTGTATTCCAATATTATTCTTGTAGGTTTTCGGGATACCAGATCAAAGAATGGGTGAAGAAGTGTGTTGTTGGTTGAGACTCAAAGATGGAAAGCATATAACAGAGGAGGAAGTGAAGCAGTTTTGTAAGGGGCAGGTAGGTTGAGAAATTCTGAACATGAAGCATTAATTTTCACAAATGCTTCCGTTACTTCGACATATATGTTGTTAGATGATTGCAGAGATACCGGTAATTTGGTTTTGTGGGTTGTAGGTAGAGTTGTCAAATATCCAGTATTCTACATTTTGTTTTTATGTGCTGTGCAAGTTTAAATTATATAGTATTTTTTTTCTAGCATAACCCGTGGCTCTACAGCCATTGAAGGACCTTGGCTGATCTCCTGACTGCCCTCCCACAATCCTACCTAGAGATGTGGAGATCTTCAACCGGTAATGGGTGACGTGGGGTCAGCACGTTGAACACTCAGCCGTTATAGATTTCCCAGACCGGATTACGCTACTCGCTCGTAGCTCAACAATTTCATCACGATGGTGGGTTGCCACTGGTCCTATACACACTGTGTATGACATGACACAGGCTGAAAACTCAGACTGAACCTAGGCAGACTCGAACCCATGCCATCCCGCAGTCAGAGCCCAAAGCATAGCATCAGTGGTGTGCCCAAGGGGGGTTGGTGGGGGTCATAACCCCATTTCCTCTTTGGCTTAGTATTCATAAAAAAAAAACTCAAAGGTAGGAAAAGATGTCAAAAGGAAGTCTGGCTACGAAAGAAAAAAAGTGTACGTAACCCATCCCTTTCAAAAATCGTGGGCACGCCACTGATTATTTTTGTATATGTACAGTGTGATGTCAATTTTGTTTTACAGGGGAATGTTGATTACACTTTATTCTTTTGAATAGCAAATGCACTTCAATACTTAAAACTGTTTATAAGCACAAAGCACTGCAAAAGGATCTGGAAATTTATTTTACACTAGGTTGGGAAATCTGGAAAAGTCAGGGAATTGGCTTTAATAAAAAAAGAGTGGGAACCATGTACTTACTTTACAACTGATGGGCAAAATAATTTTCAAAAATAACAAAATGATAGAATTTTGTATAAGGTTTCAAGCTACTTATTGCAGTGGCGTATGCTAAGTCCAAGATATGAACTATCTCACTATGACACATGGCTATGGAAGGAGGAGGACCTCAACACCGTGTATAAATGGATACACACAATCATTTTGCTAGTTGTGTCTCTTCAGGGAAGTATCACTGCCATGCCAACAGCGGCTAGGTTGCCAACTGATAAGATATCAGGTTGCCAACTCCTGAGAAATCAGGTTGCCAACTCCAGAATGAAGTGAGTAATTTTATTCACAATTTATAATAAATTTCTTCTCTATTCTACGCTCTAGTTTTCAGACTTCGCAGCTAGCCTCGAATATACGCTCCTGACTTATAGAAATGTTGGCTCAATACAATTATGTACAAATTTATCAATACATATAAATCAACCAATCCCAATAGAAGAGAGAGTTAGTCTGTCCACTCCTAATACATTTAATTTATTTTGTTATTTTTAAAATTGCAGATTGCTCACTACAAAATTCCTCGCTATGTACACTTCGCTGATGAATTTCCAAAAACTCTTTCTGGCAAGATTCAGAAATTCAGGATGAGAGAAACAATGATTGAGCTCCTCAAGTTGTGACTATCACCACTGCAAGACAGAAATTTAAGGGAGTAAAATATATTGAAGTTGCAGTATTCTTTGTTAATATATTTTTATAACGTTGTTAAGATACATACACAATATTTTCATTTTATTTTTGTCTTTCATTTACATAAAAAGTAATTTTAATTAATTTAGATGGAAACATTGGCATTACACTTTCTTGAGTATGTGTGTAACCATTAACCCTTTACTGGTACGTGCGAGCACAGTGGATATAACGGTATTACTTTCTGGCCTCATGTAGCTGTCATTTGTAATGCCTGTGGACAGACTGTATTAGTTGTAGGTGATGGCACTGTCATCATTTTGTTGACAGTCCATGTGAGCACCACACTTACACATACGACAGTGTAACTATTTTCTTCAAAATATTTTTGTGCCCATTGAATTTGTGTTGCTTCACTATTTTCTGTTTTGATATTTTGGTTATTATTTTGTTATTTGTCACCATTCAACTATTACTGCTAACATTTCCTGCTAAATAAACGATGAAATCTGCCAGCATGAATGAAGAACATCATAAACGAGAATGGCTTTCTGAACCAAGTGATGAGGAAAGAGAAGACCTGAACAGAGTGATTCTCAGGCCCCAGAAAATAATGTTGTTCAGGAGCTATCGAAGAGCAATCATAATAATAGCCTGCCTGTAAAGATGAACCTAATTTACTTGTTCTTTCACCTCAATATATTGGGCATGATAAACTACAGGATGGAATGTACATGTCCCTCATCAAATTATGGAAATAAATTATGGTTCAGATTTATTACTAATCTAATGCAATAAATTATCAAAAGTAAATTGCAAATAAAATCATCTAAATTGTTTTTTTTTTTTTATAATTGGCTTCTTAGACTATATGCAGCAATATTGCAGTACAAAAATATTATTGTCATGCTGCATAAACATTTATAAATAATTTTAAATGCGATGAATGTTGGAAATTATTGGAAAAAAACAATGAAATTCATATATGAGCACCATGCTCATGCGTATACTAACTACGTTACTCTGGAACCCGTATACCAATGAAGGGTTAATATTTTCCTTCTAGATATGTAGAAAGAGTGCACATATGCAAGGGCTGATTTTTTAGTAGTGGCAAACATTTACTTTCTAGACACATAGCATACGAGGGGGTATCAAAAAGTTTTAATTATCCCCATGAAATAATTGAGACAGAAAGTTAAGTTTTATATCCTTTTATTGTGACTTCTCTACATAGTCACCATGCAGAGTTACACATTTCTCCCAGCGTTTTTTGATCTGTCGAAGACCATCATTGTAGAACTCTGCAGATTGCATGGCAAACCAGCGCTCCACCTCCAATATGACATCGTTAGTGTTGTCAAAATGGCGACCCCGAAGTGGATTCTTCATATGTGGGAAAAGGAAAAAGTCACTTGGTGCTAGATCGGGAGAATAGGGCGGGTGCGGTAATAATTCATAGCCACAACGGTGAGCTTCAAGAACCGCTGCTTGCGATGAATGAGCGGGTGCATTGTCCGCAAGGAGACGGATCCCTTTGGAGAGCATGCCGCGACGTTTTTCCTTCACAGCATCTCGTAACTTCCTCAGAAGTGAGCAGTAGTATGTCCCAGTGATAGTTTCTTCCTTCCGAAGGTAGTCTGTAAGGATGACCCCACGACAATCCCAAAACACTGAGAGCATGACCTTCCCAGCAGACTTTTTCACCTTTGCTTTTTTGGGGGGAGGAGACGAGGGGTGCTTTCATTGTTTGCTCATCTGTTTTGTCTCAGGATCATATAGGTAGATCCAACATTCATCCATAGTTATCATACGGGCAAAAAAATCTTCCTCGTTTTGTTCCAAAATGTTCAACATCTGACTCGACATGTCACGCCGTGTTTGTCTCTGAAGAGGAGTCAGAAACGCGGAACCCAGCGGGCCGACACCTTAGACATATGCAATTCCTTATGAATAATATTCCAAACACTACCATAACTGAGTCCACTTTGTCGCATGATGTTTTGGATAGTTATGCGTCGATCTTCCAGTATCATATCCTCGATTTTCTTCACTGTGGCGGCGTCATCCGTGGATGATGGGCGTCCAGATCTAGGTTCATCTGTAACAGACATGTGACCTGTTTGGAAATGTCTCTTCCACCTCACAATAGTGTCATAGGATGGGCAATCACCACCATACACAACTTTTATTTCTTCATGAATTTGGCGGGCGTTGTGACCCTTCAAATGCAGAAACTTAATAACGCTGCGAGCTTCGATCTTCTCCATTTTGCACTTTACTGACAACTAGCGCCAACTATAAAGAACAGAAATAACACACATTAATAATTTTCACTACAGAACACATAGAAGGTCTAATAACTACAGAAGCAAAGTTTCATCGAAATCACTCAATAAATTCTGGGGGATAATTAAAACTTTTTGATATCCCCTCGTACATACATGGTTCTAAGGTTTAAAGACATTCGATGTAGTCCCCAGCGTTGAGTACAATGTATTACCAACAATGTGGAAGCCATCGGATGCCGTTGGCACTGCCTAATCTATTGATAGAGAGAGGAGAGCGATCTACTGCCAGAAGAATGTCTAACTGTTCGGAAGCGAATCCCACGAAGTGGTTCCTTCATCTTACGGATTAGGTCAAAGTCGTGGTGGTAGAGCACTTCCCATCCCCAGCGATTGAACAAATCAGCCACAGCTCCTGCTGTATGTGCCCGAGCATTGTCATGTAGAATGAATGCTGGGTTGGCTATGCATAAAGTGTCGCAGTTTTCTTCTCAGAGCTGCTCGCAGGTTGCTTTGCACTGTTTGTGACACTGTCGTGCTGTGCAACATTATTTTTTTAACCAGCTCCGCTGGTCCTGCTTCGTAACATCGTGACTACACTCTGTGATGGCTCGCTTACAACTGCCCTGTTCTTGTTGTCACTGCGCATGGGCATGGAGTGGGAAGAGTTCATTTGCTCCGAGGGAAGGTACGCATGTAACTAACATTTGGTATAAACGACATTGCCTGTCTCTGTTGTATGGCATCACTATAGCATAGTTCCCACTACTAAAATATCAGCATGCATTGCACAGTGGTTCGGATTCCACTTTAAACTGTAGGTTCAGTTCTGATTAGCCTATCTGTGCATAAAGTGGACTTAACAATTCAATCAATCATAAAAAATCAGCATATGTAAATGTTTTCTTTTCTAACTAGCATTTTGCATCTAGAGTACTTCCTATTTTTTAAAAAATGACAGATTACACTTCCAATGTCTGTCCTTGAAGAATGAAGTACATTTGTTCTAATTTACTTCTGAAAGGCAGTTTGAGGCTTGACTGATTTTATGCAAACTAGGAAGAATTGCCTTGCCAATAATGGTCGAACTGATTTTTTTTCTTCTTTCAGTGCAAGTGAGAGACTTGTGGCTTTCTATAGCAAAGGGGTTGGATGACTATTTTTTGCTCCTGTTGTCTGGCAGGTTCATCGAAGGCTTGTTGTTAGTTTTAGATGAAATCTCTGCAAATTACAAATTCCCACGAAGGCACATGATCAGCACCATGCTCTAACAGCTTTTCCCTCCCTGTACCCACTTATAAATATAACAATATAAATTCAGTTTTACTTACGTTTTTTGCGAATATAGTTCGATCTTCAATTACGATGTTTCGAGAGATAACTTCTCTCTTCTTCAGGTTATAAGCAATTCATAGGGTCTTAGCTTTGTTCCCCATTTGCAAGGGAAGCTCGTTGCGGACAACTTGACTGGGAAATAGTGAACCGTTTTTAGAATTTTAAAGATTTTTAGTTTTTTAAAAATTTATACAGGAGGACCAATAAGTTTTTATAATAGGTTTTAACTTTGGTAACGATGGCTTTTAAGAACGTAAATTGTCAGTGTGTAATCGATCTTCCTATATTATTCCCTGCTCACATTTCACCTAATCCTCGATCCTGTTGACTATGGAGAAATATTTGACAAAGCTAAGACCCTATGAATTGCTTATAACCTGAAGAAGAGAGAAGTTCTCTCTCGAAACGTCGGAATTAAAGATCAGAGACCTGCACAAGACCTGGAGCAGACCCATTCGCAAAACATTGCTCCTAAAATGCCATGCAACCTGCGCAACACCCTCGCTTGAGCAGCTTGTATGCCCACCTGCCCATATTGTTCCTGGCAGGCATTGTAGACCCACCGGGTACCCACAGTCTTACGATACCTAGTAGGTCTCAGTTCGTTCTTTCCATCAACTGCAGGCCCCTCCCTCTGCATGACGTAGTTGCTTAGAGTAGAAACTGCACAGGTCGCACACCTGTCTGCAAGTGTTGCCAACCGCAATAGATTTCCACTACTTAGAAAGGGAACTCAAAGCCACATCGCCAATGAAATGAGATTTAAGAATGTTGCTACTTTTGCCCCCACACACACTGAAATAAGTTTTCCGTGGTATAGGCTCCATAAGAATGTGTCGTAAACCACCAATAATCCAGGGCACTACTGGAACATGTCACGTTCGACGCCGAGGTTGCGAGTAGAGCAACACACTGTTCTACTGCGAACACCAGAGCTGTAGCCAGACAGGGTCCAGGGGCATTGCCATTATCTCCCCCCCCCCCCCATTTCTGAAGTTTGGTAAACTACTTTGTAAAATTTGTTTGCAGTGACGAGTGAAAATGTAGACTGCAGATATTATTTTACTCAAAACTTGATAAAGGTTAAATTCACAGAATACAAACAACAGATAGGCGTAAAATGATTTCATTTGATTTACGAGCCAAAGTCAAAGTAGCAAGTAGTAATTAGAATATTTTCTCTCGGCTTCAGCTATGAATGGGAAGATATTGAAAACATATTGTAAGTATTTGAACAATATTTCTAGATTTTCTGTCCTATATTAACTTAATGATTAGGCAACACACACATACAATTTACTTTCATATAATACTATTAAACCTTTGAAAATGGACTTGGTTTATGAAGCCCTCCCTGATAACCCTTCAGCCCCCCCCCCCCTCCCCCGCCAATCAATTCTGGCTACGGGCCTGCAGAGGCGCAACCCCTTTTGGAGGGGCAAGTACCTGGATAAACATGCCAATAACAATAATAGTAATAAAGTAACATCAAAGGCATTATTATTCTCATGAATCATGCAAAAAGGGGGTGGGTAGAAGTCTGTTCTAACGCATTTGTGTTGAAACAAAGGATTTGAATTTTTTTTTCTCAACACCTTAATTTCACATTAGCTAATAATGGAAAACAAGCACACAAACTGTTTTTGAAAGAAAGAAAGTGCATTCCGAATGTTCATATGGCATGTAAAATTTTCATGTAAAATATTTTCTTTTCACATATGAAACATGAATTTGAATTTAAAATTTTGGGTGCATCAGCACTAAGGCTATTTTGCACCCGTCACATTATACGGGGGTCCAGCCCCTTATCGTTACACATAACAACTCTAACGTTGCATAACTAAAATCATAAAATATTAAAATCTTCTGACTTTCATTAAAAGCTGAGGCTGTAAAGGAGCACTCAGCACAAGTAAGGACAAAACACAGGACAACACAAACAAAATTATACAGGCCATGGGGCCAGGCGCCAGAGCCTCGTTAGTCTGCAGACCAGGGTGTACTACATAGAAGACATATGAAACATGGAGCGACGTAAAATAAGAAAATACATATGCAACATGTTAACACTAAATTGTGTACGTGTTCAAAGTTTCTTTAATGCATATTTAAATACATTACATAATCAATTAATCGATGTCATAACAAACCAACATTGATAGCAATGTTGGCATTGGGCTGCCATGGCATTCTCTGTTTTAAAATGTTTTTCATTTAGATCATTCGGCTCCCAGGGCCGATCTCAGCTACCCCCCTAGCTACGGCATTGAACTTGATGAGACTGTATAATATACTTTAATATATTTCTACTTTCATAAAATTTGAAATCAAGAGGTTGCAATTGTACCTCCGTTCCCCTCTGCAGGTCCCCTTTGCCATCTGGAAGGAATAATACAAGAAAAATATGAAAACTAATTCCTTCTTGAGTATCCTTTAGCCTAGTTTTTATTGTACTTAAATGTTTGCCCCCCTTGCCCAACCTCGCTAGACTTAATTTTTGTCAAAAATTAATGAGCAATGCCCTCTGTCCCCTGTGGTTGCGCCACTGGCTGCCTGGTTAAGACACCATGTAATGAAAAACAATTAGTTTTCGATGAGAAGCTTTTTGTTTGCTGAATCATTCATTTAAATAAATGAAGCTGTAATATTGCATACATTTCCTGGCAATAAGATGAAAACTGCTTACAATGAACTGAAGTCGCTAAGTATATACTGTAAATTCTCCTTAAAGCAGAGAGCTCCTCCTAGGACTTCATAGGATTTTGGAGCTACTAAGTAGGCAACACTGGCTGCAGCCGTCCACGTGGTGAAGAAACGCCTGGAGCGGTATGCTGCCGGAGGGGCTGTTTCCTTCCAGCAGGTTTTGCAGGCACCCGGGTCTTGTTGAATGCCCAGGTACCTTGTAAGCGCAGAGCGCTTTCAAGATGAGGAACCTGGGTAAAGACGTAAGTCGACTCGTTGCCGTGGGCAGGCGAGCAGGTAAACCTGTTCTCGTGGGGGCAAGAAGCACGGGTAGGCAAAAGCTAGACTTTGCAGTACTCTGTTGAAGATCGAACTATACTCGCAAAATACGTAAGTAAACTGAATTTATATTGTTAATCTTGTGAGTAATTCGCACATAGTAAATATGAACATGAACGTGTACCCACTTATTAGAGGCTGGGTGAACCCCAGAGCTGCTTCATGCAGGAGCATTGCTGGAAAAATTCCCACCTGAAATCACCCACCCTGAGAATCAAACCTATCAGGTGTGGCATTTTGTTTTCAATTTTTTAGTAGTCAACACTATATTTTTTTCTGCATTTGATGTTTTTTTTTCAGGAATGCTGGGCGAACGGGAGATGGTTATGATGCTCACCCTTTCCCCACCCCCTCTTGGAACCAATTAAATGCAATCAATTACAACAACATTCCACCCACTTCACCTGGTATTTACAAACAATATAAAGCAAGAATGAATAATTATATTAGACAATGAATGGCATGCCCAAAAGGGGTGTCATAACCCCCTCCCTTTGGCCCATTAAAAAAGGGAACGTCAAAGGCAGGAAAAGTAGGCAAAAGACTGACCACTAAAACAAAAAATATACGAGGGTAAATCAAAAACTAAAGACAATTTTGTGTTTTCGCAGGAATAAACTAAGACTGGGTGTGTGTGACGTCACCACGTGTATACTTGGAGTGACGTTGAGATGATTGAGTTAGCATTTTATATCCACTTTATGCACAGTAAGGCTAAACGGGACTGGACCTACAATTTAAAGTGGTATCCGAACTACTATGTGCCTCCACTGGGTACTTGGAGTGACATAGAAGGAGGAGTATCCATCATTGCCCCATTTAGTAGTGTGTTGCGGAGCAAAAAGGTCACACGTATGGACGCACCACTACTCCACGAATGCACCATTGAGGAACAGCTTTCTGTGGTCGAAGGGGGTTAAACCAGCAGACATCCACATGGAGCAAGCACCATGACTCAACAAAAGGTGTATGAGTGGGTGGACTGCTTTAAAGCGGTACGCACAATTGTAACATGCGAAGATGACGAGGTCCTGCAGACGTGGCTTCGTGAGCAACCAAAAACCTTCTTCGCGGACAGGATACAGAAGCTGATTGCACGATACCAAAGTGCATTGCCGTGCAGGATGCATATGTGGGAAAGTGATACATGTAGTCAGTAGCGTACGCAGGATTTCATCAAGGGGGGTGTTATTTCTAAAACTTTTTTCCAATTTCACATTACCATTGTTTTATTATACTTTAATTAAATAATAATAATCACAATTAATTAATAATATTTATAATTAATTAATTATCTAAATTAATACTAATAATACTACTAATACCACTACTACTATTAAGTAGTAGAGATCTACATAAATATAGTATTTATGTTCTCGTCATTCTATTTTTATCAAATCCTGGGAGCATTTTTTGGTTTCTTTGTTACGAAATAATTGTCTGGTCAACGAGGTGAGACATTTCAAGGGTGAAGAAGATCCATAAATACAAGAAAATAGATTAAAATAAATTGAAATAATCAAAGTATGGAACTCATCCAAGGAGCTGCGATGGTCTGGTTGGTAGAGCGTCTGACAACCACGCGGGCGATCTGGGTTCGATTCCCGGAATTAGTAGGAATTTTTCCGGCTTCTTTCCCGCCTAAATGTCCCCGATAATTCACATCTGAATTGTCTCGCTGTTCTTACCAACAAAATATTTTGTAATAGTTAAGCTTATTGTCGTTTGAATAATTGTCTAGTCAACAAGGTGAGACATTTTAAAGGGAGAAGACATTCAAACATGCTGCGGTAAACAATACAATGGGAAGGCGGACTGGTGACTGTATTCTTGTCCGCCTAGCCTTTGTCTACACATTAGCCTCTTACAACATACCAAGAACTTTATTTAGTTAATTCTCATTGTTCACACACAAAAAAAATACATGTTCGTTGAATACTGGCGTACGTAGAGGGGTGGCTGATGGTGTTCCAGCCCCTACCGAAATTTTGAGAAAATCAGAATTTTCAAATAAAAATCCGTTAAGAACTTTAAAAAATCAAAATGTGTAAATGCGAAACCGCTTTTAAAGTGAATTCCGATTACCATTTTTGTCTTTGAATACAATTTGAATAGACTGAAAAGCTCCAAAAATACAAAATATTTTATTATGCGTCCTGCCCTCCAAAACGAAGCCATGTGCTATCCACATTTACTATTCCAGCCCCTCCCGAAGAAAAAGAATCCTGCGTACAGCAGTGTATTGAACATTGTTGCAAGTGAGATACAAAACAACTTTTTTTCTCTTTTAAATAATAGTTACCCTAACCTAACCTCATAAACTCGTGTTTATTTTCAAGGCATCACTCTGAAAAACGTGTGTGTTTGGAATGCTGTGCTTTTCTCCATGCTGAATGGAAATAATAATTCAAATTATTATTATTATTATTATTATTATTATTATTATTATTATTATTATTAGTAGTAGTAGTAGTAGTAGTAGTAGTAGTAGTAATAGTAATATTATTGTCCCAGATCTTTAACTGTGAAAAATTGGTCATTTAATTTTTTTTCCACAGCATTTTTCATAATATTTCACAAGCTCAAGGGGGGGGGGTTTAAACCCCGTAACCCCCCCCCCTTGCGTACGCCACTGCATGTAGTAGTTCTTCTTGTGTGGAAATAAAGATATGTGAAAATTGCCTTTACTTTTTGATATACCCTTGTACATAACTCCTCCTTCCCTCCCTCAAAAATCCTGACCTTGGAAGAAATAGCCTATGTGAGAACAAAAACTTCCTGAACATGTATTTGAAGCATTTCTTTATTTCTGAACAGCAAAACCACAACAGAAACAACATGCAAACAAGTCTGGTGGTAAAAATATCCAAATAAATATGGCAGAATACAAGCTTCACATGTACAAAATGTGTGGCTTCTTTTGTTTGTTTTCTATTACAGACCAACCAACAGACACAAGAAATGAAATAAAAATCTGCATTGGTACAGATCCTCTTAAACAGCTGTCTTTTTACTGCACCCACCAAACTAATCACTGGTTCACTGTACGAGGTACTCTGCCTCTCCATGAATGGAACGTCACAACAATAATACAGCATTGGAGTTGATTAACTTAAGTTTTCCTTTGTTCGATCATGTTACATCTTAAAATAACCTGTCTGATCTTAAAACTGGTATAGTCTCCGTCTCTTGCATATCTTGGATAGACTAAACCTTACCCTCAACTTGCAACACTTTAAGTACAGTACAGTATACTACATTGCACCATCCAATCGAGATGGCCCTGTTCAACACTTACCTGAGGAAACAAATCTTTTCTTATATATATTTATATTATTTAAACTATCTTTACAAACATCGCAACTGGAGTATTCCTTAGCAATTCAAAATAAATTCTCAGTAACATTTTTACCATTCCTTTCACATCTTCACAAATAATTCTAGTGACAATTTATTAAAAATATGAAACAACAGAACTGACGTAGGAAAAGAAACATGAATAATATTTGCCCTACTTTGCATATCCACCTGAAAAATGAAAAATAGACACTAAGTTTATTATTTTTCTTAATGGTGCCAAAAACACAGAAGTGGTTGTTGTTCTCTTTGCTATTTTGCAATGGGAAGAGCCTTTGAAATGTCATCACAGATCGTTTGCTTGTTGTAACACCACCACTAGATTTCATCAAAGACCCTGCTTAAATATGTGGCTGATTAACTTCTAAATATTTCACCACTTAAACTCAAGAATAGGAGGTCAACGTGGGCCTCGATCATATTATCTAAAGAAACATTACAGAGTAACATTTAGAGAAAATGCATGAGTTCATAGTTTTACTTTGATTTGACTCTAGTGGTATTTTTTCTTACTATATTAATTACAGCACTAATATTACTTTTAGCGCCAGTTTATATATTATAGCACCAAGTCATAAACTTCCACATTCAATGGTGCAACATTTCCACCATGTTGACACATGAGTCAACATAAAAAATAACTCTCATACTAAATTGTTACACATAAGCCAATCCTTACTCTCCTGTACAAATTAACACATCTAAATTGGAGACTAGAAGTAAGTTTTTGCAAATATGGTACAATTTACTGAATGATGAAATATCCTGGTTCTGAAAGACCCATCATACTGGTATCAGATATGACTATCACTCCTGGCAGTCTTATGTACTAAAAGTTCAAGTGACCCCCCTTGTGCCCATTAAAAAAAAGTGTCAACAATCCATTCAACCTTCGGATTCCGAGGGCATCAACTCCATGTCTTCAGACCAGCTTAAGTCCATTGCTGTGGAATCAGTCTGCACGACACCGTGGCTCAAGTCTGGCGTCGGAGATAGAGGCTGCGGCCTTAACATTGCAGCACGACCACCTGTAGCAATGCAGAACGTTCCCCTCCTGCAGTCTTCGCTTTCATGCTCTGTGTACTTATCACTGAAGAGGGACTCTGTCGTGGCCTGAACAAAGCTGGATCCTTCAGACGATGGCTCGCTGCCGGCTACTTCGCAGTCAGACTCTCCCTGCGTGTCGTCTGATATTTCTTCTGAGATCATAGCTTCACCTGCACCTTCCTTAGGTAGCACCGAGCCACCGGGCAACTGCGATCGAGAGATCAGGTTCAAGACGTGCGGAGCAGAGTCGCACGAAGCGTGGCATGGGACACTTGGCTTCTCGGTGGCAGAGACTGCATACTTGGCATCTAAGGAGTAAGAAGTGCTGTTTGTGGAGATGGACATGGAAATACTGGTAGCTTCATGAAGAGAATTTATGGATTCACGTTCTCCAGTTTCCTTTGAGCCTGAAGAGGAGTCTTCTCCCTCACCGTCCCCGTCCACTCCATCCCCTTCACCTTCCGAAAGGTTCAGTAGCTCCGCAGGCTCATAGAGGGGCGAACTGCTGCGTGACAAAGAGTCAAAGTCATCCCTGACATTTCCCAGAAGACGCGACTGGATCTTGGATGCCAGCTGCTCCGCTTTCACACTCGAGTCCAAGCTACAAAGTTCAACAGTCTTCCCACTTTCACCCTCAATAATACTCATCACATTATCCTTGGCATTCATCGAGGACAGAACCCTCCACTTACCCTCCTGCACCACATCTATAATCTCAACACCACTCTCACTGCTGGAAACAAGCAAATCACTTTCTTCTACTTCACGAAACCTAGTTTCATCTTTGGAATTCTCACTGGTTGTTTCCGGCCTCTTCTCACCTGATACCTCATCCCCAACTGTCGCGGAATCATTTCTGCCTGTATGAGGCTCATCCTTTGCCCCATTTACCATATCGTCCCCAAATTTCTTCCCCAAACACCTTCCGTTAAACTTTTCACCCCAACGGGATTTGGAACCTTTTTTCTTCTCTGTACTCCAGTCTTTGTCAACTTCAATGTCCAGGCTCTCGGAATCGGTGGAAACCGAACGGGATCTCTCTGTAACGGGACACGGCTGCCTCGTTCCTGGCCTGGATTCCCGTGGATGAGTCACCTTGCCACGCCTTGCAGGTGGCATCTGTTGCTGCTTCCCACACTCCAGTCGGGTCTTCTTCGTGGGGGGCATTGTCCTACCAGGGGAAATCCTTAAACGAGCATCTGCGGGATGTGAAGGTGAAGGTGATGATGATGAGAGAGGTGGTGTAGAAAGGTGGCTCCTTCTGACTGCAGCTTGCAGTTTGGCCAGAAGAATCTCTTGGGATTCGTTCATATCCAGTACCCAGGAAACTGAATCATTTTTCTCAACAATTGCTTTGACTTTTGGCGACTGGGGTGGCGATGAGTCTGTAAGATCCAGGTGAGTATCTATATGAGGAGATTTTGGTGACTGATGAGGTGATAATCTGAAAAATTAAAAGAGAACTATTAATAATCATAGAAACTGATTGAGAAGAATACAATGTTTGCTGAAACCAGCGAACTTTCTTACAAGCAAAAGTTGCCATTACAGGCAATACAAAATCGTAGACAAATTTTACAATGTATGTTCTTTCTTCTACACAAAATTGTTAATTTCTGAAGTACAATTTTCTTACCTATCTACGGTACTCAAGGAGTATTTTGGAATTTAGACTAGGTTAGGTTATGGGACTTGTAAATTTTATCAATTCCAGTTTTCTAATTTTATTTTGAAGATAATATAAGTCAAACTTAGCAAAATGTATAACAAACTGGAGAAAAAAAAAAGATATGGGCAAGTGATTTACAGTTTCTATTAAAAATTATAAAATACCAGCATTCAAGAGTAGAGTACGAGCCATTGACTAAGTGCTTGACTCATGATCTTGTCACCGAATGTTGCCGGTTTGAGCCTGGTCTAGGCATGAGTGTTCCTTTGTAGGCACACCATCATTTTCATTTAATAACCATTCATCCACGTCATTGTATAAATAGGAAGAAAAAGTATGTAAATGAAAATATACACCAACTAAAGTTTATGTGCTCAAATTTGTTGTGTAGTATCAATGTCTGAGGATGATATATTTATCCATGCACAATTTCCATTCTTTCATGTTGAGCTCAAAAGAAAAGACCCCCATTGAAATATTTTCAGAGCTCTTTGCCTACAAATTAATCTCCTTCCAACAGGGACAGGGCCAAGGATGGCTCACCCTATCAAAATGTAATAGGTGAATTTTGTGATAAAAATAAAGTACGATAGGAACTATTCTTGTTTGGACCCCATAATAACAATGTGGGTATCAAAATACATTTTTTTTGAAGATGTGGACCACCCAAATTTCTGGTAGTCACCAAGTAATCCACTCACACTAGAAAGTCTGATGCCATTGTCAGCTTACAATTAGTTCCAAAGGTTTCTATTTTCTCAATAGATTATCCTAGATCTTGCACACAAAATTTTTACATTCCATGTTTTCATGCAGCTTACAAATCTCTGAGAAAGCAACAAATATTTATTGTTTGCAAACAATGAAGAAATCCTTGCATTCTGAAGAGTCAATAAACTGACATGCTCGCAATCAAGAAATAAGCCATAACACTAATACAAATTGTCCTTGCTAATCTTTAAGTCATTCATAAAGCATAGCTTTAAAAGATTCCTCCTTATGAGAGGTTTAATAAATCTCATATTTCCTTATTTATATTTGAAGTGTTACCAGATATACCCACTGCAGAAGACAAAGATTTTGTGATAACAGTTTCAATTATTCTATTATAATGCTTGCAAGTAGACATAAGTGTGACTGGGGTCGGCTCACCCTCCAATCATATAAGTACCTGGATTTAAAGAAGCTGTTGAAATACGCATAGTCTTACACCCTGCGTACCCAGTGAAATTTTATTACAAAACAAACATCTGAAAATTTTCTGTCAACGATTATTTTTACAACACATCAAACTACTTCATATCTTGACCTTCAATTCAGCTTGAACAAAATCGTATTTTTTCAAAAAGTATCACACAAATATCTGTACCAGTATAAAATAAAGCAAGCAGATTTTCAGCCCTTCTCTTTCATATAAATGCTGTACGCGAATAAATGTTTTAAAAAAGTGTACAATCTAAACATAGATATGTATGTGTCTGCACATTAGGTTGTGATGTGATAAGTATGCAATATTGCCATAACACAATATCATGCAACATACCCCTTTCAATCCTTGAAACAGTGAAAGTTTTTTTTTTTTTGTTTCTTTTTTAAAATCAATCTTTTGAAAAGCAGTTGCGTGTAGCGGAAAAAGTAATTAATGATACAATCTCATATTTTTGGAAAACAATTAAAACAAGTAAAAATGAAAGTAGAATGGATATTTTCTGTCAGAATACCATATTCTTCTTTATTTTTTGTTTGATCTATTACTTGCATTAATGTCAAATTATTTATTCATATTTCAGACTGTTACTGCATTACCCAACCATTTGTATCTATGAGGAGGAGTTATTGTCGTAAAAAAATAAACAAGTATCAAGATTTTTAGGATAAAAATAAAATGTTTATGGACAGGGCATATACGTGTGAAAATCACAGATAGTTTTTAATTTATATCATAAAATCTACTACTTGAATACTATGAAACATGAATACATTCGAAATATTTATCTGAATATTGAATAAGCTAAGTTTTATAGTATTAAAGTGGAAAATATTATGATACCTGGCAGTCACATGCACAACATGGACACATTCTTATGCAAAATAACATCTTTAAGGTGATTTATGTGCTGTTTGTGATTCAATAAAATATATCTGAGTAACTCTACATATTTCTGCACTAAAATATCAATACTTTGAATACTATAATGTGTATCATTATTTCAAAAACTACACAGTAAAACCAGTAATTTGTGCTTGCTTATAAACAGAATGGAGTATCATTCCTTTCTAGGCAGCACAATGGAGGGGAAAGAAAAAAACTTTGGAGAAATCAATTTTATAAAGTGACACTATTGGGGAAGATAATACATAGCAAAGACTCGCATTAAGATCAAACTCATGTGCTGGCAACAATGGTTAAAATTTTGTTTACGAGGCACCTTTAGATAATTGAGCTCTGTTGGTTCAACAATGGAACAGTGAAATTTAAGAAATAACTCTGAATGTATCTTCTCACAAAAAAATCTGTTATGTTGCTGAATATTTGTTTTTATATTTGCAAATTCAGGTAACATTTGCACTAACGTGAAAAAAAAAAGAAAAAGAAGAAAAAAGAAGAAGATACACCAAAAAGGTTGGTTTAAAAAGAAATAAATTGCATCCCAGTTGAACAACATTTGATGGTTATGAAAACTAATACCAAATGTGAACTTCACAATACTTACTGAATTTAATGTGCAAAATAAATGAAGAAAGGGGAAAAAAAACCACTGAGTTATTCCAAGTGCAGTTTTTCACTATGTGACATATTTTACAGTTACAATATATTGACAGCTGCACTACATGTATGCAATTACTTTAGGTATGTAAAAAAATATTTGCTTATTGTGCATTTTAGTTCATGTTCAGTCTTAAGTGTCTACATCATCTTGGGTCCATCTGAGCAATGAGTTCTTCAAAAATGTATTTCTTTTTAGCAGAGACGTACTATAATAATTCTAAATTCTAAAGAATTAGCTCTTCTGAGAACTGCTCCCAGAATGTTAAAGAGGAATTGTGGATCTAGGAGTAGTTTAAACTGATCTAATACTTCATAATGTAGAATTATTACCAGGATTCTTCAAAATGGACATTATTGAATGAGTTGCTACTAGTGGGTCAAATATCCAGCAAAATCTTACACATAATACAATAGTTAATGATTGTGAGCAACAGAGTGCAAATACCATTCACCTCCTGTGTATTTATATTATTCTTAGTGGCTTTCTGCAAATCTTTTTTATAGTGTGTGTGCGAATTTATACTTATCTACTTGGTATGTTTCCCACAACCACAACCGTAAAGTTAATTAGTAAACTTACATATATATGAACAATCAAAGGTGGCTAGGAAAGTCATTTTTCCAATTTGACAGTATACAGTCTGAAACAGTACAAAATATTAATCTGTAGATTGAGTGACTCATGAAAATTTTGTTTTCCCTTTAAAACAAACAAAAATGTGAAACAGTACGTCAACAAGCAATTCATTGTGAAGCAACAATTATAAAATCAACACACAAAAGACTTTCAATTGGACGAAATTTGCAGAACGAAACGAAACACAAGGAGGACTGCACCTAGTGAAGTGTCTCTCTATGCTAGATCACAAAATGTGTGCAGACGTGTGAGCTTATTAGTAATCAAATGTGAAACTTTACCCATTCATATATCCAGGGAACGGACAGTTCCTATTACGCTATGAAGATTTATCAGTCCTAAAAACAAAGTGAGAACATTCTTCTATTGAAGGTAAACGAACATAAAACTTAAAATTAAGCCCGATACAACAGCTTTCCAAAAATTTTGATTTTTTTCTGGCTTTGTACTTGAAACAAATGAAACTTTATTTGCAGGTAAGGTTAATAAAATGCAAGTGGATCTTGGTACTACTTCAGTGCCCACTTCTTTTTAGAAACAACTCTTGTAGATTTATTTGGAATTACGTCTAAAACACTGAAGTGAGTTCTCATGTGAGTATCATTGTTGTCTTCCTTCATAGTATTGAATGTTTCAAGTCGTGCATCCCCAACTTTGATTGCTTGCGGGTAAAAACTGCAAGAGATATGTACACAGAGTTCTCTGCACCGTGAAGCATTGTCCTGCTATCAAAACAATACAACCCCACTCATTCCAAATGCACCTGCCTCCCACCTTTCCAGGAATAAGAAGCCACACCAAGAAAAAATGCCATCCATACTTGCATTACAGTAGGAACACCCATCCAGATCATAGAAGATGACAAGTTCAGAAAGAAAGCCTGCGACAACTAGCACCTCCAAATCCATCGACGGGAGAAAGAAGAACTACATTAAACCAGTACATGCCTTTAGGAAGCTGCAGGGAGGCAGTGATATCGTGGATCAAACTTTCATGCAGAACAAAGAGAAAGTTGCATGCAGCAGATTATCTTCTTCCAAACCAATAAATTTAAATATAATGATTAAAAATACTAATAGTTTAACTTTCCCCTACTCAATAGGAAATTCTATAAATTAACGTCTCAGTTTGGTGATTTTTTCCATAATGAAAATTTGGGAGAGAAAAGGATAAAATTGTCACATGAGCATATTTGAAGTTTTACGACTAAAGTTCAAATCACAAACCCTGAGACCTTCTGTAAACAAAACCACCTGCATGCAGAAAGTATTGCAAACTCATAGAAGTAAAATAATCCACACGAAAATCCAGCGTTGTTACAGGGTTCATTATGTAAGGTAAAACAATGGCCAATTTGAAGTATGGGATACTCTGCCGCAAATGACGTCTCACTTTAAACCCAATGTTCTTTCTTTTTTTACTTATTGCTTCACCTTTATGGTTAACTCTTTGCACCAGTCATCATTTACCATAAATTTGGCTTCTTTCTTGCATGTGAATTGAATATATTTTACTTGCATTTTTTTAGACAAAATGATATAACATGGTAATGTATATTTCTAAAGATGATATAGATAGGAGTGTATTTGAAATTTGTTTGTAGATTTTATGTAAATTGTATCTTATGTAAATAAAATATATAATGGGCATAAACAGCCATATGCATTGCTGTAAGTCCAATAAATATATTGATGATGATGATCAAAACAAGACAAAGAAAGTTCGTAAATGTATTGCGGTTGGAAACTTTGACAAGCATCCTAATAACGATTTTTGTTCCGCCAAATATAGTGCACTTCGTAAAATAACTTGGTGACATGGCAAGGCAAGATAAGTGTGAACATTTTGTAGTAACATGCATTGTAACTTTCAATGAGCTTAGAGATTTGTGTACATAATGATATTTTATAACATTGGTTATTTTCTAAAAATAATCATGTGAACAGCAAGGAAGTAGTGCAACTTAGTAATATTGCCTGAGTTATCCTTAGAAAAATAACATGCCGAGTTCTATGCGTGCGGGAAGGTCTCAGTGTTCTCAGAGCTTGTTTTCAAAACACCAGCAAGGACAGCCTTTGAAAAGGGGTGAGAAATAGATTCTACTCAATATTTATGTAACGTTCTGTCAGTGGTATCCTGAGAAACCAGTAAATGAAGTGGTTAAGTTGGTATCCCAGTGCAGTGGTGTGTCAGTGTCTGCAGTTTTAAGGGTTATGAAAGAGAGAATGACCAGGAGATTAACAATGTATGCGGCTGCATATTCGTCTGATGTTTTGAGAGCGGGTTCTCACATTCAGAGGCTCTTATATAAAATGAATAGGTGCGGCGAACTATGAGTGTAACAGCAGATGATTGCGGTCATGAATCAGCTGACGCGGAGTGATACATCGAATCGGTGAGACCGTTTGTTTACAGAAGGTCTCAGGGTTGGTGATTTACACCTTAGTTGCAATGTTATAACCTGTGGTCTGTGACCAATATAGGTAATGGGCAGCGCACAAGGAGTTTGGGAATAGCAATTGCCTGGGTGAAGTAAAAACGGGAGCCAAGAGTATATTTTATAATATCACAATGGACGAAGCTTCAACATTTAGAAAATCAGTGTAAATATCTCTTACAGTTTTCATGCTAAACAGGATCAACGTTAGGGTTGTGAAACGTATGAAACATACAGGAAATATCAAAATCAATCAGCATGATGATTATCTTGAACTAGGTGGAATTCTCGAAATAACCTTCCTCTTACCCCAAAAATATCTCGAAACATGAGAAATTTTTGGATAAGTTATTACTGACAAATAGCCAAGATCCAGCCACGCAAAGAACACTGAAACAAGATATTTTATTACGTAGATATTTCAGTACATTTACTGTGTGTGCCTAATTTAATAAAGATATTTTATGTTTGAAAAGAAAAATACAGTATCACATTCTGTACGAGAGACTGTCTATTATTATGCTAGCTAGACTTACCTTCATTAAACTAACCAGAGAACAGTTGATTTGAATATTACATTGCTTTAGTGCAAAAATGTCTTTGTAACATCAACAATATTAGATGTACATGAATATTTGTGAAAATTGTGCCATATTACTTCCCCCCTTCCCCCTCCTTTCCTTTATCCTGACAAAGCATTTTAAGAAAGCAGTCAATGAGGGAGATTCAAAACCTAGGGCAATTGAATTAGAAATATTTTATAATAACCACTACTTTACAAAGCACAGTATATAACATGTATTTCCGACACAATTTCATGTCAGTTGTAAATGTTACCTCTAAAAGATGAAACTTTTAACAGTATCAAACTGCACAACATTTCTTAGCATTAGTAACTATCCTATATTATAAGAATAAAATACCAACTCATTTTCGTCAGACAAATTTCTAGATGTGTTCTAGTAAGTTCCAAACCACTATGATTTTTAGATGTTACTAACATAACGAGGGTAATGTGTGTGATCCACTGGCACAGTATGGAATCTTTGGTGGAAAGTAACTTTGAATGCAATTATGAAAAGCGGAATTTAGCAAATGAGTTATATTATTACCCTAAAAAATGAAGTTCTGAGTCACATGCTCTCCCCCACCATTTGGTACACTACTGAAGGGATCTAAATCATGAAATGTATGCACCTGATAACCTGAATCATCAGGCTATCAGAGAGAAGGGGAGGGGCCCAAAAAATCCACATTATTTGTCTATTTTGCACTTCACAGCATTACAATATATTAATGTATTTGTTCATTTAAAATCATGGGGATACATAGGAGACAAAATTTAATACTATCGCAGATATGTTAGTGATTCACATGCATCCATTCTATAAGAACTACATCCGTTCATATGCCCACACATGCATACACAAACACAGACATGTGTATATACACAAAGATGCAAACTCTTTGGATACTAGTAATTATTTACAGACTAAAAACTAGAAGCCTTACAATATTACGGAAAATGACCATTTAGAACACATACTTTCAATTTCTTCTTTTAATCAAATAGAATGTAGACTGATTTCACAAGGAAGATACATTGTTTTATTATATTCCTAAATATTTGATGTTATTGGAATATCATTAGTTAATTTTAAATTTGCTACCAATAGTTTTAAAAGTGAATTTTATTATGGATTATTATTTACTTCATCCGAAATAAAACCTGTATTTTGTTTTAAGTAAGTTTCAAACCACCCTGCAGTATTTTTAGATATAACGAGGGTGACAGGATTTGTTTCTTACCTTGGGAAACTATGGGATGGTGGGGAATCCGGGCTGCCTCTGGACTGTGGTGTGTCGTTGGAACTTTTCCTTCCATTGGTTGGACTTGGTGGAATGTGGAGAGCGCCAGGCAGAGTATCTGGGACAAAACAAACATTCCTGTAATTAACTTACTTCTCCATATTAATCATCATAATGAAGATGCTCATATTTAAGGTGTGTGCGACTTAACTCACGATGATATAATGAATGCAATAAAAGGTACTTAAAAAATACTATAAGATGAACTACTTACGATTTGTGAGTATACGTTTTATAAAAAACAACGTTTCAAGACACAACTGGTCCCTTCAGCAGGTTCACAATCTTGGCGAGTGGAATCACTTGATGGCCACGTCAATTAGAATAAAAGACAAGGAGTAAGGCAATGGTAAAAACATGGATAAAAAGGTATTACGTAACATTGGCGTCTGTACACACAAAACTTCATATTCCCTTCTTTCCCTTGTAAGAACTTCGGATCTAAAAATGAACCTTAAGAAATTTCATGGCATTAACACGTTAAAACCCAAAACCCCCACATCGTGCCACGCATGACCATATGGTGACTGGTTTGGTTTCTCGTTGAATGCTGGAAGTTGCCAGACTCTTGCCCCTGCCCACTTTCCTCCCGCTCCTATCCCCCCACTACTACATCATTTTAAACTCGAAATCCTGGATCTCGTGGGTTGCGTTGATTACGGCCGGAGTTACCTGAAAACCGATACTTTTCCCTTTACTCACATCCCATCTCTTGAACATCTTTATCCATAATTCATCAACATTTCCATCTTCCCTATTCAAATTATTATTCCTGTCTTTGCAAATAAACACCGCTTCATACACGTTTCTACTTATTGGTTTATTTTTAATTCTGACCACCTCTCTTTTCCTAATTTTATGCCCTTCATCAATTACATGTTCAGACAACATGAAGTGATTCCACTCGTGAAGATTGTGAACCTGATGAAGGGACCAGTTGTGTCTTGAAAAGTTGTTTTTTATAAAACGTATACTCACAAATCATAAGTAGTTCACTTTATAGTATTTTTTAAGTACTTTTATTATAATGAAGATGCATGAAAGAGATGAGCATGGGTAGCACTTTGCTTTTGGTAAAAGTAATCCTATGTTTGATCCCTGGAGGGAGTTACAAAAGTATTGTGCTGATCCAGCATCATTAAGATGGCAGATACTTTGAAAGAAATACAGTGTGATCCGTTTGAGGTGTCAGGAAATTAAACTATTACATATAAGAGGTTAATATATGTATCCCTCAGTAGTTTGTTGCAATATAAGCAGATAAAATTTAAGTTTCAAGTGAGTGGAGGTTTACAGATTTTAGCAGAATGGCAGCACTAACATGCATGCAACATTCAAAGATTTGCATACGATACAACACACTGTATGTGCTGTTGTGGTGTGGCCACCATATTTGTCTACCGTGCATGCTAATGCCACCATGCAGCTGAAGTCTTTAAATTTCTACTCACTCGAAACTTACATCCTTTCTGCTTATATTACAAAAAAATGCTCAGAGATATTTACATTAACCTCGTATATAATGGTTTACTTTTCTGACATCTCAAATGGATCACCCTCTAGTGTCATACTACACCTCGAAAACCAGAAAACATTGTCGATGGGACTTAGTGCACTGGCCATACTTCACACGGAAAAAAAAAGAAGAAGAAGAAGAAGGTGCTTGCCAGGCCTTGACCATCAAAGGTCTGTTGTGCAACAGAGTTTAGTTTTAGCTTTAGTTTATATTTTAATCATGATGAAGCATCTCATTGAATCACATAAGATGTTAAATCTAACTATAACTTTACCAGTACAGGTTTGTTTTATCTAATTGTTTCACCTTTAAGTAATAAAAATACAAAGGGGTGTTGATAAGTCCTCAGCCTTTGTGCCTTCTTCTGTTTTGTAATGAACAAATTACAGGTTGGTATGAACTGTCATCCTGTAGTTTCTTATCTCCAAAAATGAGCATTCTCACATAATTATATCTTTGTGTTTTTAATTTGAGAACTGACCATGTCAGCAATTCAGGAAAGTTTCAGTAGAAACTACAACAGGGCAGTGATAAAGTATCTTTTCTGCAAGGAAAGTCCGTAAAGTAAATTCATAGACATATGGCACAAACATTGGAGAACCATAGCACTTGCTATCCCATCGTGAAAAACTGTTGCCAAATTTTGGACTGAGCATTTCTTCAGTTGTCAATGTGCAAGAAACTGTGGACGCTGTGCATCAAATGATCTTAGATAAGATAATTTCTGCTAAACTGACAGATGAGACCCCTGAAAATCCTCTGTGAAAGAGTTGGTGTAATTATTCATGGCCACCTTGACACGAGGAATCTTTCGCAAAGTGGATCCCAAAACTTATTTGTGCAAGTAAAAAGCATGCTTGGGTCATCGCTTCCAAAGAGCAGTTCTTGGAACGGTGATCGTTTTGTTTGTCGATAAGACCTGGCTCTATTTGTATGATCACGAGGCAAAGGAACTGTCACATGCATGGAGGAATAGTGGATCACCACATCTACAGAGGTGCAGGCACAGAAATCAACTGCTAAGGTTAATGTGACTGTCTTCTGGGACAAGGATAGCATGCTGTTAGTTTGCTCCAGATAGCAAGTGCAATATTACACATTGCTCCTCGATCAGCTGAAGCAAAAACTGACGTCAATACATCGCAAAACTTGTCCAGACGAATCATCTTCCTCCAGGACAACACATCACCACACCAGGTTCACACTCACAATGCAGAAAGTGGCTGATCTGGGGTTCAAAGTGCTGGACAATCCAGTGTATCATGCATATTTAGCCCATACAGTTTACATCATCTTTCCAAATAAAAATAAAAAAAAAAACACCTGAAGAGAACTCGCGCTGGCACCATCGCTGGGACTAACCAGGCTGTAAATATGTAGTTTCAGGAGCAATCGACAACATCTTTTTAGATGATCTTCAGAAGTTGTTAGAAAGGTCATACAAGAGTGTTAGACTCCAGAGAGAATATGTTGAATAAAAACCTCAACACCATTTGCCAAATCTAATTTGTTCTAGGTAAAGCTAAAGACTTATCAGCACCCCCTTGTAGTACAATTTATAGAATGTACTTTGCCTATGACACAGGTTACACATGAACAGAATATCTATGAAGAATTAAGTATTGACACTGTTAAAGTTATTTGTTGTAATCACAATCGAATGGGAAACATGAAGTAAGATGATGCATGTGCACTGTGTACAGGAAAAAAATTATTGCAATTTATATAATTATCATCATTAGTGTATATGGCCAAAGTAATAATAATAAAAGAAAAACTTACTTGATAGATCTGTAACTCCAGACATAGCAGCTAAAACTGTGACGACTTCTGAATTTTGTTTCAGCTTCCACTGAAGCTCTTCATTCTGAAGTGACAGCCTCTTGTTTTGTTTAGATTCTTGATGGAATGACTCGAGGAGAGATCTATTCTCTTGCGACAATTGTCTGCAAATGAAGAGGTGTAAATCTTAGAAAGGACTGCAAATAGCAAGGTAAATTTGCAAAACAAGTCACACAAATTTGCAGCAAATATTCACTGCAACTTTGCCATAAATCACCTGCAAATAATGAGCATATAAAATCACCTCCATTTTTCAAATAAAAACTACTACTAACTTAGACATGAAATGAAAAATCATTAGTGCAATATTTGCATTTGTGTATGTTCTCGTAGATTCAAGGAAAACTACACTTCTCTTTTTGTATTGTGGTTATTTTTTATATTTCTTTTCTTTCAGGTTAATTGTGATGATGAGGATGAATAATAATATAATGAGATAGGTTTCAGATCACTGACACAAAGGCAGTTATCCTCTCCATTTCTGATCTAATGAAAGAAATACAGAGTTATGAACCTGAACATAATTGAAAACTGTACTGTAAAATGAGGTAGATCTGTATCCACCTTGAAAGAAACTAGCCACAGTTTGATTTCTGGAAATTTCTATCTCCAGTCCTTGGTTCAACATTAACACACAACATGAGAATATTTACTTTATTACAGCATATTATTATTATTATTATTATGGAGAAATTATAAAACTATACATGGGAAATATTCATACAAAACTATTTTCTCAGAAACAAATACATAAATATTAATATTTTGGGGGTTTGTATATTTTACAATAACAACTAAGAGTATTATGTAATTTGATGTTAAATTTGTATTTTTATGGACAATACATGAAAATAAGTTTCATTGGAAGCATTTATTAAAATATCTTATATTCTTTAACTAAAATCCTCTTAACAATAAAATAACTTAAAATGTTAATATCCTTGTGAAAATGAAAGTGAAACTCTTCCCAGTCCAGATCCATACATTTACGCATACACACAGAACAGTCAACCAACACATCCTTTCTGAAATGGTGCAAGAGACTTTACATATCAGTTATGCATGCAACCATAGCCTCCGGACTCAACCTAGCCATTTATTAACCATCCCAAGCTTGACATGTCCTTCCCGGACATGTTGAAGTACACCATCCCACCTGATAGATATGAATCTTGTGCTGGGAGTTACGAGATTAATGGAAGTGCATGGGAGAAAGATTGTGCTGTTACTGTGATTTTTTTTGTGAGTTTCGTTATGATGTATAACTTTGGTTCTTTTTAAATTACATAATCAAGATAAATAGATTCTAAATCTATATGTTAAAACGTAAGTCCTGAGTTTTGTTATTTTACTGCAAATCTTAATGTTTAAGGTATCACGTGTATACCAATATACAGTCTCATGTTGCTCATTCTCGATTTGTATTGAGACAAATATATTCTTATGGCTATTAATATCCTATGGTTGAACCTGGCATGACCATGTCAAGCTTCACCCCTCTGATTCCAATCATATATTTCAGACCTTTTCCATCCCACCCACCATCCAAACAACAGTTCAACATTGGTGAAAGTGTCTTTCAGGGGCGGCGCCAGAAATTTTCGACCAGGTGGGCAGAAGCTGTATATTGATAGATTAGGGTGGGCAGGTATATATATATATATATATATATATATATATATATATATATATATATATACTATGTATATATAATGTATGTGTGTGTGTAAGACACATATATGTATGACATACATGCGTAGAGTAAAGACGCCTAATATGAGGATGGTCCCTAATATGAGATAGCGGCCGATCTCGCATATGTGACGCCACAGGCAATCAATGACACATCAGATACATAGCACTTGGCAACTGTGTTAGTCTCTGAGAAAATGTGCTGTGGTCGTTGAACAGTGTAGATGTAGGACGTGTTGGAAGCATTTTGTCAAGGCAGAATATTTTGCAGAGGTGGAAAACATTGCGGGTTTCGCAGGTAAGTTAATTGGGAGACATAAAATCATTGATGTACAGTTAAAGGTAATGAACCAAGCAGTGTGCTGTCAGTTTTTGAAGATTCGTGATGGCAAATTTAAATGAAAACATGGCGGTTGTTTATTCGTGTACCAATGCTCCAAATATGAGACAGTGAGTGGTTCCCAATACGAGATATGTCTCATATTGAGGTAGCTTAGATTTATAATGTCTCAGCACATCGAGATTAAGTGAATGTTCTGATTTAGGCAAAAGTATTTTTATGATATGTAAAGGACCCGAGACCACCTGAACAACTAGTGTTACTCACCTTAAGCAGAAAACCAGTTCTTCCACCAGAAATTGAAGATGCATTGGAGTCATATTGCATAGAAATGGATAAAGGATACTTTGGACACTTCATGTGCATGCAAGACTAGTGTGCTTCATGTGCGTTATGTATCGTATGAATTGAAGTAACCAGTGCTTACTTCAGTGATGACTTACTTGCAACTGAATGTAGTATCTCATATTAGCACCCCATTTTCTCAAACCTCATTTTTACATAGTTTTGTATTTTGTATCACTATGTTTTTCAATAACATTCTAGGGCAATTTTAGTTATTGAATTTCAACAACAACATGTCTGGCCATTGTATGCATTTGTCACATTCACATTGTTACATGATTGTTGGCTGTAATTGTCACATAAAAAAATGTGTCTCATATTAGGCGTCTTTACTGTATGTATCCCCTTCTCTCTTACACTCCAGATTTCCCTTCACTTCTTTTCCCTTTACTTTTCATCTATTCTGTTTTACTCCCTAATGCCTTCTTATATCTTTCTTTCTCAGCTTGTTACCTCTTTCTCCTTTTAACTTTCTCTCGTTCCATTCTTCAAATGTTTATCTTAACTGCCATGCACAACGACATCACATGTATGTGTGTGTGTGTGTGTTTGGTGTCTTTCCTCTTTCTTTTCTAATCTATTCTCGCATCTTGTTCCACTTCTTTTTCTTCGATGGACACAATTATTTGAAGGAAGTGTTTGTGTGCGCGCAGCCATACGTTCTCTTCTAAACACATTTTGTCCTTCAAGTGTAAAAATAAAAGGCACATACATACTCCATTTTAATTAGGGGACAGTGCTAGAAATTGTGATGGGGGGCAATGGTGAAGGATTAAATTACTTTTTCGTAATTTAAGTGCATGTTCCTGATCATATTATTTTCATCATATGAGTTCTTGACTGAAACTTGGGGGGGCAAGGACAGTTTACTTTCTTGGATAGAAAAGTCTTAGCATTAAGAGGCCATAGTGCGGGTGCAACATGTGGCAAAATGTGGCGGGGGAAACTCACTGGATATTTGGATTGAAATGAATGTCTTATTGGGAATGTAAACACACACACACGAAAAAAAAACAATTCTTTGTTCATTCTGCATAAAGTATCCCCAGCCTTATGAAAAGCTATTTTGACAAAATATCACCCAAAAGTAATATAATCAAGTAACATTGAAAAATCTGTTAGTTAAGTTATTATTCGTTTTCTGAAGTAAATCTTCGTTGCTCATGCGGAAGAAGTGATACATGTATGGTTAGATGACCACATGCACCGAGGTAACAAATAGTTTAATTTTGTAGAATGTGATTTTAGACACAAGGAATTCATCGAAATTGATCACTATATCCGGTAATTCATATCTTTTTCACAGACGACTTGGGTTGTATGGCGTGACCTCTCGAAAGCGCTCAAATGTCAACCTCTATCTTGCGCAGTATACCCTGGAAACTTTAATCTTGCACACGAACGAGTCTCTGGCGCCTGGAACCACAGTCAAGATAATAATTTGTGGGGGGTTGTATTTTCAATGTCTACGTGTATTTGTTTTCCCCCCTTCGTTGCTTTCATCTAATAACCATTGAACCTCATTGTCGCCATTAGCCAAAATTAGCAGAAAAGTGACTTCACATAGAACAAATCAGTCAAATCAGTAACAACTTACTCTTCCAAAAGTGGAGTTTCATTAGTTCATAAGTTGAGATAAGTTGAGGTGGTAGTTTCAGAGTGTTTCATTGTTGGATCAAGGCAGCTAATTTCCTAAACAATAACGTTGTTTTCCGAAAGTCTCAAATATTTGTCTCTGGCAATACACCCTCTTAAATTAACGCATCTTTTATTGTGATAATACACGTTCCCTGCGAGTTCTTTCTGTACAAATTTTTCTCCAATGGCATAACGTTGTCGCCTTATAATGAAGAGGTTCTGGTTTCTACTGCCTCCTGCCCTGGTGGAAGCACACAATGCACACTGGTTCGGACTCGACTTTATATATTTTAGTTTTAGTTCCGATTAGCCTATCTGAGCATTAAATTCGACTTAAAAACAAATAAACAAAATTTTCTTACGGATACTTCGTGACATATTTTTCTTCTTTACTTCATCTGCATCTACAGATTATGTTGACCTTTTCGGCTAAACCTCTGATGCTTCTAAACTTTAAACCATTCTCATCGTGATTGATTAGTTCTCTGACGCTCTCAAAACAAAAATCTCCTTCCAACCCCCTTCTCCTTTTAATTCTAAATAAGTTAATCACAAGAAAAATAGCAGGATTTCGTAGCTGATAGGCAAAATTTATGTGTGGAACTAGGATTTTTAAATAGAATTAGCCACCCATTATCAATTCAATAATTCTGTTGCTTTCTCCAAACCCACATAACTGTTACATCAAAATTACTATACCTCGGCATTGTAGTGGTTATTGTGATTGTATTCGTTCTACTAATAAATACAAATAAGAAGCAAAGTTGTTATTTTATGTAGAACGTAGATATTTGAAAATAACAGGTATGTGAAATAGAAATATACAAATTGTAATGAAATAAAGAAAGAGACACTTCTGGAATTTCAATGTAGACCTAATCGAAGAGTCGAAATAATTTATTGTGTTGCTGGAGGAAGCAACGCTGAAGTTTTTTGTTCATTTAGAGATTATTTTAATCATACGCAGGCTGGGATTTATACCGTGCGTCCATTTCGATCTTCAGCCGAGAGATCGGGAGAAGCGTGCCGGGCGGCGCTGACGGAGATGCCGACATTTGCGGCCTGTAATGCCCGCTTATATTTATGGACATATGCATACATTTATGTAAATATTGCAAAACGAGCACTAACCTGTGTTATAAGAGTTGTTCAAAGTGATGTCCACCTACATTCACACATTCCTGGCATCATTTGATGAAATTTTGATACACACGCAAAAGTTCTTCTTCCGTAATTCTTCCAAGTTCTGCCCTTATATTGTCTTTTAGTTCGTCGATGCTATGAGGGTTATTTCGGTAGACTCTATTTTTTAAGGTTCCCCACAAATAATAGTCACATACGCTATGATCTGGCGAACGTGAAGGCCATAAACCTCTAGAAATTATTCTGTCATCAAACACCTCCCTTATAGCGTCCAAAGAATCAGCGGCGGTATGGGCTGTGGCCGAATCTTGTTGAAAATATCCATATTGTCTCTCATTATCTGATAACAACTGAAAAAACGGCGCGAGTATTTGTGTGCGGTACCTCTCTCAATTTATTGTGTCTTCAAAAAATATAGGCCCTATTATTCTTCTTGCACTTACAGCACACCACACACTAATTTTTGCATCATGTAACTGAACTTCGTGTATTATTCGGGGATTTTCAGTGCTCCAGTATCTATTGTTCTGTGAACAAACATAACCACGCAAGTGAAACCATGCCTCATCCGAAAAAAATATTAACTGTGGATCAACCATACCATCTACAATATTCTGCAAAACCCAATTACAGAAATTTACTCTACTTGCGTTGTCAGAGGGCCGTAATTCTTGCACTATAGAAACACTGTACGGTTTTAATTTTAATAGCTTAGTGGCTGTAATTTTGACACGCCCATCTCCTGTGAAACACGGCGTAGAGGAGAACGTTCTAACGTTGCACCAATTTCATCGAGTTTTGATTCGGTTAGAATGCGTGGTTTTTGCTTAGGTGTTTTACAATTTAACGATCCAGTTTCTCGTAATTTAAGGACAAGATGTCTAACCGTATCTCTACGTGGATGTGAAACGCCTGGGAATTTCTGTACAAATTGCCTACACACGTCTCGACACGAGTCTGTTTTCACGTAAGTGTCATACATAAAAATTATTTGTTCTACGGAGGGAAGGGGGGTGGGGGCTGATAAGTTCTCGGCCTGACCCCCTTCCGCACATGTCATCCTGAAATCATGCATTGCATTTGAACCATTGATCTTTTGGAAGTTTAAGTGTCAGCTGGGATGATCGTATCAGTGTGAAAGGTGGGAGGCCAGTATCAGTGTGAACTCTGGAAAAAGTGGATGAGGTTCATGACCTGATTTTGAGTAACTGACGAATTTGTCTTCAAGCGATAGCTGAGACCTTGCACATATCCAAAGAACGTGTCTGGTCAATAATCCATGATCAGTTAAACATGCACAAGCTTTCCGCGAAATGAGTGCTTAAACGTTTGAACGCCGATGAGAAACGCAAACGTGTGGCATCTTCTCAGGTGATTTTGCAGTATTTTGCGAACTCTAAGGACGATTTTTTGAATCGGCTTGTTACCCAGAATGAAAGTTGGTTCCACTACTTTGATCCTAAGACCAAACAGCAATCATGCGAGTGGCGCCACTCAGGATCTCCCAGCCAAAGAAATTCAAAGCACAGAGGTCCGCAGGTCTGGTTGCCTCAATATTCTGGAATAAGGATGGTGTTTTGTTATCGGACTACCTTCCAAAGGGACAAACCATACATAACATCAGAGGTATTACTGTAGTCTTCTGGCTAAGTTAAAGGACGCTATTAAAGAAAACCGCCGAGGAAAATTGAGAAGTGTGTTGTTTTTGCAGGACAATGCTCCGTTCACAAGGCTCTGGAAGAACAATGGACTTTCTGAAGGACCTAGGGTTTCAGTGCATTGACCACCCACCTTACTCACCAGACCTTGCGCCCTCTGATTATTATCTCTTCCCTAGACTGAAAAAAATTCTGAAAGGACAGAAATTTAGAAGTGATAACGAGGATATAGCAGCTCCCGAACAGTTTATTGCAGACCAGGAGAAATCTTTTCTTTTTATTTCGGAGGGGTTAGAGAAGTTGGAGCAACAAAGTGCAAACTGTGTAGACTTTCGGGGAGAATACGTTGAATAGCCTGAAACTTTCGTGCCTGTAGCTAAAGTCCTTCTGGGTCAGGCCGAGAACTTATCAGCCCTTTCGTAACGTGAACCTTGCGGCTGGCATTCCAATCGTCTCACTGACACAACACACAAACACACTGCAATAACACAAACAAGTAACGGCAAGTAACCAAGAATAACACTCTTGCGCACAGTACGAAATTAACACGCTCTTGGTTTACATCTGCTCGCCACTATATTCACAGCTCTGTCGCGAAGGAACAAAAAACTCGAGCTCGGAGATTTCGGATTACAAGGAAGCTCACGAACACCATTGACTTTTAACGGTTTCGTCTACAGCGTAATCTTGATGCAGTGTTGCACATTCGAAACTTCCAAACGATCGACACAAAACTATTTCAAGGATATAAACTTAAGCAGGACGTTACTGGTCAAAACTATGATTAAAATGTTTTATTATCTGTGGCTCTTAACATCGTTTCTAAAGCATATTTTTTTGTGTATATAAGGGCAGAACTTGGATGAATTACAGATGATAAATTATAACACAGGTTAGTGCTCGTTTTGCAATATTTATATAAATGTCTGCATATGTCCATAAAAATAAGCGGGCATTACAGGCTGCAAATGTCGGCATCTCCGTCAGCGCCGCCCGCCACGCTTCTCCCGATCTCTCGGCTGAAGATCGAAATGGACTCACTGTATATGTGAAGATCCAGAGCTTACAACACCAAGACCCCACCTCAATCCCCTCCACAGTTTCAGTTATAACTTTTCGACAAGCTACATCACATCCGAAATACCTAATGTTTTCTTTATGTGGTACATTTCAAAGCAGTCCCCCCCCCCCCCAGTGAAGGCCCAGAGCAACATCCCTCAAGGTCACCCTAAATCCTGATCTCATTTTGACCATACCCTGCATAATTTTGCACCTTATAAGCCCACTACCTGCTTCTAATCATAGAAGAATTCATTTGGTCACAGTTCTATTGTTTCAAGATCTCCAGTAATTCCTTTTGCTTTCTAATGACAAAGTTAAATCCGCTTTTTATGGGAAGTATATGTACTTAGTGATTTGATTGGGTGGGCAATCGGGTGGGCACAGGAATTTTTGGGTGGGCGCTTGCCCACCCGTGCCCACCCCTGTCGCCGTCCCTGGTGTCTTTTCATTCCATGTATGTTGCTATCTTCTCACATTATGTGGCAACACGAATAACACCACCATATATTTTCCTTCATTCAAAATGCAGCCGGGCAGTAAAATTTCAAAACTTTCATCTTGTGTGGTAAGCGTTTACTGTTTCTTTCTGTTATCACATGCATATAAATATGAACATGAAAACTGGTGAGAATCTGAATAGAAGTCCCAAGTAATCACAACCGTTTGGCCAACGTCAGTTTTTACATGAGAAAGGTTAGCTTTATGTTGGTTGCAATATGACGTTGGTCTTACGCCCAACCATAAAAAAATGTGAGTCAAAATCAGTTTTAAAAACAACTTTTTCATGCTGACTACTTTCAGGAGTATGCTGTAAATTATAGAGTGTAAAATAAGAGACAAATAACAGTTTCTTTTCGAATATTTTAGTCACAGTGCATACTGGAAATATAATATATTTTTAATATATTATATAATATATTTAGAAGCAATTTTTAACTTGCAGTCACTCACCAGTCCTTTGTCAGCTGCCATGGATGAAAGATGTGTTGGGAATTGCTTATTGTTTGTCTCTTTTGCTGTAGTAGAACAAGAACACTCTTACAGAAATTATTGTGAAGGTGATTAAACAATGCTATGTGCAGACTAAATTCCATGAAAGGTGGAAGACGAAGTAAACTCTAGAAGGTTTTTGTGCTACCACTTCAAGGTATTGTTGCATTGAAAACAATGATACCATGTGACAGGCAGTTTCTTTTTTCATAAATAATTTGTACTATTGTTTACATTTGGCCTCACAATAAATTATGTATATATCAGAACACAAACCTATCCGTTCTTTAGTTTTCAGTACATTGATCCAACGTTTGAACCAATGCAAAAATTACCATTCCCCGTCTTTGGGCCAATCACTTTGGTTACTTGGGGTCATGCCTTCTAGTCCTACGGAACAACCAAACAACAAAAATTTACCTTTCGAAGCTTGATTTCCTCTGAAGCTGCACCTGCAGATCTTCTACTCTTGCCTGCAGAGCCTGGACTTTTTGAGTTACTACAGGGAGTTCGTCAGAGTCCCTCTGGAGGATTTCATTCTGCTTCCTCAGCTCATGTAGCTCTGTTCGCTTTATGTCAAGAACACTTTGCAGTGAGTCCACTTCATCCTGTAATTCCTTACAACGTGCTGCTGTAGCCTGTAAAGGAATGTTTTAATGCAGTTACCATACAATGAACGAATGAAGGAGTTAAATTTTTTTGGTGAATGGCCATTTTGCACCCTTCAAAGAATCCGAGGAAAACATCCTCTTATCTAAAACCCTTACCTAAAAGTTAAAATGGGGATGTAAAGAGCATCTTGAGAAAAGTTAATAGTGCAAGATTGTAAAGGCACCTGTACAAGATAAACACAACCCATATAAAAGGTAAGATTAGCCTAAAAACTTCCTCAGAAACAGTGTAAAAAGCAAAAAACATTTGTTAGAACATTTCCATCATCCTCCAACTGGATCATAAACAGTTGGGAAAATTAAAAGTTTGTCCGCGGAACATAAAATAATCACATTCAATAAGAATATACCAAACACGTAAAATAAGCTTAAAGAAACAACACATTGCAGCAAGTGGCCATTGGTAAGATAACTATGTCCCATACAAAACCAAGTTAAAATTACTTCTCGATGGGAGGGGTGGCATAAGGAACACCATGGTGGGCTTGATAGCATAAAGCAGTTGTTCCCAAAGTGTGTGCCATGGCACCCGGGCACCATGGCCGGCTTACAGGGGTGCCACAAAATGTTCCAATATTTTCACTGAAATGTCACTTACTTGTTAGTCTACACATATTTTTTACTCACCTGTCTCATAAATTACAATTGTAAATTCAATCCATGATATGATTGTTCCAAATATGTGCTTATTTAGTATTTTCTTACTAATACAATTTGTAATGATGAGATCATTACTGGATCCTTTTTATGTTGTAAATTGTATGTGTATGTATCTCTGTATTGGCTTTCTTTGAATGCTTGGCCGTTCGAATAGGCAGGTGTGTAGCTGGACAACCGACCAGCGGACGTTTCCAGTAATGAATTAGGTCATTAGCGGGGAGCTATAAAGGGAACAAAGCAGTGGACTCTTAGATGTTTGGCAGAGTACTGTGATGTACCTTCTTCTCCAAGGGGAGTGGCTGGGAGAGCTTTCCCTTTTACTATGGAACCGACAGATAACTAACTTTCTTTCTTCTCATACACACACTTGCTCTTTTCACATTATTTCATGTGGGAAACCGGGTACACACGCACGTACCTTCGGCCACAATTTTTGGTACTGAAGGGTTATTTCTTTACTCGTAAAGCCAGTGGCTACACAAGTCTACATACTCTCTTCGGGACAGGGGACAGGACACACTGAAATGGGAATTTTTGTGAATAACGGCCAAGTTTTAACTTCTGTAAATAAACTAATATGAATAAACCTCCATATATCAAAAGATAAATGGGTTATGTTATGATTTGAAGGAATGCCTGTCTATTGCCAATAGTAACTGCTATATTTCCACAGAACTTCTGATTCTATATATTTGTTGAAACTAGAGACAAAGTTATAAAATGTATGGGAGTATATGTTGAAGGTGCGAGGTGTAAATCACAAAAATACACAATATACATTTAATGCAAATGTTTCTAAATTTGAAATGTGTGTTTATTTTTTAACATAAGGCAAGCAACCTAACCACACTAACTGAGCATAGCAAGTGTTAGTTAGATAGGCCTACACATTGACTTGGGTGCAATGGAAAAATTTTGAAACACTAAGGGCACCGTGAAACAAACGTTTGGGAACCCCTGGCATAAAGCGTGTTCCCCGATACATCATCCCACTCTTCCTGCCAAATGTTATGAAGGGAGCAATGAAACACACTCTGCAGGTCTCTGGCTGGCAGAAGGTGGGAATAACATCGTGGATATTTATGTTATGCTTTTGTAACAATGAAACCTCAACAATTTGACTCCAAATATTGTGCCGCTCCAACTAGAATCAAATCCCCTGTGCTTCTCTTAGCAAAAGCAATTGACCTAGAAACATGCTATCAAATTAATGAAAATTGCAGACACTAACACTGAATGGTGAAGTTACAAACTTAAAAAACTTGTTCTTTTTGTATGTGAAAGTTTTCCTAAGTAGCAAATTCCACATGTATTACCAGAGATTCATTTTAGTTGCTTTATATGATTTCTCCATTGCATTTACAGTTGTATAGATAATAATTTTTCATAACTTATAATAGCAGTGTTTATATAGCAACGCACTGAAAAACAATAGATTTTTTTCCAATAGAACACAATTCATTACAATTCACCAATTAGTTCCAATTGAACACAATTCATTACAATTCACCAATTGGTTCCAATAGAGTATCTAAAACCTCATATTGGCTATTGGAACAAATTGGAAAAATTTCCTGCCGGGAAATGCAAACGATATTGATGGATTTCCATGATATATATATAATTTTTCAATTCCATGTCACGAGTGTGCCATGAATTCAAATTAATGGCACAGGAACAGGGAGGTACAGGTGTACAGTGTGCCCTCTAAAGCTATAAATACACACTGTACCTCGTGAAAACTTAGCCAATAGCCACCGTTGGTTGAAGTAGATTTTAATAATATAAAACACATTTTTTACATCTTCAAAAAGCATGCAATTTCCTTCAGTAAATATAATTCAGTCTTAAAAGAAATTGGCATGTTTGCAATATAGTGATTTTTGTGGATGAAGTTTCAAAACATGTTAATTTCCAAAACACATTAGGCCAGATAACATGCCCATTTGAAAAACCAAAAACATGAAAAGTCAAATTAACTGATAGCATGCTCTATAGTTTTAATTTGTTAGGAAGTTAAACCAGTTTAATCTATTGAATTTATTTACCATTACTACCACTCTTGCTATTTTTTTTCCTATTATTCAGTCACACCAGGAATAGAACCATGCCTTACTCGCCAAATCGGTGTATGGGGGCATCAAAATCTATTCCCACCCTGAGCATGGAAAAATCTAGCCACAGCTCTGTATAAAGATGAGTACGGTCCAACGCAAATACCTGCAGCTTTGTATCCTTGTCCTTCAGCATGCTGTCCACCACTTTCCGAGATTTCTCCTTAAGGTCAGAATACTCCTTCTCAACAGTCTCCAGCTGGCTCTGCAGATGGTCCTCCCGTTCGGTCCATTCCTTCTTAAGGAACACAACGGCCTTCTCGTGCTCGGCTTTCAGCAGATCGAGTCGGGCCTGGCTATCAGACAGGAGAGCCTCTACCTTCTCATTATGAAGCATCTCCAGCCTCTTCAACTCCTCTTCATAACGGCATCGAGTTTCTTCCACCTGAGGAAGAAAAAATTTCATTTCTTAGCATATTCTTAAGATTTCACTTGTACTTGGGCCAGTCTCCCCAAGGAGCGATTTTAAAGAACCACAGTGACAATGTAAAAATATAACAATAGTGTATCTTTATTCAGCAGGTGATATTCAGCCACTGGCTGCTCTATCTACATGCTAGAATAATAGTGATTAAAAGTTAATGTAATATATATAAATAATAACAATAATAATAATAATAATAAAAGTGAGTATTGGAGTGAGCAAGTTTTGGTTTTCAGGGCAGCCTTTACATCATCTTGTTGCTATTAAAACTAATAGAATGCAAAACAGAAAAAGAAAACATTGTTACAAAGTTCAAAACAATATAGGGGGGGTAAAAGCTTTGATGAAAGTTCAGTCAAAAAAACAAACTAATTTTATCTCGCTGATTGTATTGATGGCTGTACACCCTCCATATATACGTAATCGATTCATCCGACCCATAACAAACCAACAGCAAAAATCATATAAATTGTCTCTAAAATGTGCGCACTCCTTTTCCTCCAAAAAATTGTTCATGAATTTAAGAGAAAACCGTTTAGAAGCAGTACTTTCTCTACCTGGTAATTTACAATGCATTACAGAAAACAAACTGCGAGCAAGAAAATTTTCAGATCCAAATTTTTGCAAAATGAGAACAATATTGATTTAATTTAATACAATAATTTTTACAGAGTGCTATGGCATTCTGTTTTACATTTTTTTTTTTTTCATTTAGATCGTTTGGCGTCCAGGGCCGACTCCCGCCTACCCCTAGCTACAGCTCTGAACTTGACAAGACATCAAGAAAAGCAGATATTGCGAGCGAAGCGCGCAAGAAAATTTTACGGAATGTATCTTTATTTGTATAAATCGAGGGGGTAATTGCAGCTCTGTGCCCCCCCCCCCCCTTCCTTGCAGGTGCCCTTGACCGTCTGGAAGAAATAATTCAAGAAAGACGTGAAAACTAATTCCATCTTGAGTATCATTTTGTCCTGCTATTCTTAGATTCTGCTAGTCTTGCTTTCCTTTACTTCCATGCTTGCCCCAAATTGATTTCCGCCCAACGTTGGGGGCAACGCCCCCTACGTCCCTGTGGTTGCGCCACTGCACTCCCTTTCCCCGTAGTTGCTTTGAACTTTCATCGGCTTCAAACTTAATTTTCTTTAATAGTATAATATCGTTTAATAAAGGCAATAAGATTCCTATATCCTAAATTTCTAGGGACATGGACGCCTGGAAGCGGGGCGAGGATGGCCACAACCCCCCCCCCCCCTTAGAAAAAAAAACAAATGTGAACCTAAAAGTACATTTTCAAGCGTATAATTTGATTATGCGATAATTTCAAATTCAAGGTGTGTTTCTTGAGGGGGCAGCACTATTATCGAGGTGAAAAAAAAGTTGCTTACCCTCTGTGGGAAAAAAACCTTAGGACGTCCATGATTAGGGGGTGCATTTACCCCCATTGCCCCCCCCCCCCATGCGTACGCCTATGATTGAGACTATTAACTATGGGAAAGGCTGATATCGCAAATATCCAGGTCCTGGGTAATGATGGACGTGAATACTTGATTTTTTTGCTTCCAGATCCTAGTACCTGATTTTTTGTTCCAGATCCCTAATACTCAATTTTCAGTTCTTGGTTTGGGTTTATGGAGTTCCATTCCGAATCCAGTTATCTGATTTCCGCAGTTTTAGTTTTGGATCAAGGTATTCTGGATTCAAAAGTGTTTGGCTGTCTCTAGTAGGAAAATGATATGGGGCTTGAAAGCTCACTCTGCATGAAAGTTTGATCATTGCAAAATACAAAGGACCAAAGTTGAAACCTCATATTGGGCCACCATATTTCTTTCTTACAGCTAAAACAACATCACATTTGAGAGGAAGTCATAAATAAAATACAGGGTCTGTATTTTAAGTAATGAGAGCGCGCTGGGACCAGTTGGAGTTGGTAGTGGGGAGTGTGACCTTAAAAGAGCTCCAAGCGGCAGTTGCCTGCTGGCGTCCGTTGAGGCATGATCACGCGTGGCGTGGACGTCTGCAAAGTAGTGTGTGCAAGAGCAAAATGCAGCAAAGCATGGAACAGCGGTACGCGATCAAGTTTTGTGTGCGCCTTGGAAAATCTGGTGCAGCAACGCTGGAAATGATTCGGCAAGCGTACGGCAGTGACAGTTTATCACAAGCGCAAGTGTTTCGGTGGCACAAAATGTTCAAAGAAGGCCGGGAGAGCGTGGAGGACGAACCCCGCGCAGGCGCCCGTCAACATCAAGAACCAGAGACAACGAACAACATGTGCGAGATTTGCTGAACGCGAACAGCCGTGTCAGTGTGCAGTTTATCGCGGATACACTAGGACTCGATAAAAATGGTTGTTCACAAAATCATCACAGAGGATCTTGGGATGAGAAAAATTTGTGCCAAGCTCGTCCCGAAAGTTTTGACGAACGAGCAATTGCACAATCGCGCGGTCGTGTCGGAAGATCTTTTGGAAGGCATTGAAGACAACCCGCAGTTTTTTGACAATGTCATTATCGGAGATGAAAGTTGGATCTTCGAGTACGATCCCGACACAAAACAGCAGAGCACCGCATGGCACACTCCGCAGTCTCCTCGACCAAGTCCAGAATCAAAGCATTGCTGATTGTGTTTTTCGACAAGAAAGGTGTGGTCCACGTGGAATTTGTGCCTGCAGGACAGACAGTCAATGGCTCCTTCTATGTGGGGGTGCTAAAGAGGTTGAAGAGACGGGTCAACCGAGTGCGACCAGAAATTGCCGCCGCTTGGAAGCTCCATCATGACAATGTGCCATGTCACACGTGCTTCGTGGTTAGAGAGTTCCTGACGAAATCTGGCATCACAACGATTCCTCAGCCTCCCTACAGCCCAGACCTTGCCCCTGCAGATTTTTTTGTCTTTCCCAGAGTGAAAACAGCCCTCAAAGGACACCACCACAGAACCCTGGATGCGGTCAAAGCAGCTTGCATGCGTGCTCTGAAGGCTGTTCCAGTTGCTGACTTTCAGGGAGCGTACGACGCGTGGAAATCTCGCCTGCAGAAGTGTGTTGACGCTCAAGGGGCATACTTTGAAGACTACTAAAGGTTTGTAGCGATATCTGTAATAAATTTTGTTTTCTGGATTTATTCTCATTACTTAAAATACAGACCCTGTAGTGTGGGTGAGTTAAATGTATGCACGTACCTGTTCTAGTAGTTTCATTTCGAGTTCCTTCTTGTTTGTTTCATGCTTTGTGGTGGCTGCAACAAAAAGAGAAGCCAATGAATATTATGCAACTGTCAAGTCCAATATAATAAATATGAGTAAATCGGAAAATCATGAATTTGTAACTTCAATGCATGGACTTAGGTTAATGGATATTAAAAATTATAGAGCATTCCCTGACAATCGCTACGAGCCTCGGCGGCAAGCGGCCCGGCATCAGCGCTTTTCTTTCACGGTGAACGGGTCAGCGACAGTCGCTAGAGTCGACTATTAAAATTACAGTTTTCATATTGTGTACTAACCTTGACTACAGAAGGTGTTGAAAATGATGTCCCTCTGCTGCAACACATTCGTGTCATCTCCGAAGGAAATCGGCATTTACACGTGCAAGTTCGTCTACCGTAATTCTCCCGACTTCTCGTACAATACTCTCTTTTAACTCACGGATAGTGTGCGGATTGTCTTTGTATATTTTATTTTTTAGATTTCCCCATTTTTCTTTCCAGTTTTATTCAGAACTGACCCTGTTACTCTAAACTTTTTTACGAGGTTTAATACAGTGGTCCTATGTGGAACGGGAACACCATGAAATTTCATTGCGAAACGTCGTCGCACTTCTCCAAAATTCCTCTTTTTGAAGTAAAACTCGACAAGATAAATCCTTTGTTTAATGTAAACTTTTGTCGTGCCATATAAGCCACAATCTTCAACACAAGGACACGACGCAACACAACACAACTTCCGAGGGAGGATTATACTGGCGTCAGCAGTGGCGCGGCGTGGATTTTTAAAAGTGTTACCGGTTATCAGTAGGACATTTAAGGGAGACTTGGGCGCCTCCCCACCTCATGCCCCCCCCCCCCCAATGTCTTCCAAGTAGTTCATATAATATTAATCTGGTACGTATGCAATTCAATACTAGATTTTGGTAAAGTTATTAATCAGGGAAAAAAATGTTGACATAAGGACTAAAGTGAAATCGCAAACATTGGTTGTTGACACAATAATACGTAATTTGATACTTACAGAAACATCGAAGGCTACTTATAGAGCAGATCAATCCGACTTTGAAAATAGTTATATGATGCTGGGATCTCGGGTTCGAAACCTAGCTTGGGCATGGCGTCTGTGATGTCTATTCATCAATTTAATCATTATCATCACTCATTCCCATCTTCGCAAATTAGCCATAAGTGGCACAAGCGAAGCAAAATCAATCAAATCAAAAAACTTCTATGATGCTGTCATAAAGAGAAGTTTTTCATTTGAATTTGAATTTTTGGGTGCGTCATGGTCATGGTCCACGTTATCCACATCTGAATTCGACACTTTTTTTTCACCCGAAAATAGAGTACATGGCTAACAAAAGAGTTTCGACAACTGCACACATCCACATAACCACGGATAGTCGTTATACCACGAAACATTGAAATGTCGGTCATATCCAGCAGACGACTTGGTTTTTAAATCGTTCAAAATAGGCTTTAGCCTCCCTTTCGCCACAATTTCGATTTTTTCTGCAAAATAACGAACCGAAAGATTGCTTCAAAATATCTTCTATCGCACGATTACACACACTGTCCAGATAGGATGAACCCGCCACCTCGGAACTCTGAGCAAGCTTCATTAATTAATTGACAATGCTCGAAAACAACATAAAGACGAAAGACACCAGTCACAAAACTCCCACTGCACAGTCCCTCCCACAAACTTTTGTTTACTTTTGTAACACGTGAAGCACCCTCCTTGCCCTCTTCCCTCTCAGCATCGGCCCTTCCCCAATATTTCCTTCCGAACCTGCAAGAAGTCCAGTTCTACTAATGTTGCCATCTAAGTTCTTTTGAAACCAGATTTGCCCAAATCTCGAAACTTTTCGTTTCAAATAAGACGTATGTAGAGTAGATGTAGTCTTCATCTGTTTCCTAACTACTCCCACTCCCATGTTTCGCTAAATCCACTGAAATCTCATTTCTGACACCACTACTATTTCGTATATTTTACGTCCTTTGCTACCTTTAAGGCTTTCGCTTTATAGGATAATCGTGACGATGAGGATGCATGGTGAATTATTGAAATAAAATTATTATTTCTTTGTATATGTAATTATTAATTTTTATAATTATGTAAGTAAAATAATAACAACGAACATTGAAATAACCATTTCTTGCTGAGGATTCGAACCTGCGACACCTGACACTTCAGAGCGTGCTAAGATAACAATCGGGAAATTATGCTTGTAAGTATTGTTTTCACCCAAAAGCAGTTCTACCACCTCAAAAACATTGCTTCAATCCGAAATTATTGCATTCCTGCGACAACGTATGTCAATCTCAATCAGTATTATCAACAATTATCACAAATTCCTGTAACCGAAATAATATTATATGTGTGAAATATAGAATTTTAGGTTGACATTTTTAGGACAGCGGACCCCTTGACCATACCCATCCCTCTCCTCTCCTTCTCGCCCATGATGTCGAAGAAGGACAAAGAGGACTTTCATAATCGCTGATATTTAGTGTAAATACAAAATATCACTTGGTAGTTTGCTTTTGCCCCAGTGTGATTTGATTTTTTTAAATTTTGATTTGGCGATTTAAGTCCACTTCATGAACAGTAATGCTAATCGGGACAGTTTAAAGTTGGATCCGAACCACTTGTGCCTCCACCGGGTATCGAACCCGGAATCCCTTGATTATAAGGTGGAGACGCTACCACTGCGCCATCGTTCCCCAGTGTGACTGGACACCTTCAGAGTAAGATAGACCCGATTAGGCAACTTAGCTCTTTTCTGTCAATTGAATATGGCAACACTGGTATGTTTCCGGTAAGGATCACCGGCAACTGCGCCGGCTAAACAGGCATACCATAAACCCGCCTCCTCCTCCCGCGGTCAGTCTTTGCCGCAACGCGAAGTCTTCCTTGCGTGGGCTCAGGGCCCTTTCCTCGTGTTGCCTGTGGAGGGTACCGGATCAGTCCTCCTCTTCGCTTTTGCCGGTGTCAGAAAAAATGTCAGTCTGCAATGTTTACTTTACGACAATATTACCAGTTTATGTACGTAATAATATTTTAAGACTGGTTCTTCAATTCTTTATATTTTGGTGTTACCTGCGGTAACAGCGGCTACATGCACGCCACGCCTCTGGGCGTCAGTCTGCAACGTCAACAGAAAGGGAAAGAGAGCGAAGGCAGGGAGAGCGAAAAACAGACTGTAGCGTGCGACTGTCGCAGACCCGTTTGCCGGGAAAGACAAGCGCTGACGCCGGACCTCTTGTCGCCGAGTCTCGTAGAGAATGTCAGGGAATGCTCTGTATAAACGTAACCGTTTATTTATTAAATAGTTTTGTATGCAAATATACTTCTATATGTAATAATATACAATCATATAAATTATACAACAAAGTTATGTCTCAAATACAGGTTAACAATCAGAAACAAAAATAACAATTCCTTCCACTGAGGAAGGAAAATTAAATCTGTCCTTTAAATCTGGTCATACTATCATAAAGAAAGCACAAATTACCTCCATTAAGTTCCTCTTCATGTCGTGCTTGCAAGTTTGCAACTTCCTGCTGATGTCCTTTCCCCAGCTCTTCCACTCTTTGCTGGTGCCTCTCCACTTCTTCCGACAGAGCATCTTCCAGTCGTTTGTAGCTTGCCTTAGCTTCTTCTGCAGAACGAAAATAGAAAAGCATTTTAACAATGGTTTTCATTTATCACATACATGTTATAAGCAACAAATAATCCCAAAATGATTGGATATAACATCAAGTTTTCACAAACCAAGTAGAATGGCGAAACTTGGTGAGCACATGAAGCTCCCAGGAACAAATTAGTTCCCATACAATCCAAGCCAATTTTTTATAATGGGACGATATCGGAAAAGTTGTTCAAATTTAATACCAGACACCAGCCAAAACTTTGTCCTGGTATTCTATGAGGTAGATGCACATAATGCAGTTCAGCACTTCATGAATATCCTAGGGATTATATGTAAGATGTGTAATTGTTATTACAGTGGAACTCCGATTATATGCTTATAATGTGAACTTATGATATAATGTGGAACGTTGGGAAAAGTATAGTTCTGGACATTATAACATTTGGTTTCATTGGGGCAAAGTATAAAGTGGTAATATGTAAACTATGAGAATGTAAAATCGGAGTTCCACCGTAACTACCAAAATCATGTGCAAAAGCTGATTTGGTGATTAATAGAAAACCTCAGAAGTGAATCTAAAAATATTTCATATCAAAACTCTGGTAGGCTGATGGCACTGATCACTCTTGAACATGTACATGCACTCAGGTGAGAAACTATCGACCAACATTAATTTAATTGTGGGTTACAAGAATGACTCTTAGATCATCATCATCATCACAGTTTTACATTGGCTACTGATAATTTATTTTTCTCATTTTCAACATCAAGCATTTTTGTTAAATGGAAACAAAATATTTATTATAATGAAGGGAAAGTCAGACCAGCCTTACCTAATTCTAGTTGCGTTTTTAACCATTCAGTCTTCATACTAGCCAAATCTTTCTTTAGATGTGGAGTTGCAAAGGCATCAAGCTGAAAAGAAAAAAAAATCATATTACAACAAATAAAATTAAATACAAGAAAAAATAATTAATTCCTTTATGGGGGTCATGAATATTAGATTGGAGTCCATGACTAGCAGAAAATTCTTGCAGAATGCTCAGATATGTGTTTAGCTTTAGCAATAAGCCAGCCCCGTGGTTAGCACATCGTGTTACGACACCAGGGGTCCCGGGTTCGAATCCCGGTCTAGGCATGGATGTTTGAGAGTGTCCATTCATCAATCTCATCACTTCATCACTCATCCCCATTGTCGCAAATTAGCCAAAAGTGGCACAAAAGGCGAAGTAAAATAAATCAAATCAAATGCTTTAGCAATAAGTGTGGATAAGAAGCATGATGTCTGTTTAGCAGAAAAGACGTGTCGAAATTTCACATTCTTCTCCAATGTAAAGAAGCAGGGGATTGCCGTCTAATGTAGGCGATTATGATGAGGGAAGGGTGTGGATGGGAGGAGGCTTAACATGGAAGCCGGGAACCTTCTTACAGTAAATTAATCTGTACAAAGATGATGAGTAATTTGAGGAAGAAGTGTGAAAGTGAATGAGACAGGTTTACTGAAACCAGTGTTTGGAAGTAACAATTACTTTTTTTCGATTTAATAATAGCGGTAACTAGAATCTGAGTACCGAGAAATTTTTTAGGAAGATGAAGTTGCTAATATGAAATTTATTACACAATGATGTCTCCTTGGGATACTTTCACCCGAAATACAGCGAATATCTGATACAAACTATTTTCCCTTTATTTTTTAACGTGTCAAACCATTAATTAAAATACACATTTATTCTCATATCTTATTACAACTTTTATCCCTCGATCGAGGAATATATTTGAAAGTCAGGAAGGAAATTTGGTCATGAAGTTCATATTTTTGTGAGAAGTCGCACATCATATTTTTTGAATACCTGCTCATCGAACCATTTATTTACTTACTTTAAATTAACTGGTAGAAATTTGAAACATCAACTTCTGACTCAATGGATTTAAATCAGGAAACGTTTATTGCGAAGTGTAACACTGCATATCATATTTTGAGAAGCATTTTTCGTGTTGCATTTTTTCCAAATATCCTGGATGATGATAAAATATGGTGGGGAAGGCTTTGGGTGGTTGTCGTTGGTTTTAAGCCTCCATGGACAAAAACACTTGCTCAATAACAATGTACTTTTCAAGCGTTTTCTCCATTTGTGTAAATTTGGTGAAACAAGCATCCACGGAAATAGTAGTAGTTCCAAATTCTCTAGACAGATGTCATATCAGATAGGCAGATCAAGAATGGAATATATGACCACAGCAGGGGCGCCGACTTGTCAAAATTATTGGGGGGGCGGGGCTCTGATCACTGAAATAAATGAATGAATGACTCACTCCCTCCCTTTTTTAAAATAAAAATTACGTCTTCGTATAGCAGTTTTTAAGCAGCTATTATATTCCTCATGCAAATAAAATGTAACATGAAAAACGTTTAGAAAATGTTTCAAAGTCTCTTTATGTCTTTTGTGTATGCTCATTTGTTTTTTAGATAACAATTAACATTTTTATTGAAAAGTATGATATGATATGATATGATTTATTTCATTCCTTTTGACCATTGTACAGTGGTTGTTTTCCACACATGGTATGGAACATGTCAGCACATTACCGTTAATAATTATTTTCAAATAGGTACAAGTATGAAGATATTATACATAACATTTAAAAAAACATTGATTACATTATAATTGATTCTCCTTGTTCTTGCTGTTAGATGCAAGGTTTACATTAAATTTACATACATATAATAGATAAAATCAATACATACATATACATGTCCTAGGAGTTATTTAGGATGTGACAATTTGCAATTTATTGTCAGGTACTCTTTAACAGAATAAAAACAATGATCTAATAGGTATTTTTTTACATGCTTTTTATATGAGGTAGCTGATTGTATTATTTTTATGTCACTCGGAAGGTTATTGAAACAGTGAACAGCCATGTATTTAGGTCCTTTCTCAAATAATGTGGTGTTGTGTGATGGTATTGTGAGATTGCTGCCATTCCTTGTATAATATTTATGTGAGGAGTTGTTACATTTGAAGGAATCTAAGTCAGTTTTTACATACATCAGCAGATGAAGTATATACAAGCATGGTGAGGGTAATATGCCTAAATTTTTAAACAGTCTTCTGCAGGGTGTATTTCTCTTAGCTCCTGCTATTATTCTGACAATTTTCTTTTGCAGCACAAAAATTTTATTACTATTAGTGGAATTTCCCCAGAAGATTATACCGTATGTTAATAAAGATTGAAACATTGTGTAATATAGTATTTTCAATGTTTCTAAGTTTGATATTGTTTTCAGTGTATTAATGCCAAATATAATTTTACCTAGTTTTGCGGAGAGGTGATCTATGTGTGGGTCCCATTTTAAGCTTTCATGAATCCATACTCCCAGGAATTTGACTGTTTTAGCGTGATTTACTGTCATATTACCTAATGTAACATTTGGTTCATTTATCATTATATATACTTAACAGTTTTATGCCGGCCTCGGTAGCCGAGCATGTTGGGTGGTCGACTCAACTCGCTTTCATCTGGTGGTCTCGGGTTCGAGTCCCGGCGAGGGCATGAGTGTGTTTTAATGTCTGCAACAGACATGTGACGGGTTGCAAATAACCCATAAAATAACGAATATTTAACAGTTTTATATAATTATTTACATAAATGCTAACACAAATCGCAGGAAAATAGTTTTACTTTTTTGTTCTTGCTACAATATTTTACATTTTAAATTTAATTTTGCAATAATAAAAAAATAGCATGTACACTAAGATATAAAGTGACATACACAACAAAAACATATGAACATGATTTAAAAATAAAGCAAAAGTTGCTCTACGCAGTGGGTTATTTTTTATGAACTCATTAACGAGTGGTCTCAAGTCCAAATTATCAAGCACAAATTGATGTATGTGGAGTACCGCTAAGCTGCTTAGTCTCTTCTGGCTCATTGTAGATCTCAAATATGTCTTTAGTCGGCAAATAGCACTGAATGACCTTTCGGCTGTGGCTGTCGTCACTGGCAAGGTGCGGAGGACCATCATGAATTTGGCTCCTGGAGGGTGCTGTCTTCCAAAAAAAAATTCCTTATGTCACGTATGGTAGTCAGAACCACTTTCTTCTGTTTGGCGATATCACCAAGCATGGACATGTGTAAGGAGAGCCTATCAGCATCCAAATCTTGGCGAAAGAATTCTCGCGTTTGCTGAAAGTTTGTTGTGCAACTGTTCACAGCTGAGATGCATTCTTTCTCTACGGCTGTTACTTTTTGTAGTCCTGTAGATTCTTGTCCTTGTTTAACACGTGATTTTGCTGTGTCACACACGTCAGTGTATATTGATTTATAATACTATTGTGGAGTGTAGAACTTGTGATGTTAAGCAGCATCAGGATTTTCAAGTCTCTCAGGGACGTGACGTTGCCGGGGCAATTCTGGCTCATCAACGAGGCTGGGTTTGCCCTCTGTGCATTTCAGCCAGAACTGCTCAAAACACATTCGCTTTTCTTGAAAGATGTCAGTCAAGTATTTTAGTTTTGATTCCACTTCTGTAGCACCAATGCGTGAAGACTGAATCTTACAGTTTACCTCTTCTATTGGACCCATCAGATGGCAGTAGAGGGAGAGAAAGAAAAATGTCTTGAAGTGAAGCAATGTCTCCAAGTATCCAGCACATTTTCATGCTGCGTCAGTAGAATCTTCTTCAGAAAATTTCACAAGAAAATTGAGAAGGTTTTCATAGTTCCTTAAGATCAGTTGCATACTGGAGGCTCTCAACGTCCACCGACGAGGGCAAAGTGGTCCCATTCTAGTATGACCAGCCTTCTCATTCACATCAATAATATTCCTAAATATTTGCATTCTTTTAGTCTTTAACAAGTCGTTGGCTAAATTCATTATGTCTCTGATTAATATATGTATAATAGTAAATAATAATTATATACTTAGTATATAGTAATAAGTCATGTGTTTTGCTGTCTCCAGTCATAGCCCCCCCAAAGTTGATGGTCTAGAACATTTCAAATGTGTATTTAAAGTTAAGTTCATGTGGCACAATTCAGAGTAAACTTTACAAGAGAAGAAAAATAATACATTAGATCCTCTTAAGCAAAATTATTTGGGGGGCTCTGCCCCCACATCATTAACATTGGGGGGGGGGGCTCGAGCCCCCCTAAGCCCCATGGAGTCGGCGCCTATGCCACAACGATTAACGAGTGCACATTTTTCGACTCAGTCGCCGACGTGTTCCTGGCCAAGACATTCGTTTCCAAAGTGAAACTTCTATTAGTTACTAGGCTTGATGAGGCTGCCATCCACCATCAAAAACCTCAATTAATCTAGCCACCACCCTGGCGTTACCACCAAAAATACACCCCACTTCAGTCTGGCCGACGCCGGGCGTTTTGGAGAACTAGTTGCCCTGACGAGTTAGGACAGACTAACGACGGTAAATCCTTCAACTTTTTACGGCGCTCTTCAATTAAATTATTCCAGTGACGGATCACAGGGAAGAGAACCAACTTCTGGAAAAAGATGGCGTCAAAGAAAGAAGCGTCTCTCGGCGAAAAATTATTCAGTTTGTTTCGGCTGCGACGGTAACGTGGCGTGGAATTAGAGGAAGGAGCGGGTTGCCAATTAACCCCTCATCCTCCTGTCTAGAGCCCCAGTTCGTCATTCTTGACGGACGCCCATCTTTAAATCTTCCGTGTGAATATTTTAACAGCAGTCGGGCAACTACAAGGAACCTCGGAATTGGAGCGGGCTAAGTTAAAAAAGACCACACATAATGCATTGCTCGTTGGTGGGCGGTTCATTCAAACATGTGTGGATTTTCAGTCTTCCGCCATTTCTCGAGTGGGGAAAAAGCTTGCAATTTGTGTCTACGTTCACATTTGGCAAGGAGGTTAATTGGAAGCCCACAACCAAGGGCGTGCCAGAATTTTTTGTAGGGAAGTCGGGTACATTACACAAACTTATTTACGCTATAATATCAGATATAGTATAATAAATAAAACTATTAATGTTGTTATCTTTCTGGGAAACTCGTTTCACCTGGAATCTGGCAAAATATTTATTATATACACTTTTTCATTTTTAGAACAATCAATACACTGAAATAGTCATTGAGTTATTGTTTTTAAGTCCACTTTATGCACAGATAGGCTAATCGGGACTGGACCTACGAATTAAAATGGGATCCGAATCACTATGAACATCCACCGGGTATCGAACCCGGGACCCCATCATTACACTAACATAGTCGTGGTCATATTTTGTTATATCTTTTTACCGGCTCAAATTAGTCATGAAATTTATGTTGTGTAAGAGTGCAATTATTACAATCTCGAATGCTCTTTCGTCGGAACCTGATATTCATATTCTGCAACTTCTTTTTTGAAAAAAGTTCTGACCTGGTTGTTGCATATACTCTTTCCAGCTAATGGAGGTTATTTTTGCTGCAATACCAATTAATTGATACTTATTTCATCCATTATCATAAATATAAGAATTTTTATCTAATTATAAAGAAAATCAATTTATAATTTTAATCAAATTATTATACTGATTGTAATCAAACGATTGATGGGAAGACGGGGCTCAAAACTCGAACAAGTAGTGAAGAAGTACTGGTCACTTTACGTTACGAGGAGTCTTGTATGTATGTAACCACATAATCTCGCTTATCCTTCGTAATCTTTGCAGCTCTATCTTACAAGTAAAGTGCGGATTTATAGTTACTCAAAAAATTGTAAAATAGGCACTTAAAATCACTATAAAAATGCACCAAACAGGCAGTGAACATGAACTTATTAATGTCCTTACTCAGTTACATACTTAATTCATTTTTCAAATTCCTTGTATAACTTTTCTGTTACTTTTGGCTAATTGACATTTGAAATTTTAAGTCTGCTTTAGGAACAGATAAGCTAATCGGGACTGGAACTACAGTTTAAAGTGAGATTCGAAGCACTGTGTGTGTCTACCGGTAATTGATTACAAGGTTACCACTACGCCATCAGGAAGGTCCTACTTTTGGTTAATCGCGACAATGATAATGAATGAATGAATGGTGACTAGATGAAATTGTTCAAGGAGCATTTATCATACAATAGATTCCCTTCTACAATGTACTTCACAGAGAATTATTGTAGCAAATGAAAGCGGGAGTAAGCAAAAAATACCAAAAAAAAGGGCCTTTTAAGGCATTTTTGGGCACAATGAAGATGTATTATCAAGCTAGAAAGAACATGAAACTAATTCAAAACATTAAAGCGTATGTTTTCATACAAAGAAATAAATAAGGCAAAAATCTGTACTCAGTGTGAAGACCCGAGGGTGCGCATTAAGCTAGCTAGGTCCAATCCAAGGTTGCCACATTCTTTCTTTGCAAATACAGGGCACACACTGGGATTGCGAGAAAGAAAAAAGTTCATACATGAACACACAACAGTGACATTTTATATTCTAACCCATACTCAATATAACATTTCACAGGGCATAAAAACAGATTGTAGAAAACAGGACGTCTTGCAACCCTAACTCAATCGCAAGGTACTCACATCTTCCACCAGGTACTGGACGAGGACGCTCAAGGCTTCGAACCCCGCAGCGGCATGGCGCAACTCCGGAAGCAAGGACGGGGGAGGGGGCGGACGTTGCACGCTGATTGGTTCGGATTTCGTGTGGTTGGATTCCGATTTGATGACTCCAGTTCCCGCCAATCTATTGTGATCTGTCAAGGAGAAAGAAAATACATTCGTTAAAATTACAGAAAGTTCAACATGAGGTGATCGGAAGTTATGCCTCACGTGTACAGTCAACGGCAAAGATAATGGTAGGCAAATTGTCCACCGCTATTTTCACTACTTCTTTATTCTACATCCTGTGTTGTTTTAAGGAATGAAACTATATTGTTCTCTACTTATTGACGTATTTATTCCAATGCATTGTCATCACATTGTGTAATTCAGGCCGAATGAAAATGGTGGTGGACAATTCGCCTACTGTTTCTTTCGCCGTTGGGTGTACCAAAGGAGTGGCCGTCCGAATTACTTATGGATAGGTTGTGCCAATCAATGTACAAAATCTCAAGTTGTTGCTTTTGGTATTGTTTCCCATTTATATTGGCTCTAACAGTTTAGCGATCTCTGTTCTACAGTATCTACAACTCGTGGTTGCATGTATAAACACCAAAATTACTGTTCTTTCTATACTGATAAACATCTAAAAATCGCATTAAATTTCAAAATTGATATTAAACCGGCTACAATTACGTATGAAAATGTAAGGTGAGAAGATTCAGAGTAGACTTTATGCTTGAAAAAATGTATACGTCATGGAAAACATTGCATTGTTAACAATAACATATAAATATGAAGCAGGATAGCCGTTAACCGCGTTATTGATATATGTAAATAACACTGCCTCAGGAAACTATGGAGCAAGGCCGCGTATAACGGTAGAATAATTTTTGAATAATTTTGATTTGATTCATTTTTACCTCGCCCTTTGTGCCACTTTTGGCAAATTTGCGAAGATTGGGATGAGTGATGATATGATGAAATTGATGAAGGAACACTCACAAACATACATGCCCAGGCCAGGATTCGAACCCGGGACCCCTGGCGTCGTAGCGCGATGTGCTAACCACTCCACCACCGGGGCGTATAACGGTAGAGAAGAGAAGAAAGCGAGTGGGAGGAGCAAAGTAGTGAAAACTGCTGGTATCTACAGTCGCGTTGCCCTCAATTTTCCTCTAACGTGTTCATTGGTCGGGCGCTCTCGTGTCTGTTTGCGCAGAGACTTGTTTTCGTTCGCTTGCTCCACACATTCCTGGGACAGAGTATAGGGAACATAAATCTGAATCAGGATCCCAAAAGGCTAAGAGGTCAAAAAAGGATGAAATTTTAAAAAGGCAGAAAACTGCTTTCGAAATGTATTTTTACTACTTTAATTACCGTTTAACATTTCATGAACCGAGCGAATCGGTCATTCATCCTAGCACAATCCCGTTTCCGTAGAGTACAATTAACGACATGTTAGCTGACGGAAAACATATGAATCTATAGTGCATGGCTGCATACAAACATGATAAAATATGCTTTTTGATTGATTGAATGAATGAATGAATTGCTTTATTTTCCTTCGCATTCTGTGCAACTTTTGGCTAATTTGCGAAGATGGGGATGAGTGGTGATATGATGAAATTGGTGAATGGATGACCAGGCCGATATTCGAACCCGGAACAATATGCTTTTTGAGTGCTCATAGCTGCGAAGCAAGCCCACAACTAGAAAAAAATGCAGGAAAAGTTGTATTAAATTTTGTCGGTGGTTTTAAACACGGCGAAACCCTGTGTATCATTGGCGTACCCAAGGGAGGGTTGGTGGGTGTTGTAACCCTCACCGTTGCCCCTTTAGCTCAGCATCTCTAAAATAAATAACTAAATGCTGGAAAACATGAAAATATATAGGGAAGACCTCTAAAAACTAAAACGGATAACCCCCTTTTTCAAAATTTCTAGGCAGGCCCCTGCTGTGTTTGAAAACAATATGTAATAATTACACAATGCTATAAACATATTGCTTTAAGTGTAAACTTTCTACAAGAAATGGAAATGGTCTATATTTTCACTTTTCAAAATAGAAGAGCCTTGCTGATATTGTTTGCACAGTGCCCCGCGTTTCCTAGCGGCAGCCCTGCTATGAAGATTAAAATAGTATTTATATAATTTGTAGCAAACCATAATTTTGCTCATTAATGTTGAAACGCACAGTCACGGACACTTCTGGCAATCCAACTGACTTTGAATGGGATCATTACAAGCCACAAGTGTCCGTGACTGTACAATGAAGTGTCCAAATAAGTAACTGGTTTCTTACTTGAATAAGGTAGCTGAATTACACTTACTCAATTCAAAAGTAATTGTGTTACAGATATTGGGAAAAAGGAACTACAACTTAAGTACGTAACTCGTTATTTCCAGACACAGGCTCACTAGCTACTGTAGAGGAATGCCTCGTGCTCTAATAACGAAACCCAAAAAAAGACAAGAGGTGCGTACAACGTTGCAGCTTACGCTACTGCAGCCCCTGGCCTAAATCAATAGGAATACGGGGGGCGAGGGTGGAAAGGAGGGGGCAAGTGGTGGTTTCGGGCGCTTGAAATATCAGTGTTTATTTGCGTAACTGCTCTCTGGGTATCAGAACACTTGTTACATCAGCGAAACCGCATCCAAAATGCGGCGCAGTTAATCTATTTTTATTCCTGATGAGAGAGGAGGAAGGGGGGGGGATAAAGCAGGGAACACATGTTGCGTTTATGGCAGGGAACAGCGGTCGGTACTTGCAAGTTGCATGCGCTTCAACGCGGAGGGAACACGTGCGTTAACTGGCTGAGTTGAGTTCCGGCGGAATTAAAAACAAAACTCTGGGGAGTGAATTATCGCTTAGAAGCACTTGAGGATTGAGTGGAGGAAAATAAAGAAAATGTAGGAAGCATGTGAAGTAAGGACCCCCATACTTGCGAGCACATGCTTTCGGTTTTCCTGAAATAATAAAAAAGGTACAAAGTAAAGAAACATGTCACATGAAGAGACATGGGGGGGGGGTGCGAAGGTACGGCCACACACATTCACAATCTGTTATTTGTGGAGGAGATGTGATCATTACCAAGCTTCTGTCGCCTTTCACCCCTCATTTACCTGTTTATTACACGCTGGGTGAACCCCAGAGCTGCTCCTCGGATAGACATAGAAAATTTCCCCGGAATTCGAACCAGATACTCTCTTTTCAAAATGAATTTCATAATGACTTTTATTAGGGCACCGAGAGGGCTGCGGCAAATGTGGCCCGGTGTTACGTGGTTGCACATATTTCAGGGGGGGGGAGATAAGTTTTTTCGAGGGTCCGTAGCGTCGAAAACTAGGCGACAAGCAGAAAAATTGTATTTTAAAAAAAACGGTTTTGTCTTACTGGACTCTTTACCCTGTGACAGTGTGTAGAGTGACGACGGAAAGTACGTCCACGTGGGAACCGAACCACTACGTGCCTCTATCAGAATCGAACCCGGGACACCTTGATTAAAAGGTGACAGCGTTACCACTACGCGACTGGGGAGGTCCTACACACGACACACCACATGTGTTGTTTGTACTATATATTCAGTGGGGAGCGGGCGCGGAGAGATGTTATTCCAGTTTTTTTTTTTTTTTTTTTAATAAACATCCATCACTCAAACTAGAATAAATTCCTACTGTCGTCTTCATGTTTAATCATACAAGCATCCCCCCAGCTAAAACTTTCCAGTCAGAGCACAGCATATATTTCGAGACGAAAGCGTAACGGATATTTATAAATTGAGAAGAGACCGAGAACGAAGCATACAGATGGAAGCAGAGGCGAGACCGAAAAACTATCACGGAAAGTATGGTATCATACAGTATGTGATTATTGCAATTCACCGAAAAGTTGTGAAATATCCTGTACGTTCTCAAAGCTTGCACCAGATTGGTCTTTTGCTTAAACACTTAGGAATCTTGACGAAATAAATGACCAGGGAAATTAATTACAGGGTTCGTGACCTACCATCCTCAAAGATGGTGATTATAAAGATTAGATCCAGCTACAAGTATCCGATTACAACTGCCGAAGGTCTGCGTTCATTGTTTCGCTGGCCCTGAAGCAATGAATCGGTCGAATCCGCTCGAAAGTAGGTTAAAGCGTACATGAATTCTCTTCCTTCCCTCCGTATGGTCTTTGGTGCAGGACATCTCCAAATCCATTTACGTTTCTGCTGATTAACTTCGCAGATGCCAAGTGTTTGCACGGAGATCTCAAGAGGAGCTGAGAAACGGTCGCAGTGAGGTTGGTCTTGTTTCGTTATTTGCGTACGACGTCGCCACCTGGTTGTTCAGAACGGTGGCTCCCTTTCGAAGGAATGTTGCCGACAACACCGCCCAGAATTTTCGCCGCCGTCCGAAAGTTAAGCTACGAAGGCCATCGCTGGTCAAACAAGGAGGTAAGGTAATATCTGTGATGATAACTGCACCCAACTGCGGGCTGGCACCATTGCCTTATGTAATGATAAATACTAGGAGTGGTTCAACTTTCAGCAGCCCAAGGAGAGTAAAATTTTAATAGGAATAGACCGTTAATATTAATAGTCTCATAACTAGGACTCGGAAGTTGAGGAAAAATTCTTTTTTTTTTCCCTAGTGTCCGAAGACGAGGCCCAACATAATATACAGGGTGGGAAATAACCTTTTGCTAGGGGTCTGCAGGAAAAAGTAACAACAATTAAGAAATTATGGTAATGCCAAATGTTTACTACGACAATTGTGGTTACAAAAACAAAATTAAAAGTTAGTTCACGACAAAGCACCTTGCTTCAAGGCAAATGCCAAAACCAAGACCTTCTTCGGCGAAGTGGCATTGACTTCTTCAGCATTTCTGAATGGCCGGGTGCATCACCGGACCTGAATGCAGCGGAGCACTTTGGGGCTATTCTGAAGGACGCAGTTGAGTCCTTGATGATAGTGGAACGCGGACCGGACCCTATTCCCGGCCAACACTCCTTGCACATCTGGAACAAGTCCTCCGTGACATGGAATGGAATACAGACTGTTTGCGAATCTTCTGAGCTCCTACCCTGATCGTCTTCGTGCTGTGAGAGAAGCAAACGGCGGACATACTAACATTTAATTTTGTTTTTGTAACCACAATTGTCGTAGCAAACATTTGGTATTACCCTAATTTCTTAATTGTTGTTACTTACTACTGTGGACCCCTAGCAAAAGGTTATTTCCCACCCTGTATGTTCATTTTGGGCCATTGTAGGCCAGAAAAGGTGGGTTTTATTTGTCCTTTTTTGCCTTTTTCGGCGTTTTTTGGCTTATTGGTCCTTTTCTATCCCTTTTTTAGGTCTTAACGGCTTTTTTTGCAACTTCACCTTCTTTCGACTAGTGTTGTCCACGGGACGAGACGGGACAGGCTTTTAAAAATTCGAGACGAGACGAGATTGACCATGTGTCATGAGACAAACGAATATTTTCGAGACGAGACAGCTTTTCCACGAGACTTCCACGAGACGAGACAGGCCAAAGTCTCGTCTCGTGGGCAACACTACTTTCGACTACGTTTTTACTGCCCATTCTCAATTCGAATCATCATCAGTTCATCACCTCTTAAACATCCTTTCTGTTGTAAAGAAATAAAAAAAAGAAAGAAGGAAATACATTTGAACCATCCCTGAAACGAGAGAAACGCTTTTTGGACTGAAAGATGCATTTCATTCACATAGTTTTTTCGAACTGTGTGTTCCATACCACCAGAATTTTGTACTTTTTTATTCATTAAATATGTAATTAAAACTGGTTATTAATTAATTTGGATCACATTTATACGTCCTTTTTTCAGTTTTTAGGTCCTTTTTTTTAATATTTTTAGCTCTTTTTATAGGTCTTTTTTTTTGGCATAACTACTGCTTGATGTTATAGTAGCGTAGCACCAAGCTTTCTGAAACCTCGGAAAATATGCGAACTATGTATGCTCTCATGCTAGAGTTTCAAATGTGGTAGTGGAAAGGATCTACAATTATTATATTTGTAAAACCATTACTAATCATTATCACTAAAGAGTTTACAATTAATCAATAATATATTTCCTTTTAAACAATCCCATTGTACATATCAATGTGCACATATTAACAACAACGTTATTAATCTTCACAAAGTTTATTGTAGGAGTGCATTCATATTTCATTTTTCAACTTTTGAAAAAATATGTCTGAATTTTCATTTTTTGAATTTTCATTAATTATTGCCAATTACAGTATACTTTTTCCATAATAAATTGTGAAATATGCTTAGGTTACGAAGAAAATAATATTGTAAATGAGGAATACGTCACACTATTAAATAAGCCTATTCACCATAAAATTCGCAAGGGCGAATGCCTTATGCTGCACTTTAACAATGCTCAATCTGGGTTTATATAATCCCTCTCCATCTGTTCGCAAGAAAGTGAATGAATGAATGAATTACTTAATGTTCTTGGGCGCATCAGCACATATGGCCATTTTGAAACCTTCAATGTACACGAGGAAATATCCCCCCCCCCCCCCCCCACCATCTAAAATCCTTACCCGAGAGTTTAAAATGGATGTAGAAATCCCTTGAGGAAGGTTAAAAGGACCTGCATAGGACAAACACAACACATTAAAAAGGTAAGGAGAGACTGAAAACTTCCTCAGAGAGTGGAAAAGCCTGCTCTTCTTAAAAAAACTAAAAACATTAGTTTAAGCACTGTCATCGTCTCCCAACATGCATGATAAATTGTTGGGATGGTTAAACGTGTTTCTGAGGGAATTAAAATCGGCACATTCGAGAAGGTTTCAATATGGAAGTAAGAATGCTAATTTTTCCATGCATTTATTATTAGTACCACCATGTCGAAGATATTTCGCAAGATTAATTTCACGCACCCTCCCTCTCGTACACCCTTCAACAGAAACGTTTTCTTTCAGCAAACGTTTCCATAGACCAGACAAAAGTGGAACCAAGACGTTGCCAATATGGCACCATATTGATCAAAGTGTACCGCGAGGGCGTCTCGCATTTATGTAGTCCACCGAGACGCCCTCGGAAGATGCTGTTCTTGCGCCTACACTCGGTTGCCATGGGAACGAGACTCGGGAGGGAAGACAGATGAGTCACGTCCATCTTCTTGAATTTCGTAATTTATTGTGCTTGATCTGGTGCTGAATCAGTTCAATCATTCCTCTTTTCTCTCTGCCGTTATTTACTGGCAACTGTCTGTTGCAAAATGTGCTTGTAAAAATGTATACAGCACGTGGAATGTTCTTGCAAGACTCCAAATTCCGCAGATCCTTGATGGAACATGAACACAAGAATAAAATGCACCAAATTTAACTTGTGCACTTCAAATGCATCAGTTGATAAAACTCTGCGTGGTTGGTTCATTCGTCGTTGATCGGAATTTCTGATTCGATGCATTATAATACATCAAGAAAATCACGATAGACATTGGAATGCTTCCTTGTATTTGAATCAAAATTTAATGCATTTTCTTGCATTGCATCATTAGTTCAAACCATTATTCTGCTTTGCATGAATTTTCCGTTATTCTGATTACAGTTATTGCTGAAGATTTGAAAAAGTAAATATTCATATTAAAAAAAACATGGGCACTGAAAAAGCGTCAATTAATATAGCAGTTAAGAAAGTTGATTCTTCATTCCCTTGAAATGTAAAATTAAGTGATTTGTCCTACTAGATATTTCTGAAATTGACAATATATAATCAATTAACACCGCGGCAAGTGGTTGACAGCTAGAAAGTTTCCTGTTAAGTCCACTTTACACTAAGATACGCTAATCCGGACTGGACCTACATTTAAAATGCGATTCTAACTGTTATGATAAAAAGTGGCTAAATGTTTTAAGGAGCGAGGCCAGATTTGAAGAAATAGGTTGATATTCTGTGACTTGGTTGTTGATATGAAATGTTGTACGTGCTGTACAGGTTTATTTAATAAGTAGTAGCTGATGAATCATTTGAAGTAAGATGCAAGGTCTTTCGGCATTGTTTGATTCACTCATGGGTGTGCTTCTTAATTTAACAAGAACCAAACCGTAACGTGCCTTCAGCGAGGATTAAACCCAGTAGTCTTTGATTACAAGACGACAGCGTCAGTGTAGAGGAACATAATAGCTCAAAACAAAATCCAACCGCCCCACGAGGAATGGTCTCTACTCCGCCCCTAGAGGAAAGCAGAAGGCTTGTAATGCATTCGGAACACACACTCGTTTGCCTGCAGCCTTGTTTTCTATCCTCCGACCGTTTGTCCGTCTTCCTGATGCATTTAACGACCCGAGAATCCCACGCAGGTAAAAAACCTCAACTTCCTCCGAAGAGCATGTCCAAACATACTCCCACGGAACAGGTTTGCGGCCACTCCACGATACTAGGTCGATGCTTTCTTACGCTTTCTCGCCTCCATTGACTTGTCTCGGGTACACAAGTTCCGACAACTCGCTACGTCACCTTTCCCAACACTGACGAGAGGGCATTCCTGTTATAAACACAGCCCACTAACACACAATGCAAATCAAAAGGATCTTCCTATCGTCAACCAAGGTTGTCCAATTAGAAATTACCCACGGGCTACAAAGCTTCGAAGAAGAACTACCATACAGGCAAACAACGATACTAAGGGACATTGTCACGAATAGGAGACTTGATTTGATCGCACCATAGATTTTATCAGAATAGTGGGATTTGGGGAATTTTTGACTACCTGATTGGTGAGGCGTTATTGATATGTTGGAGGCGTGTATCTGCAACAGCAAAATGGCATTCGGGCTGCATGTGAAAAGATGACAAACAAATAAACATTTGAATCCTACGTTTATTACTTTATTGGGTGTTACTACGTTTACAATATTTACAGTTAGTTACAAAAATAAAAATGTGAAACACATACATGCCAAGAAGTATATAAAAAACTTTAATTTTCATATATATTTTCCAGAGTTGTTGAAAAAAGTAAAGAACAGAAATAAGTTTGTAAACAAACTGTGAACACAATTTTGGAGTTTTTATTGTAAATCCTCAGTTGCTAGTGAGAAGGATGTGCCTGCATAGACTGATACAGTTTCTTGATGTCTGGTTGTACACTTGAACCATTCAAGCAGAGATTCGGCTCCAAATTTAGTCTATTATAGATTTCGAACGAGTAGTTTGTTTCAAAATGCATGAAACAAAGATAAGTGTGTCAGTGACAAAATCAGCCAAATTTTCCTGTTGAGTGTTAAAAGCTATGAAGTCTGAAACAATGAAGTCTTTTCTACAGAATTGTAGCAAAAATGTTGTGTGGGTATTCTCGACATTTCTCTTCCGTGCTGATCGCGTAGCCCCTTCAAGTCGTTCATGTACCCCTGGGGTACGCGTGCCACAGTTTAAGAACCACTGATATAGGGCACACGATTCAACATTTTCGGGTGGTTGGAGTTTCTTACATAACATCAAAATGTTGTCGATTTCTTTATTTTCGAATTCATCACTCACATACTGGTACTTTTGACTATTTCAACGTAGATTTCATTGATTTGGTTTATTTTACTTCGCTCTTCTTCCACTTTTGGCTAATCGCGACGGTGAGGATGAGTGATGATATGAAATTGATGGACAGTCCCATGCACAGGCCGGAATTCGAACCCGGAGCCCCTGACGTCATAGCGCGCTGTGCTAACCACCTTGCGACTGAGGTCGGCAACTCCATCGTAGAACACCGTAATTTGGTAGCATTTCTGGAGTGCCCCTCCCCCCTCGCGAGCTTATGCCTAGCTTCGTCCGTGTTTATGAGATTCGTGGATTGGTATGGGTACGTTCAAGAACATCCGTATAGTAACGAATCAACCAACTGGCCAGCTACAAAGTACAAAAAAAGTGTAAATATGCGAGACTTGCCATAAGCCTTGGTTAGTCTTCGATGTACAACCCACCTAAGTCCACACACTAAGTGACATGGCTGTACAATTGCTGCATATCTTCTTTTGGGATTGTGTTTAGGTGCCTCGTCAAAGCTTCTTCAATTTCCAAAGTAGTGTACGAATGTTGGCCCATCAGGTGGGATTTCAAATTGGGGAATAAAAAGTAGTCAGCCAGTGCCAAGTCTGGCGAATAAGGCAGGTGGTTTAACACAATCGCTTCTTTCCGTGCCAAAAACTGCTGGACAATAATTGCCTTGTGTTTTGGCACATTGCCGTGCTGCAGGTACAAAGCACCAGATTCAACCAACTCTGGTCTCACTCGTAATCTCTTTAGCAAGCGCTCCAAAATGGATCTACACACAGCTGCAATCACTGCAATCATCATCAGCAATCATCCTCAGTGACGGTGCTCGGTATTCATTCAGCTTTGTCGAACTTTTTCAACATTACCGCCAGTTCGACTGGTGGAGAAACGATCCTCACTGGGATCATCCGCCACATCTTCCTGAACATCACGGAATCGACGATGCCAAATTAAAACATTGGAATGACAAAAGGCTTCATTGCCGTAAGCAGTGTTCAGCATTTCAACGGTTTCTGAAGGGTTTTTTACTGAGTTTTACATAAAATTTAATCGCCACTCGTTGTTCTGTTTTCAAATACATGACGATAAAAAAAACTGCAATAGTTTAAAAGCTGTAACTCACTGAATATTGCACAGTCACATATTTCACTACACACTCACTACACTTGACATAAATTATTACATGTGCCAAATGCCGGATTGCAGCATTTATCTAGTTACATTGTTGCCATTCTAAAAACTTAGTACACACACTGTGTATATTTAATTATATTCTTCAGTTATGCAGAGAAAGGCAATATGAAAAACAAGCAGCAGTCAAGTAGGGCAGTGTAGCAGGCATTAGGTTCTGATGTTAGAGGTCACCAGATGCTACCAAATGCTCCACACGAATTTCACGCCGACACTTCCTCATCTGGACCACGAGGAAAAGAAAAGAAACAGAAGCAGCTTCGCCCTTGTAATGACCTCAATGGCTCCTAATGGATATGTCCACCCTCGCTCGTCACCACCACCAACATTCTGCGCGTGACTCCATCGCCAAGTGCGCAATCTATCCGATTACACGACACAATTCCATATCCACCTCCGTGCATCTTCTGTCTCGCAGCAACTAGTACCATGATTGAAGCTTACGGAAAAGTGGGTTCCCTAAAAATTAGTGTACTCTCTTCCAAGATGAAATGAAAGCCATCTGGTCAAACACTAGCCACTCCGGAGTTGCAGGTGGAAACTGATTTATTGATTTGGTTTATTTTACTTAGTTTTCCCGCCACTTTCGGTTAATCGCGAAGATGAGGATGAGTGATGACATAATTAAATCGATGCAGGCACACTCGTAAACACGCATGCTAAGGCCGGAATTCGAACCCGGAACCTCTGGCGCCGTAGCGCGCTGTGCGAACCACTCCGCCAGAGACCGGCGACAGTTGCAAATTCATCAATGATTTAGCGAGATAATACACCAAATCTTCCAATTTTATCACTATGGTCATGATCTTCATTGCTGTTCTACGTACAGTTATCTGTCTCTCTTGACCCCCCCCCCTCTCTCTCCCCATATTATACATATACAAGTTTTCCTACAGTCTTCGTGTGGAATCTCATTTATCCAGCTCTTCTTTGCACGCCTCTCTCTTTTTCAATTCTTTCTGCTTCGCCATTCAGGCATATTACACTTCCTATTACCTTTTCCTACTTTTCATAGTTTAGTATTCTCCATCGTATGTGCCTGAAAGTAATTCTGAGTTGCGAAAATGGAAAATTGGCGGCCAAAAAAGGGGAGTAAAAACTTCAAAATACAGAGTAATAAAAGGAATATGAGTGGCGTTTAAGGGGAGGGGGACAAACAAGAAAGAAGATAGGGGAGAATCTTTGAAAGGTCAATGGTGGCTTCGATCTATACCGAAAGACGCTGAGACCAAGCTTTCATGTCACACTTATACAGGGTGACCATAAAGACTAACTAGTTGCGATATTGCTTTCGGTTTTCAGCTGACGAGAGAATCCCGAGTGGTGACGAGACGGATGGACCTAGAAGGGAGTGGCGATCAAGATTAATAACACACACCCAGAGAGGGCAATAAATCATAGCGTAGTTGGAAAATTGATTTAAAAAAAATAGCGAAACAGGATTGGTTCACGATAAGTGGCCAGTCCTACGAAATCAACGAGGCGTATGAAATCGGTGCAGCAGAGGATTTTGAAAAGTACCACCTATTTTCCTGATGAAACTCCTGTATCCTCAACACATTAGGAAGTTTGCTTAACGCTTAACTGTGCAATATTGAAATACCACAGAGGGTAGACGACTGGTGTAAACAAGTGAACGCCCTGGTCAATATGAAGCTTCCAGAGAAAATTTAAATAAAATACGATCTTATGGATTAATACGGTATCATTGTATTGTAATGAACTATGAAATAAAAGAAAAAAGAAAATGGGGAATCATAAAATTCCGCGGATATGACGCCCTGGTTTATCTTAAAGGCACCAGGGCACTAAGTGCATACCCCTGAATGTATGCGGGCGGAGGTTGGGCTACTTCGGGGGTTCCCCCTTTTCATTTTATATTTATATCACACACGCATAATCCTGCTTCGAAACTATCCTCCTAATTCAACTGTCGTGTGGTTGAAAGCCGACAGCATTATCATCCTTGTTGTGTGAAGCTTTCACAAGTTGCCATGGAAGCTAGTCTCGGATACGGACTGTGGATTTTGCGAAGTCGGGGATGAAGTTTTCTCCTCCGTTGGCTCGCGATGTCAACAAAAGCGATCCCGGTGCGTGTCTGCGAAGGCCAGAATTAGTTCCCGCAGACCAGGAACATATCCAAGCACTTGACGCAACCTTGGATGCAGGAACCACGTGACCACTCGCCGGAAGTGTTCCAAACACAGTGACCCAACGCGACCTTCAGGATTCGAAACAAACACCTCGCAGACATGCTGAATTTTTCACGAACTAACGGAACTGACAGAAAACACATTAGGTCTGAAAATCGATACACCAGTGAATGCAAATCTGCTTGTAGGTTCGCAACCCTATGTTTGGTTTACTCGTGGTCCTTTTGCCATTCGAAACATTTACTGACCCCGTTATTTCCTTCCTATTTTCATTCTTCTATTGGATCTTCATTTTTTCCGGTGCCTTCGTGTTAACAGAAGGAGTGTGTCGAACCTGTTTATGATATGTTCTTTGTTGTATTTCTCCATGTGTTATGGTCTTCTGCTAGTCTCAGTTTGTCTGTAGCTCTCGCAATTTAATCTTGAGCGATTTGTTTGATATGCTCGTATGAAAACCAGAGGAACGTTCACTCCAAAAATGCGGTTTTCAATTTTGGAAAAGATCTCTACTTGGAGTCAGATCAAGATAGCTCCGCTTCTAATGTTAGCAGTAGTGGAGTCACATATCTCCAATTTACTGGCACTTTTTAAGAGTCAGACATATTCCTAAAAAATACATTATTTCCTCTCGCCTGTAAGTTTGATAAACCGGAGTTACGTTCCTCTGGTTCTCACACGACCATTTCATCCCGGAACTATCAATGTGGCTGTTGCCTTCTGTTTTTCTTTATTTGCAATCTTCATTATTCTCGGGATATGGTCCACCATCCTGCATCTTCTCTGGACCATCGTGCACGTCTCAGGACATCCATTTGATCTTCGACACCTGTAGCACCACATTTCGAATTCGAAGGCATCCAGTCTTTTCCCTTTAGCTTCAGTCAATTGTCCAATCCTCGCATCCACAAGTGTGCACAACTATGCACGGTATAAATATATGTGTACATCGCGCTACGACGCCAGGGGTCTCGGGTTCAAATCCTCGCATGGGCATAAATGTTTGAGTGTCTCTTCATTCATCATATCATCACTCATCCCCATCTTCGCAAATTAGCCAAAAAATAGCACAAAAGGCGAAGTAAAATAAAGCAAATCAAAGCAAGGGTATAAATATATGCAAAATAAGGTTTTAAGCACACATACGTCCTTAAACTAATAGTAAAACATTTACATATAAATTAGCACAAAATTCCTTCCGCTCTACTAACGAAAGTAAATATAGCTCTTGAAAAAAAAATCCACCAGTGCCTGTAGTGTTCCAGTCATAAATTCTGTTGTAGTACCCTCTTCTGAGGTAATATATAATAATTACTTTCTCTCCCGCTTCCGTGCTTGTGATATACAGCCATTCCCTGGAATATAACTATGCTAGGCGTCAAATATTTGACTTTCCTGTAGAAACAGGTTGTGGAAACCTGGAGAGAAAGCCCTTCAGAATGTGGAGCAGAGGCTCATCGTAAACGGTTGAGAGGTTTTATAACATTTGCTTAAACAGTCAAATGGCCGTTTCCCTCCCGGACAGGAATTCTACGGAGGCAGTTGACCCGGTTGATCTGTGCCCAGGGACCGAGTATACCTTTCTCTCCGTATTGGTATTGGAAGTATGTCTTCACCTGTCAGCATCATGGCTGCATACCTTAAGGCGAAATGTAATAGTAGGCAAACTGTTCATCATTGACTGATCTGGTTTTTACTTCGCTTTTCTTCCACTTTTGGATAATCGCGAAGATGAGAATTAGTGATTATATGACGAAATCGATGAAGGGACTCGCAAAGAACACCCGTGCCCAGGCCTGGATTCGAAGACTACTCCTGGCGTCATAGCGCGCTGTCCTACCACTCCGCCATGGAGGTTGGCAACAAATTGTTCATCAATGTGAGAGGATGACCTCTGTACAGTCAACAACACTTCTGGATTGTAAGAACACTATACAAAGTCAATGGGGTAGTTACAACCCAGAAATGTCCGTGACTGTACAATTCGGTTCCTGTACAATTAGGTTCCTTAAAAAAACACGTAGGATGTTGGATGAAAAAGTGATGAATAATTTACCGAGTAATATATATGAATCCTACTGTACGTACGAAGACCGATAAATTAGAATATAAGGTGATACAATTTTCTTTAATCAGAACTGCTTTACTGATTGGTTGATTGATTTGGTTTATTTCACTTCGCTGCTACTTTTGGCTAATCGCGAAGATGAGATGTGATATAATGAAATTGATGAAGGGACATTCACAAAGAACACGCATACCGGGATTCGAACCAGAGACCAGCCCGGTGAGATAACCACTCCGTCACGGCAAATTGCTTTAATATGAGAAGTCTTTGGCATATAAAGGGATAGATACACAAGTCACAGACGTTGTTTAACGTGCATAAAAACATATACCCTCCTAAGTGAATGTGTAACGATGGAATAGGTGAGAAGACTACGAATAAATATCCTTGTAAATTCAAATCCAGGACTATTGGTTTCGTAAAGCACCGAGAGCGTAGACGATCTTTGGGCATTTTCTTCTAGATTTCTTTGATGGTTTCAGCCCGTATATTTCTCCAAACCCCTTACCAATCAAATTTCACGCAGGTTTGACTGATTGATTTACTTTATTTTACTTCGGTTTTTGTGCTACTTTTGCCTAATTTGCGAGGATGGGGATGAGGGATTATATGATGAAATTTATGACACTCACAAATATCCTTGCCCAGGTCGGGTTCGAACCCGGGACCCCTGGCGTCGTAGCGCGATGTGCTAACCACTCCGCCGCGTGGGCCGGCGGAAATTTCATTGAGGGAAGTTATGTGTGGCCGACTATCCGTTCCTCGGTAACTGCAGCCGTCATTTGCAGTCGTGAGATTTCAAGTCTCGTAAGTGGGATGGACGCAGCCTGAAACTCATTCTCATGCACCGCGTTGGCCGTCTGCTGGCGAGGACTTCTTGCACGCCAATGTTCTAGTGTTGGTGACCGTCTATATTCGGAAAAGCCATTAGCGCTTGCGGGAGATATTAATTGAGGACGCCGAGTGATTTAAGCAGAGGCGGACTCTTTGGGCTTAATAACTGTCGCTTAGCATTCTGGGATGTATAAGGACTCCGAGGAAGAGTTATGTTCGTGTGCGCTTTAATTAGTGATACTACTTTTGTTCCCTTTCGGATATGCAAAACTTTAAAAGGTATGAAATGGAGAATTATTGCGAATTGTATGAACATTGTTGTCAACGCCATGGGATGCGGAGAATGTGCAGAACAGTTTCCAGGAGGAATCCTAATATGTAGCCTGACACCCATTCTTGTACTCGTGGTGTGGTCGTCACCAAGCAAGCTACATGATTAGACGAGCAGCATATACTTTGTAAAATAAGGGTAGCTTAGGGGAGTGGGAAAAGAGTGGAGGATCGCCAAATTCCATTGCATTTAAAACCAATACAGGATAATCCGAATCCAGATATCTCGGCAATCCCTTGAAGAGACTTAAATTAGCTAATAATATAACAGCCTTCGCACTTGGTGCATTTGTTCACAACTGTCAAGAACCAACGTTCTTCTCTTGCCGGCGTCCGTAGCCGAGTGGTTAGCACATAGCAACGCCAGGGGTCCTGGGTTCGAATCTCGGCCTGGGCAAGGATGTTTGTGATGTGAGTGTCCATTCATCAAATTCATCATAACATCATTCATCCCTATCTTCGTAAATTAGCCAAAAGTGGCACAAAAGACGAAGTAAAATAAAACAAATCAATCAATCAATCAATCAAACCAACGTTCTTCTCCAAACAAATTAGTAGAGTGCGAACATGATAGGCATTTCCACCGCCAATACTTTCCAATGGTACTGAACTTATCCAATATGCCAAATCAGGTCTGGATATACATATGTGGAGGTCCAAGACTAAAAATATTGTTGAGTCCCCCCCCACCAATACATAATTTCAGTTATTACTTTTGGTCCAGTTATGTCAGATGATTAATTTTTTTTTTTAATTATTACACATATTCCATCCTTTTTATTTTGTTGCCTTTAGAAAGCAATTTATTGTCAGTGGATGCGCCTTTGCAGTCTGAGCCTGTCTAATCCATTGGCAAGTTTGAAATCACACCATTTACGTGCACAATCCCCATCCACTAAGATGACTGAAGTCACTGTTCGTTTTCTCAACATCATTTAAAGAAGTAAAAACAAATATAGCAAACAGAACTTTACACATTTTTTTAGAATAGATATAAAATCATAAAGCTTATATTTCCAGGAAACAATTACACCGTATAAAAGAGCGAAAAATGGGGGTCGTTTACTGTTATGGAACTTAAAGATATACTATGAGCTTCGGGAACCAAGGAGGTGGCCCACTATCCCATGTCCCCAAGGAAGGTCCACTAACCTGAATATTAATTTCATTTCGATTTTGTGCCAATTTTGGCGAAAATGGGGATGAAAAGTCATCAGATTAAATTGATGAAAGGACAAACACACATGGACAATCTCCACAGTGGATTATACTGACAGAGTCTAAACGCCAGAGCCTCGTTAGTCTGGAATATGGAGTCCAGAGAGGTTGAGAAGAGAAGTTGACATTTGTGTGTCTTCAGAAAGTGTCACTCCTTACACCCCGAATACTGGATATGCTTTGGGATAGATATAATCAAGTGCAATTGAAAGAAGCACATTGAAGGTTTGGAGCATTCATCACGAAAGTATCGAAAGATACCTTGCATACAACTTTATATTCACCAGTGAGATAGAAAAAGTAGGGCCTGTGACCGTGGAATTTTGCGTAACTATCGGCGGGGAAGATGTCAAGAGTCTTCTGCTCACGTTCGGACTGCGTAAGTAGACGACGTGGTTTCTTCCCCTCCGATAGTTAGTCACAACTTCGCATGCGACACGCTGCAGCCGAGACACCGCCTCTACATCATCGGTATACATCAATGGCATCCTAACAACTTGCTAGCCGTACTTGAAAACCCCGCCCAGAAGATCTCGCCGAGAAGAACCTGGAATAATAGAGTAAGCTGAAGATTCGAACAATGCTCACTGTTGGAGCCATAACTACTGTTGATTTAGGCAAAACTCCTAATCCCTCGGCTAACGTCGCTCTCTAAAATGTAAACACGGCAGCAGAGTGCAGAGTGCAAATTCCGAACGGAAGCCTTAAAGCGATTTTAAGCATGCAAGAAGTCAACGGAACCTCAATGTTCGAAACGTCCATAAATATTTTCATTCGGAAGTCGTGACTCCCGCTGCATCTTCCATTCCGAGCGAGCTTTCTCTTACGCAAATTATCTGGAGTCGCGTCGCAGAGAGGTACGAAAATATCTACCTGCGCACGTGTTCGCAACCGAAATCACCAGCGATTGCATGGAATCACTCTCAGTGTTGACCACCTTCAGCAGCCCCACGTTTTCGATAACGTGTGATTTCACGAGCAAGTAACAATCATGGGCCGGTGAATGTTCTTTCCCCTGGCTCGACGGACGCGCCTCTCTATCTTAAGCTAAACTTATGTAGGAGTACATTTCTTCGTCTTGTCTTTCATATAGTGGGGACTAAACTGGAAATAGGTTAGGAACCAATTACATGGAAATCACGAATACATTACTAACACTTATAAGAAGATTACAAATTAAAATTATCAATGAACGTCTGGTTGTCTCATGGCAGGAGAAACAAATGTCGGGATGTGACCACTGTCGTCTTGTTGGTTTATCTTCTGAATGGAATGGAAACTTTCTCTCTCTCCTTTCCCTCTTTCATAACCCCTTCCCTTTTTTTTCTCTCGTTCTCTTTTCTTCTTCTGTTCGTCTCTTCCTCTCTGTATCCTTCCTGTTCATCTCTCTTTTAAGGATGGTCATTTTCGAGAAGAAAATATGTTCTTAGATTTTCGAAAGTGAAATTTTTTGATTTTTCGTTTTTTCGCTATTTCGATTTTTTTCTTTAGTTTTATTTTTATTTTTAATCGTAACTGGCATCCATCCACATGGCACGTTTTGAGAACTCGACATTCGAAAATGTTTTTTTTTTGTTTTTCACTTTTCAGTCTTTTTGGAAGAAAAATTAAGCTTCCTTTTGCGTTTTTTTAAAAATATTTTTTCGATTTTGAATTTTTCGAAAAATAGCTCTTTCACTTTTCTATCTCTGTGTCCGCCTCCTATTTCTATGTGTGTTTTCGTTGATGGATGGTTGTAAGTGTGAATTTAATTTGATACATTTTCAATTCTTCGTGGAAGCATTCGATAATTTCAGCCTAATCCTTTGAGAAATTCATATCATTTTAATATACGAAATTACCAGAGGTCATAAATTTGCCCCCCCCCCCCTCCCGTACTGCGAGGCTTGCACCACCTCTACTTGGGGCTTTCACGCACACATTCGATTTCTCATGTCCTTCTCCTTAAAACCACCAATTCATTACTTCTGCTTCGTAGCCAATTACATAAAACAGTTAAAATACCTTGCCGCCCTTGACTTCTAAGCTTTGCATGAGGTTGGGTGACGTCGGAGAGCTTCGGAAACGTCACGCCATCTTCTAAAACCCAAGCAACGCTAGTAATTAAGTCGGGACAGGAAACGGATCGCCTGTCTGCTAAATTCACATGGACAGAGCCCACTTGCACCAGTGCAAGGAGAAGGCAGGAAATGGCGGGGGAAGATACAAGAGATAACGTTTACAATGGGACAAGCTTTAAAACCTCACTTGTAAGAGTTGAGGATGTGATCTTTTTTACTGATTTTATTGCCACCCGTTTCAAAGTGGAACTAATTTTCTCATGGGACTCATTGCTGCTTGTCGCGCTTTCGTGATAAATTCAATGTTATCACGCAAAATTGGTATTAACTTAAATGCTATATTCTGGCTGGGAAAACATTCAAACTGAAAAAAAAACAATCTTTTTAAAGCAAGCAAAAATGCCATATGATAAACGAACCAAGTACCAATCATAGAAAATAGCAAACCAAGTACTTTTTTCACGCTAGGTAGGGTAATCAGTGACACGTACTTTTGTGCTGTCCAACCAAAAAATCTTACAGCGTTTCATCACTGGACATGATGCCGAAGATTCCTCACACCAAAAGTTCGCCAGTTTGATTAAAGTTCACTTTTTGCACTGACAAGCTAATCGGGACTGGACCTACAGTTTAAAGTGGGACCCGAACCACTGTGCAATGCGACTCCACAGGGGATCGAATCCGGAACCGCTTGATTACAAAGCGATAGCGTTACCACTGCGCCAACGGGGAGCCTCTGTTCCTTATACCGCTGTGATTTAGATTGTTAACAAAAAATTCCAGTGGAATTCCTACCATATTATTCAAGATAAAGATCTGTTACTAATTTATGTAAGCGACTTGCCATATGGAACGGAAAAAATGTTCGTGACTGCTTTAAAATTATTTTTGAATGGTGACAGAAAAACAATATAATATTACACAATTGGCTATATAGTTATTTTATCTTTTTGGACATTTCTGTAGCGAGATAAAATGGAAGAGCAGATCACATTATTGCAATATGTAGTACAGTAAACTTGTTTTCTTACATACGTACAATTATTTTTTTGTTGTTGTTATAACTAGCGAGATGAAAATTGGGGCAAGCGGAAGAGGGGGCTGACCAGAATACGAAGTGTGCACCCCTTCCTTCCCATTCCCCTTGCGTCACATATGGTCGTTTCTGGGCCACTAAGCTCCCTTCTATTGGAAGAGCCACGTTGGCAACCATGGTCTATTTACAAAACTGTTCCCTGTGTCTTCGCTTCTGTTCGCACTGCTCCGGACTTAGCGCCGGACCACGAAACAGCAGAGACAGATAAAAACACGAAATTACGTCTGTTACGCAAGAGGCAAGTTGGTGTGACCGCGCCAGCCGCGAGAAGCGGCGACTCTAGGCACCGAGACAATGGCCTTTCCTTCGTGCTCGGGAACCGTGGGAGGGTATTATTTTTTTCACAAGGGGCATTATGAATCATCACACGCGACATCTGATACAATTGCACTGGAAATTGTACACCCTTGGACCAGAGCAAGACAGTGGTTGCTTTCGCTTTTCGCTCCTTTTTGAAAACAAACACAAGAAGCCTTTTCCTATGCTCCGTGGTATTGAATTGCTCAAATGAAACTCCTAATCGTTATCCCAAGTTGTTATGATATGTACGGCGTAATCCATCTACATTTACAACAGAAATTTTTCCAAGTGAGGAGGTCAAATTCCAAGAGTTGCCTATCCAAGTCGAATAAGAATGAAACGTGTCAAGTAGAGATAGAGAGAAAAATAGAAGATAGAAAAATTAAAAGGTCAGATAGACAGACACAAACAGAGAGAGAAAAGGAAGAAATGAGACAGAAAATTGTACTGAAAACATAGAAAAAGGAATGATCAAGCACAGAGGAAGTAACTAAAAATATCCATTGAGTTTTAGTCCATTAAGTTTAATAAAATGTAGTCTGCCACAGTTCTGTCTGCAAAGAGGTCTCCACTGGGGAAAAAATTGCTTTGGAAATAGCAACAACAACAACAACAACAACAACAACAACAAAAAGAGAAGTTTAAAACGTGGTTAAAATATAGGGAGGCCTTACGATGTAGCTAGCCTCGGGCGACCGGACCTGTGTCTCCGCCTTAGACACACACTAAAACACAAAATTCAGCGAGGAAACAACCTCGACACCGAGTTAGCGCCCTCAACGGTAACATCCCACTTCTGGAGGATGGTACTCACCTCTGTTGTCCAGGAACATGGTCCCCGACCGCAAGAGAACTCAACCGAAAACCGGGCCAGGGAACATCCTGGCCAGCAGCTTCAAAACAAACTGCTTGGCACCTCCTGCGAGAACCCGGCACAATCTGCAAGTGACGTACCCCTCCAGATTCGTGCCAAGGCTGCGTGACGTACTTCCTTTTGCCAAAATTGAAGGCTCGGCCGCCGCAAAGAGCATCCAAGACGCGAGCGCCGAGACGCGCCATTCATCGACTGCGTGACCCTACTCGCAATGCGACCTCTCCTAGGCGTGTGGATGTGTGTAAACAGGGGAAGCCTTCTCTTTTTGAGTGCCATCCTAGCGGCCCCACCCACTGTCGTTGACCTCACCCACGTTGTCTCTTCATTTCTTACATAAACAAGTGCCTATTGTGTGTCGGGATGGGCCTTCAAACCCGAATTATTCGAATCCCGGATCCGATATACGGAGCCTACATATCCGAATGATAATGTGCACAGAGACGGTCTTTTAAACATCGAGAACACACACTTCGAGATGAGACATCTGTACAATTAAGTTAGAAGCTGTAGATAATTATGAAAATTATTCGGCTTTGCCAATGGGATGGCCAACTGATTATTTACAGGTAGATCATACCTTTTTTTATCGTAATTGAAAATTTAATCCAACAGTGGCAATTCTGAACTTGTACATCGCTGTTGCATACTATTAGAATAAAATTCCTGTTTTTTGTGGGTTGGGTTGGGTTAGGTTAGGAAGCGTAAAAGAGGAAACAGTTATTGAGAAAAGTTGCTTACCTTAATAAACTCTACAAGCCGTGGAAGTTTGTGCGCTGATACGTTATATATGTTGCTTAAAATATTGTATATTTCGAAACTCAAGACGAGACGAGAGGAGTTTGTAAAATTTCGCCTCGTCTCGATACAAAGGGTATCTTATTTCTTATGTTCTTCCATCTTTGTTGAATTTCTCCATTTATCCTTCCTTCCGGTAATCTCTTCATCTCTGTAGCTTCGCAATTCACATCTTGAACGATCTGCTTTATGTACTCCATCCTGGGCCTACCAATGTGGTTTCTCCCCACTACGGTATTCATCCTTGAACTACACTGTTTTCATCACAATTTCCTGTCTAATCTTACTTCTTTGATTTCAAAAGCTGAGATATGCACGAATTTGTGGTGTCAGGGTATTCAGCAAACCCAGAACTCTCCCTGCACACATCACGCGCTCCCCGCAAATTCTCTTTTTGAACCCTTCCCCCTCCGAAGGTAACTTTATGATGTTCAGGTGTCTGAAGAAATCAAGACTTTCATCCAATCCCATTGTGATCGAGTAAAGACGGCAAAAGCTCATTGTAGGCAGTTTTCATTGCACCGTTCTCAGTTTACAGACCAAAGAGCACGACAAGAGTTTCACTTTCCGTGTACTTTATGTGCGAGGGACATGAGTTTTCACCTTCTCGTAATCAGCTCTGAGCCCTACATTTCCCAAGCTTTCATCAAGCATTATATAAAAAAAAGGGAGAGAATCAAGAAATGTAGGACAACAAAACGCACGTCATACCATTGGACTTAAAAGTCAAGTAAAAGATTCGCAATTTTTTCACACTTAACCCCTTCCTCCCTCAAATATGACAAACCTTGCCTCTGCTTGCCTGTACTAATATGTCAAGAAAGCTGACTGAATACTTTATTAAAGATCATGAATGTTCAGGAAGGAGATAAATTTGACATTTAGAAGCCATGATGTTAACACGCACCTCATTTATCTCATCGCCTACCTATCACATTACTGATCAGAATACGAAATTGCTTATAGTAGATATGTCTATTCTCACTCTTCTATTATCACCTCCACAATCCGCGTGCTTGTAATCTGCTATATTTGAACATTTACAACACTGTAATTAATTTGCTACCTAAAAATCGTAGGTCAAGGACCATCGGGGAAAGTGCCTCGCCCGATGGCGTAGTGGTATCATTGTCGCCTTGTAATCAAGGTTCCCTCGGTGGAGGTATATTACACAGTGGTTGGTTGGTTGATTTATTTATTTATTTTACTTCGCATTTCGTGCCACCTTTGGCTAATTTGCGAAACTGGAGATGAGCGGTGATGATATGAAATTGATGAATGGACACTCGTAAACATCCATGCCCAGGCCGGGATTCGAACCTGGGACCCTTGGCGTCGTATCGCGATGTGCTAACCACTCCGCCACGGGGGTCGACGCACAGTGGTTGGGATCGAACTTCAAACTGTAGAACCAGTCCCGATTATCCTATCCGAGCATAAAGTGGAAAACAAACTTTGTGTAAGGCAACCCAAAAAAAGGTAGGTACAGCAAAACAAAAGAAAGAACAATAATATGCAAGTTTAGATTGAAACCTGCAGTTAACTATAACATTATTATTATTATTATGTACTGAACAGAAAAAGCAAAGGTGTCTTCAAAGTTTAATTTTACATAGCGATGCTACTGTAAGATAAGAAACTAGGCAGATTATCTCCTTCCCGATCAGTCTCGTCTCGAGATACAAAAAAAAATGTGAAAAAGTACTTATTAAACCAAGGCATAAATAGATTTAACTAGTTCTTGCAGCAGACAGTTCCTTTAGTAATGTCTGAATTGAGGACTAAAAGTGGTAAACGTTGTAAATGCCAAAAGCGAAAGTGTTGGGAAATCGCATCGTTCAGCACATCGCCCCGTAAGAACGTTCACACTAGTGCCTCTTTACACGCCCTTTGAACTACTTAGAGGGCTACCAGCCACATTTCACATTTACCACATTATAAAGCATGGCACATTTCACAGTTTAACGTGGATAACGGTGTTGAATTATTGTGGCACTTGCAGCGTTTACCAATTTTATTCTTCAATTAGTCGCAAGAGGAAGCAATTTTGAGTTCTGGAAAACACACTCACAATTCACTAAATTCTCGAACAAGACGAGATTCTCAACCAGCAACCCTCGTCTGGTCTCGACACCATTCTTAACTTGAGCCTTTCCTAATTCACATCCCATGCTGATTACGCGAAGCGAAAAATTTCCATATTAAGATTCATCTTCGGAAACCATCTAGCAGCTTGAATATCGTTCCTTGATTAGCGAAAAATCACCATCGAACAGGCGCTGACCGAATCGTGGAAGAAAGCTCCTCCGAGGTGGCCTCCTGTTATTATTTCCGGACGAATAAGTGCTTCAGTCCTGCGTAAATCCCGGAGAGAGAGAGTGAGGCGAAATCGTCGCGATCTGATTCCGCGTGTGTCCTTGTAAGTCAGGCGGGTGGACCCGGCGCCACGCGACTTGCAATCAACATCTGGAAGAGAGGGTCTCGTAGGAATTTATCTTTGAGGTGAAAGGGTATGGCTGGATTAGCAGGCCGGTTGGGAAATAATTGCTTTCAATTGGGTCGGTCTCGAAACTTTTTAAATAAAAATTGGTTAGTCGTGAAACAATTGTTTTTCATTTTACTTGGTCCCAAATATGATAGATCTAGAAACATTGCTCTTCAATTTTGTTGATCACAAAACAATTGTTTTCGTTGGAAGAACTATTATTTTTCATTTTTCTCGTTCCAAGAAAATTATTTCAATTTGGTAAATCTCGAACAATTCTTTTTCATTATGGTAAGTCGCGAAACAATTATTTTCAATTCGGTAGATCCCGAGACAATCGATTTTCAATATGGTTGGTCGCGATGCAATTGTTTTTCATTTTAGTAGTCTTGAGACGAATATTTTCAATTTGGTAGATCTCGAAACAATTGCTTTTCATGTTAGTAAGTCTCGGGACCATTATTTTCACCAGCAACAAATGTTCTATATTTCTTCATTTTATTCGATGAGAAAAATTTGTTGTTCCATTTTGGTCAGCTGCGTAATTTCTAATCGGTTTTATTTTTTAAAAAAATATAAGAGGCTGCAAAACTTTTTCGTGTTGGTATCCAAAGAAGGAAAGACAACAATAAATTTTAATAAAATAAAAACTCAGAAAATCTTTCCAATTTTGAAAAGAAAATTCCCATAGCAACAATGATAAAATATATATTTTTAGTAAAATAAACGTCCACTGGGTGATTCAAAATTCAAGCTATTTTCATTAAATTTATCGATCTACAGGTCCAGTTTCCAGTATCAGTTTTACACATATTTCTCGACCAGTCAAATTTTTGAGTCTGAAAATAGTTCCATCTCTGACAGAAGGAAAAACTTCGTTTTTAGACATTCTGACACCCACATGCTGTAAACTTAAAGGAAAAAACAAAACAAAAACAGAACCGATAAGTCCTGGCGAGGCTCCAAAAACTACGAAAGCTAACACCAACTGATCCCAGGAGTAGATTCAAAAACCTGACTCACCGACAAAAAGTGACGTCACGGCAATCAAAGACGTCTTCCTCCGATCGGTTTCCGTCCGCTGATAATCCCTGAAAATAGCATCTAGCTTCCCGAAGGAAGACATACCGTTCAGTGAACCTCTCCTCTCCAACAACAAGCGCCTTCTTCTTCCAGTCTTAAGATGCCGGAGCGCGTGATGTGTCCGCCGACATTTCATCTGCTAATGTCCCATTGTTATTTCTGGCACTTCGAAAGCTCATCTCTCTCTTTCTCTCGCAGCACTTTCACCGAACCAACATGACAGATCCCGCGGTCGGGGCTATTCACACGGTCTTCCACGCGGATTTTCACGTCTCCCCGCATCTGATGGGAGCCCAAAGAGAGTGAAAACATCTCGCGTATGGCTAGAGAGGGCAATATGGAACGACATGCTACTTGCTGAAAGGAACTGCGATCCGAACACTTTCTATTTCTATTCTGGTTATTTTACGTCGCTTTTCTACCTCTCGGGCTAACGGCGACGATGAGGATTGATGGAACAAATACATGCCTTGACCAGGGATCGAACCTGGGACCTCTGGCTTCGTGGTGAGTTACGCCGACCGCTACGAAACTGAGACCGGTCCAAACACTTTCGTACAGCTTAATAAAAAAAATCAAGTGTGGTTCTTTCTAACAGAGATGATATTGAGACAACACAAGTTTCGGTATCATCTCGATCTCTTCTTTATATCCATCCCCCACCCCTTTCTTTTCCTCTCTCTGTAGGAATGAGAGAGAAGTAGGAAGAGAAAGAAAAGAGAGAGGGAGATGGAAAGAGGAAGAGCAGAGAGGAGTGTGTGTATTTCTCTCCCTCTTCCATTCTTTCTCTTCCTGGGTTTAGTTTCAACAAGGATGAAGACGAGAGAGAGATAAACAGAAGAATTGTTTCTATTTATTTATCTCTTAATCACAAGTTCACGTGTTTGATACAAGAGATTTTCTTTTATTTATTTGGCGCCAAGAGAGAATCTCGAAGCAAGAGATCAATTGTGCGTCCTATCCTTTTCACTAGCTCTGTCGTGGACCTGGGGTTCTACTCCCGGCAAGGGCATATTGTGTGTGCTTGATGTACAATTACTACACTCCTGGGGTGAACTTCCCGGAAAGCACCCTGCCAACTTATTGTTTTTGGTGGCTAAAAAGGGCCTGGCGCCTGGATCAACGGCAAAGAAAATAGCTTGGCGGGTGTGTGTGTTGATTTTGTCTGGTCCATTTACGTTCTGAGTGCAACGATGGAGGCAGAAACACCTAAGAGTTTAAGTTCGTGCAAGTAATGATGTGATGCTGATATAGACTTCGTAATATTTTAATTCGTAGTCAAGTTCCTTAGTCTTTTAACTTGCTGGTTCATATTAGTTTCCTTGGTGTTGATGAGGGTCTTGTCTCTATTAGCAGAAAGGTGCAAATAGTTTCAGTGTTAATGCACCAATAATTAACTTAAAAAATAAAGCCAAAGCAGATGTTCCCCATTGTCGTGATTAATCTACAGGAGGAGGAAAGTGACGAAATACACATTTCGGCGCCTTGACTATATGCAACCCAACGATAACCTTGCGTGCCACCTGGAAGAATAAGCAACAGGATACATTTATATTAATTTACCAGGGCGGAGGTTTGGGTCACTGGTGCACGCCCATGGCAGGACGAAAGGGATCAACTACCTGACTGATGTGATAGGTCAGGGTCACATCAACAATGGCATAAGTTTCACAAAAACATTGCCGTCCGCTTGAGAGCGCGAGAGAGTCGAGGCGACAGCCAGGAAGTGCCAGGACGACGACAGCTGCGCTCGCCCACACTCATCGACGCTGCCGTGACGTCACGGCGATCTCAAAGTGTGTCGAGGAACTCTTCTCTAGTCTTCCCGTAGCCAGATGCCCGAGGGAGGGAAGCACGAAACGACTTCGAACCAGAAGAACGCCGATTCTGGCCCCGATTCCGAACATCCCCCACCCCCCTCATCTGTAACATCACGTCAAGTGTCAAGGGCTTTCTCCTCCATTTGGAAACGTACTTTCTCTGCCATTCATTCACAAGACTCGAACACCCACTCTGAGGACCGGTACTTTCCCGGGGCTTCTACGTTACGCGCCTGACACGCTATAAACCTGTTAAAATAGCCACCAGCAAGAACAAGAGCAGGCACCACGTGGAGAGACAGATTAAAACAATTGTACGCGCCCATAGGCGGATCAAGACTGGTCTAAACGTTTCACCATGAAGACGTATTATGGCTGAAGCAAGTATCAAACATGAGTATTTGCGGTCAATGCTCTAACACTGTAGTAGCAAGTCAAGCTCTAGCTTAGATTCGAACGTACCTTTACCCGGAATTGAACCTGGAAGCGTCTGATGACCATGCTAACGTTATTTCTACTCTAACGGGGAAGACTTTGTAGCGATTTTTTTGGTCACATGTACAGTAATAGAAAGAAATACTTCCTCCTCCACACACACACACACACAACGAGAGAGAGGGGGTATGAGACAGAGAGGGGGGTCGTATTTTACAGGCGAGGCAACATTTTTGTTCAAAACGTCTTAGCACTTGGTTGGTACCGCTGCGGATTCTTGGAATTCAACATTTATTTCTGGATAAAAAGACATTATAATGATGAAAGTGAATTCCTAGATTGTTCAATCTCTATAAAAATATACGAAACTTTAAAAGACTGAAGAACGATATACGAAACGGTTGATTTAACAATTGTCACTTTTTCGTCTAGCCGCTGCAAGCAGGTGAGGTAATAATGGAAAGAAACAGCCAATGAACGACAAGATGAGTCTGTGGTCTTCGATTAAGGACTCCATTGAAAATGGTGACGAGACTTCTCCGGTTAATAAAGAAGCCTGTCTCGTTCTCGATCCCGTCAGGAAGTAATATATACATCAGTATAGCGATCCATTATTCACTAAAGTTCGTTCAATTTAAACAACACAAATAACCTACATATACATAAACCTGAATAATTCGCTAAGTAAAGTAATTCTGAACTAAGAAAAACTTTCACATATACCTACATATATATATATATATATATATATATATATATATATATATATATATATATATATATCTTGCATTCTAGTTTACTATTCTCGGATAGTAAGTCTGCCTCGTCTCGATCTTAGACACGTCTGTCTCGCTCTCATCTTGAAGGGCCTTGTCAATTTCTATCAAACAGCCATAGCGAAACCAGAATTGAATCTCTAAAATAAAAAATACACTACTAGTAGGGAGGACTATTTTACCTCGTTAGCAACATAGAACCGCTGTGAAATAGTCGGTAGGGCGTCTGACAGCCACGCGGGAGACCCGGGTTCGATTCCCGGGGTGGATGATTTTTAGATGGGAACTTTTGCCAGCAACTTCAGGGTAAGTTGCAATGTGCTGACGGTAGCTTTGTTCTTTTTAGTAACCGGGTTAACCGGGAAAACTAATTCGAACCTTCGATACTTACAAAAGACTATAAACAGCGCGCAAGAGTGTAAAAGTGTGTCAACTTGAGCGTTAAATGTGCACACAGCACTGAGTGACATGGAAAGTACCGGATTTCTTCCAATTACTTTCAGCACGCAACACGTGTTGAGGATTCCTCACACACACACACACACTCCATCCCTGAAGGGAAAAAAGTTTGTTTACTTAAAGCAGGCCCGTGCATCTTCGTCATGGAAACTACACTAATTTTAACAGCCATTTCTCTGCTCCCGAACGACGCTGGAAGGAACGTCACGCGACAAGCTGATCACTCCAGCAAATCCTGCCGTTTATTTAATTCGCTTGTTCGTCTTCAAAATACTTCGCCGTGCACAAGAAGGATTCGTAAACAACCGTACGTTTCCACTGTCTTCGCGCAGCTTCCTCAAGTTGTGGGTCTATTTTGGAGCATCTCTCTCACGCTCGCATCTACGAATTTTACTTCAATCCGAGGGTTTATTCAAGAGCTGAGTTGAACTTACCAAGACGGTCTTGTAGAATCGAAATGAGAACGTGACCACACACTTCGAAACTAGTCGAGACGAGACTGGTTTCTGTAAATTCGAGACGAGACCGAGATTCTCGTTTTGGATCAAGAATTTAGGTGAAATATTCCTACTTCTACTTCTTACTTTTCTTACTGCGTGTGTTTTTTCTCATGTGCTTTTTTTTTTAAAAAAATATTTAGTATTTACATATATTTCTCAAAATTAAGAGGCGCCAAACAGAAAAAAACAACCGTTAAGAAAAGTTGGTAAGTTAAACATCAAGTTTCTGTTTATTTCTACTTGACGAATGCGATTCCAGATGAATAAACTCGTGAAGCTTTGACAGGTTGAGTAAAAAACAATTGAAATCTTATTCAATTTCATCTAGAATATTTTTTCCCAAATCACGAATTATTACATTTTTTTTACATCAAAAAACTCCATTTTGTAGCAAACCTGTTTATCCGAGATAATTAAGCAATGCACTCGCTTCTAATTCACAGTTTGCATAAGAACCATATATTGGACTAAAGTTCATTTATCTTGAAACTAAGCTTTCCGATTTATTTGGACTTTCTATTAGTTCCCTTCTCTGTACCCACGATTGTACCCAACTACAAAAATCCTCTTGCGCACATCAAACTTGGAAAACGCTGTTACCGATGCTTATCAGATAGATTGGACCGCACGCATCCGAAGTCGCTGGAAATAAACCGAGCCAACGTGTCCGCACCATCCGCCGAGGCACCACAAATCAAGTCGATTGCGGAGTAAATTTACCCGAAACGCTCGAAAACTTTTGATTGCAGTCTCGCATAAATTGCAAGAAAAAAAAAGTGCGATGGTATTTTTAGGCATCCACTTACATGAAAGACGCTATTCCTCTTCCGGCGCGAGACGGTTCGGGTCTCCTGGAAGCAGTTTCCGTGCCAGTCGAAGGTCGGCGGGACTGCCTGGAGGATAGACTTAGCGAAGGAAGTTTGTTAATTAACTTCGCAACTGCTGTTAATTGGACCACCTGTGTGGCTTTCGTGCAAGGCGGGAAAATGCTTCAGCCTTGCACTTGCGGGATGGTCTCCGGTTCGTAGAAGTAAATGTTATTTATTGAGTACAGTAGGTGATAATACGGAACAGACGTAAAACATACGTGGGTGTGGATGGAAGACGACACACACTCGGCCACTGCAGCGGAGAAAGGGTTTTCAAAATCGAGAGGAGCGGGGGGGGGGGTCAACCAAATTAAAAATATAAAAAGTAAAAGTAAAAGTAAAACAAAAAACTTGTGGTTCTTACTCTCAAGCAACAACTTTAGTGCAGGATGAATTGAAAGTCCTACAAAAGGGTGCAACGATTGATAAATTCCGCTGTTTCCTTCCAAACAGTGATTCGTGTTGTTTGATTGATTTGATTGATTACCTTGTTTTATTTTACTTCGTTTTTTTGTCACTCTTGGCTAATTTTGCGAAGATGGGGATGAGTGATGACATTATGAAATTGGTGAATGGACACTCACAAACGTCCAGGCCGGGATACGAACCCGGGGCCGCTGGCATCGTAGCGCGATATGCTAACTACTCCGCCACGGGGGCCGTCGTGTTTGAAAATCATACGGAGAAATTTCCATTATAAAATTGTGAGAAAAATTAATTTTCTGTACTAATCATGATCCGAGGAGGGGGTCTGACCCCCACAACCTCTCCCCTTCGGAGCGCCCCTATTCCGAAAGTCTGTTTCGTTAGAGACGGATAAATGTACCTACCAAATTTATTTTACACCTTTTTACAGTTAGGCGAGGGGTCAAAATCAACCCTGTCAGGGATACTTGACCTTTAGTTTACTGTGGGTACCCGATATCCCTCCATTAGTTTGCATTCTGCTTTCAATTACTACTAAAGAATCAGCAAGAGAGTGTGTGTGCGTACTTCTTTTCCCAGGCCTATACGACCTTACTCAATCCCTCTTCCTGCCGAAGCCACAGTTGACAACTGAAACCGTTGTCTCACCTTCGCTCTCATCTCGGCTGTCCGTCTCTGGGTATTATTTGTGCATCTCCGTGGGAGGGGGATGAGATGACACCAAGAGTAAAAAAAAGAACCATCATGCAACGTCCAACCGAGCCCCCTGTGCTGTTAATGGAGGGATGGTGGCAAAAGATTTGTCTATTCCGAACTAGTCTTCATTTGTCAGTGTGTGGAATTCCCTTGGACGAGGGAAAAAGAATTACGTTATAAAAAGTCCCACGGCTGTACATATCACCGGGCAAATGCTGTTTGGTCGTATCTACACTTGATGACGTTATGGTGTACCTTACAGGTTAATGCGTGACATTCTGAAGCAATGTATCTGGATGTCAAGTAGTGTGAATTCTCAACATTAATAAAATGTTTGCGCAAATGTTGTAGTGTATTCAAAATCTACATACGTCAGACTTTAATCTGCAAAGTCAGTGCAGGTGGCCATATAAGCACACGTGAAGTATTTGGGGATTTGAACTCCTAACCTTTCCACTGCGACTGTAAATACGGACCTGATGAATTAACGCTTTCCAAACAACTATGCTGAAGCCTATTTGTACACTTCATTCAACTATGCGCGTCCCCCGTCACCCCTCAAAACACGCAAGGAGCGGCAAGCGTTCACAAAGCCCGAAAGTCGGTCAATAATAATAAAAAATAGCAACCTCTCTCTCCGCATAATGGACCCGTTTGCCGTGGACAATTCGTTCGACAGCATGGTTAGGAACTCTACACAAGGCTGGGCCGCGAAAGTCAAAAGCTCCACGCTTATACGCAAGGAAGAATATAATCAGACGCTGCGAGAATCCTAATGGCGGATTTTTCTCCCTCCTCCGCCCATATTTGGGAGAGTCAGCGGCGGAGTTTCCAATGATGGCACCTTAAAGCATGCCTTCGGGTTACCGCAAGTCTTGCCCAACTTGTTTTACTACTGTTTGCGAATGCGAGAAGGATTTTTGTAACAATTTTACACGCAAGAAAAGGTCGCGTATGCTTATGATTCTCTGTTTCGCAATGGCAGAAAACCTTGTCCTTCGCTTTTGAATATTTGTAACCTCTCTCTACCTCTTGATGATCGTTTCCTCGGATGATCAATCTAGGCTACAGATGCTGCAGAACATTAAAATGTGAGCACGAAAATGGTTATGGGGTGCGCTGTGGCAAGGTCTAAAGGAAAAGGTAATCGGCCAACAATCAATGATTGTTCCATGGGATAGCCGGCCAACAATCAATGATTGTAACATGGGATAGCAACAAGCAGTGTAAGGAATGATCTCGGCTATCTTGAAGATGCTGTTGAAAAGACATTCTTACTAGCAACTGATTAGCAATATTTCTCAGCAGTGGCACAGGAACAGAGGTACACTGTATATCTCATTCTAGTTCGGTTAAGTCGTTTCTCTACCTCTCTACCATTAACTCGATGAAACGGATGATGGAGCGTACAGAATGATACATCCATGCCTTAACCAGGGTAACAACTTGGCATCTGCTGGCTTGGTGGCAGACTTTCGATTTGCCACCGAAATTCATAAGTTCGAGTTCATGCCTGAGCATGCGTGTTCTTTGTTGAGTACCCTTTCATTAAATCCATCTAATCATCACTCATCCTCATTTCATAGATTAGCCAAAAGTGGCAGGAGACATGAAATAAGCAAAATACAAATATAATCTGGGACAACAGATTCGTAGCAAGTACGTTAACCAAGGAGGGTTGTCTCCTGGAAAGTTATCGATCGAAAGTGTATTCCAGGTTTTTCTTCGTCCCTGGATGGTTTACTCTTTCACACTTCGCAAAACAAATGTCGAGGCAGCGATGGACTAATATAAATCTTCCCACGTGATACTATTTAACGGAATTATTATAAACCTTCGGAAGACGATTTATACACAAATACAATTACTTTAAACACTTTTGGGTCCTTTCTTCATATATTTCCTTGGAGATGTCTTCTTGAATGTCCTCTCGTTCATTGCCCACTTCTATTTACATGACTTCTTTACTAAGGCCTGTTAACTCTTCGCATTTCAAATGCGTATTTCTCAGATAACAACGTACAAGTCTGTCCACTACGCTCACATTTGCTCTCGTGTTCATAATATGTATGTTATTCATTAGGTCATACCAGATACATTGTATCATTTGTCTTCAAGCTTTGTAACAAACATAAAATCATCTTCCCATCTGAACGTAAGCGACTGTGAACTGATCAAACCTGAAATCAAACATTTAATAAACAGAGTTTGTCTTTTTCTCAAATTTCTTGAAACCTTAAGGCTTTTTAAACTTGATTTAGAATATAACATGTTTCTGCAATTCTATTAAGAGAGGTTTATCGCAACGAATCTGGTCTCTGGTTCGAACCTTGGTTAAGGCATGACGGATATATCACCGTGTCCCATCATCTATTTCATCAGCCCACCATTCACCTTCATCGTCGCTATTAACTCGAGAGCTAGAAAAGCGCCGTAAAATAACCGAAATAGAAAAGTTTATGAACGAAAACTGTATGGAAAAAACATTAAAACATCTCAAGCAACGTAGAGTTCCCAAATCACTAACAGATGTTAGGATAACGTTTGTGATGCTGTACCCAGGCGAACAAAAAAGTAATATATTGTCTGCCGGTTGCAGCCCCTTGACAAACACACTAATGATAAGCTCACGTATTAACCTGTCGCTCCCTACATAAAAATAATATACTCACGAAAGCGGCTTCTAGATAACGCGACACATTCCCATGCGGGGGGAGACTGAGTTATTGGCATCTACAGCGGCATGAGAGACGCCAAATGGCTACCAGGAAAAAATACATATCTCCCTTGCATCATCCTTTAAAGACAAAGAGATGGAAACACATTAAGGCATTGAATCATCTCGAGCAACGTTGGGTTCTGCTGCCAGCGGGGGCTTTTGCTAGCGTGTAACGTGAAACCTGTTGCTGCTGAGGAAGAAATGAAAGTGCCACTTCCCCAAATAATGTCTCTCCTTCTCGAAAGATTTATCTGCGGAGCTGAGCGGAAGGTTTTTGAATTGTTTCCCATTCATTATCTTATTAGAGACCTTTTTTCTCTTTCTATCTGGCTCCCGGTACGTTTGTTCTCTTGATGTTTTGCTTCGTTAAAGAAAGAGAAATTGGTTCTCATCGTGGGTTAAAGACAAAAAGGCGTGAAAAAGAGGGAAACCAGACTTGATTTGTTATTTTGCGTCGCTTTTCTATCCCTTCTGGCTAATCTCGACGATGTGGATGAGTGCTGATATGATGAGAGACAAAAAGAACTCCCCTGTCCATGCCGGAATTCGAACCAGGTACCTAAGGCGGTGGTAGAAGTAGTTTCCATTGAAAATTTGCCATTATAATCCACTGATAGCCGTAGAGTTAGTATTCCAGGATTTGGGTCTCCCCTTTTTATTGCCGGTGACTGTACGTAACTAGCTGTATAGACATCTGCACTCAAGATGGCTTACACGCAGCGTCCATATCAACGTGAACATACATAGACCAGCTGTGCACCTCTGCTGCTTTCGCAATCACCCTGTACATCATACAATAAAACATTTCATTATACACGGTAGAGCGAGATATTAGGACACTGGCCATACGAAACAGCAACAAGAAAAGTTGTGAACAGCTGCTTGTTAGCAACAGTGCACAAAGGAGAAGTTGTGACCCACATACAACAAAACACAACCTTGCGGACACAATTTTGCCGCATAAACGTCCTCATTTTTAATGAAAAAAGCACGCGCAGAATGAATTTATATTAATCATGACATAATAAATCACGGGTAGCGTACTCCCTGCAGGCTTAATCAAGGCTTTAGCAACTCGTAATGGAATTTACAATCACGGTTTCTGTCAGATCTTTAATTTATCAAGTCTCAAAACACCGACTCTCTAATTTACCAAGTGTTATACATATATAATAGAGTCTTTCAGGAAATTAGCAACATCAATCACATTGATATATACTTGCAATGCAAGTACAAATTGTTCTTTTGTGTCATCTGCGTATGGTAACAGCCAGTTTCCAGTTTCAATATTTGGCATTCTCAGCGTCACGTTCGAGTTTAATGACATCGAACAGTGAATCCAGCTTATTCTTAAGTCAGGAGCAGTGGCGCAATACTGACTTTCGGTGTCCCCCTCCGGCAAGTTGCTACTCGGTTTTGAACATTAAAAAAATCTAACGCAATTTAACTCTCAAAATGGCACTGTTAATATGCAAGAAAATTCGAATGATTTAACTAAAGAAAATAACAAGGTTACATCTAATACACTTTGATGAATACGATATAAATAGTAAGACTTGAAGCTTTCCTGGCGACGAATGATTAACAGATTCTATCGGGCTATCGACCAGGTGAGTTGTGGAAATGATTCCAAGCTTTCGAGAGCTAACATCACTCTCATCTTCAAGGTAGAAGTGCAGTTCTGAACGTCAACTCGGTGTATATACGTTCGTGGAGGGGGGATCCCGATGAAGATGGAGGACCAATCGAGTGACGTGTCTGCTACGTGCGAGTTTCTGGATAACTAACGCTAACCAGGCTGGGTCCAGATCAAGCCCCGTGTCGCGATTAAGATTGTCTTTTTGTTCATAAATGGCTATTGCTTCCTTGATAATACGGTCCCAGTAGTTTGAAGTTTTGGCTATGATTTCTGTGTTGCTGAAATCTGGTCTATCACCTCCGAAGATCAGACGACTACTACGCAACCCCAAGAATGAGTTAGGACTCAAAACACTGGGAGTCTACCGTATTACCTGAAAATGCGTTAAAGCATACATTGGGCAAATAGGTAGGACAATAGAACAGCGCTATAAAGAACATCAAAGCTCCATCAAGTATTTCCACCCTGAAAAGTCGGGACTAGCAGAACATTCAATCAACGAGGGACAAAGACCAGATTTCAGCAACACAGAAATCATAGCCAAAACTTAAAACTACTGGGACCGTATTATCAAGGAAGCAATAGCCATTTATGAAGAAAAAGACAATCTTAATCGCGACACGGGTCTCGATCTGGACCCAGCCTGGTTAGCGTTAGTTAACCAGAAACGCGCACGTAGCAGACACACCACTCGATTGGTCCCCCATCTTCATCGGGATCTCCCCCTCCATGAACGTATATACACCGAGTTGATGTTCAGAACTGCACTTCTACCTTGAAGATGAGAGTGATGTTAGCTCTCGAAAGCTTGGAATCATTTCCACAACTCACCTGGTCGATAGCCCGAGAGAATCTGTTCACGATATAAATAGTAAGGCAGAAATCCAAATATTGCCTGCTGGCGTCTTCGACATTGTAAAACAAAACAGCTCAGTTTCTGCATGCCGATCAATTTCCAAAATACTGTGTGTATTCTTAGTGTAAATCAGGTACCCACTACACATTCAACATGCCATTAAGCCACACGAAAGGATGTGGAGGTAGAGCTCCACAGTTTTATTTTTTGTTTGGTTTATTTTACTTCGCTTTTGTGCCACTTTTGGCTAATCGTGAAGATGAGGATAAATGATGATACAATGAAATTGATGAAGGGACACTCACAAACACCCATGCCTGGATTCGAACCCGGGACCCCTGGCGTCGAAGCGCGCTGTGCTAAACACTCAGACACGGAGGCCGGCTCCACAGTTTCACAAATCTCTGCTATTTGTGTAGTTGGTGTGACCAGCACCACGTTCCGCTCGCCTCTCTTTCCATGCACAGTAACACGTTACATGCAAAGAACTGTGTGTGCTGAATATAGAACCTACCCCTGCTCTTTAGTTTACAGAAACTTTCGCTACACTTTTCTCATTTAATTTTTGAAAAGTTAATATTTTTGAAATATAGAAAATAGCCAATGGTTAGAACAAAACTTCTTAATTACAGTTGCACGAAACTAACCAACCTAGATAGTTTTTGCAAACTGTAACATACACTTTAAGTTTTTTTTTTTTATTAAACATACAAATTATGTTGAACAAGTACTGTAATTCTTTCTTCAGTACGCTCACACAACGCTCTTTTAAGCATTGCAACACATACACACACACCCACACATAATATATATATGTGTGTGTGTGTGTGTGTGAATATATATATATATATATATATATATATATATATATATATATATATATATATATATATATATATGAGAGAGAGTATTATGTAATGTTCAATATATATTAAATATCTGCAATATTAAATATCTGCAATATATATATATATATATATATATATATATATATATATATGAGAGAGAGTATTATGTAATGTTCAATATATATTAAATATCTGCAATACCGACCCCCGAAAATTCTAAAAGGGTCAGGGGAGGGGACAGAGAGACAGATGGAAAGGTATATGAAAATTTCCTAAAATTAAAAAAGTACCGCAACTGTAGCATTATATGGTAATATCGAAGCGATTATACACTGAGAGTGAAAATATTTATCTACAAAATATGGGGTCACCGTGGGACCGACTTAATTTGGACCGGTGTGGTCAACATAGCCCTCCACTGTTCTGATTCACCGGTACGTCGCTGGCAAAAATGTTTCCGCAAGCTCGGAGATTGTACGGGAAGACAATGCAGTGATGTGAATAGAAGAACAAAAATCCTTGCGATACACTAGTCGTGTAAGACTTGAATGAGTTCTCAGGCCAGCACGAATGCATGACGGACGTGACATGCTCAGCGTAGGAAAGACTTCTTCCAGCAATCAAGAAACACAGCACATTCAAAATCCGTAGCAAGGGACCAGCAGGCATAAGAAACGAAAGAGGAAGTGACAAGGGGGATACCTACACGAACGCAATCTACCATATCCGGTGAACAACCCGAGCCTTGCAGCCAAGCTGCCACGTCACGTACTCCATTCCCGCCACAGAGACGAAAGACAAAGGGATTGTGAAGCTACTACTACTCCCTGGACACAACATGGTTCGCGAATTGCAATGAAATATATATGTTCTAAAGTAGTGGCAATAGCAATATCAGAAACGAATTAGAAGAGTTCAAGGGCAGTGGGGACAAAGTGGTAGATGGGGGTTCACAAAACAATATCCTCAGGGGTTCGTACGTGAATACAAAATACGGTTAGGAAGCCTTAGTCTATTGTTTAATAGGGTGATATTACGATATATGCCTCGATTTTTAGTGTGGTGGTTTTATTAAGTATCACTAATATGGTAACACGACGGAAGTCAGGAGGGCCAAACAGCTTTTCTGGAGGGTATGGCCCACCATGACCTTCCTTAAGGGCTGCTATGAGTGGGCGCTCGCAGAATGGGGCCGGAGGGGGGGGGGGCACTTGCCCTCCGACCTGAGATATCTGGAAAGGCTTCATACAATTCAAATTTTGAAATTGTAGCGTGAAAACGTAGGAGAGAGGTGCCGTGAAAGACAGCAGATTAAGTGCCTATGCAAATTATCTTAGTGCTGGGGATGCTTTGTGAGAATTCTCTTAACTGGGGGAAAGCATCACTCCACGTTTCCCCCACTTTAAGCAGTGCAGGAACAGCAACTTAAAATATAAATGGACTTTGGCTGTGAATAAATAGTCCGTAAATAGAGTCATCGTTACTATTGTTATTGTAATGACTAAGTCAAATTATGTAATTCTGCAGAATTGTTAATAAATTGTGGCCACTAAAGTAATATTTTGTTTATAAGAACTGTCTAACTTAAGTTGTCCTGCATATTTTTCTTCACTGCGCGAAAAAGAATAAGATAAAACCCTTCTCACACCTTTTACACTTTTAGTGGGGAAACAATTTTAATTGATTTCCATTAGATGAATAATAACGCTTCAGAATTTTAAAAAATATATATCTAAATGAAAAAGAAATTTCCAAAGCCGAAAGCACACCCCGCCACCTACATTTTCTCCTATTAAAAAACTGGTCGGCGCGAAAGCATCATCAGAAGAAGAGTCAAACAGAGAGCGCCACTGAAGCAGGTGCCACGCTGGTTAAGAATCACGTGTATGCTATTACGTCACAGTTTTGGCGGGAAACTAGCAGTAATAACTCACGGGCTACAATAAAGAACCACTCATAACAACAAGAAAAAACATTATGTTTTCCATGTACAGGTAAGAATCTGCCCCGGTACATTTGAGACCCTATAACCTTTGGGCATATTGACATAATAAAAAGAGCGTGCAAACTAGTCGATAAACTAATAATCGGAGTTGCAGAAAATATTAATAAGCATGCTGCTTTTGACACAAAGCTACGCACAAGCATGGCTGAAAATGAAATTAAAGGTGCAGATATTATATATTTCAATGGGTTGTTAATGAGGTTTGCCAAAGAGCAGCATGCTTATTATTAGAGGATTAAGAGCAGTATCCGATTTTGATTATGAGTTTCAAATGAGTTGGGTAAATTATAAGCTTCTTCCTGAAATCGAAACCATATTTCTTCCTGCCTTTGAAGATACTCAATTTATCTCATCACGTTTTGTAAAAGAAATAGCAAGATTAGGAGAAGATGTTAGCAAATTTGTACCAGAAGGTGTTCAAAACGAATTGATTAACCTAAATAGGATAAAAATTAGAGAATAGTGCTTCTTGTTTTTATTTCTAAATGGATATATTCAATATATAAAATGTTGTAAATTAAAGGGTCAACATGTAAACACCTTTCAATCCACTCGTTGAAATCATTGTTTGATTGATTGATTTGGTGTTTTAAGTCCACTTTATGCACAGTAAGGCTAATCGGGACTGGACCTACAGTTTAAAGTGGGATCCGAACCAATATGTGCTTCCACCGGGTATCGAGCCAGGAACCACTTTATTACAAGGCGACGACGCTACCACTGCGCCATCGGGAAGGCCCCACTCATTGAAATCAGACCGCCATTAAGTCAATAGCACAACAGACTTTAAAAATGGTGACAAAGGTACAGAACCTGGCATGCATGCATGCATGTACTCACCTCTAAGGGGAGTTGGCTTTTGGCTTGGGCTGGAGACTCCATGGCGTGACGTCTGCTTCCGCACTGCAGGAGTTTTCATGTCGCCACCGATGCTCTTCTCTGAAAGAGGAATGGGTTAAATGAGAACTCTCGAAGAAAAAGAACCACTGAACACATAATTATGTAGTAGCAGAGGAAGTTTATACTACATGTTACCCATTAATTTTGCAAAACCAAATTCCCCGACTTTTCCAGGTAACGTTCCAGGCAAATCAGTAACGATTTATTGTACTAATAAATAAGTGGCGTGTCTGCAACGTCACATATTAATCAAACGAATCAAGTTTATTCAACATAAATGAGAAATAATAAAAAAACATTTTTATGCAAAATATTACCAAAAAAAAAGAAATCAGTAAGGAGGAAAAAGTGGAATATATTTTGAGTTCCCTGATTTTTCCACATTTTTCACACAATTCCCGAATTTTACCAGACTTTGGCACTCCTAAGTTGATGTTCATAATTTTTCCATTCTTTACAAGATTTTCAGTTAAGTGGTAAACCTATACTATTTTGTATGGTGATCAAACCTTCTGGTTTTAATATTCTCCAGGCAAACATTATCGTACGCCAAGAAATCTACAACGCGCATTGAAACAACATACATCGTTATTTTCAAAGCCAAAGAAACTATTCTTACAGCGTATTTACGAAGGCTATAATCAAACTGATAAAAATATTAGTGAATAATGAAGATATGAAAATATCACTTTCAACGGGCTAGATTTATGAAGGTACAAGAGCTCCAAAGGTGCCCCCAGCTTTATACATGCTCATAGTGCAATCCGGAACATAGAATATTGGGTTCGAACATAGACAAATAACTTCAAGAGCTACTTAATTATCAGTCGAAAAGCAAGTTTTTCTCTCGCCCTGAATATGATGGTCAATCTGAGGATTTGCCCTAAAATGCCAGTTTTTGGTTCCCTGCTAGAAAATCTCTTTCTAAAAGGAATACACAAGTTTTACAGACCCCATTATTTTCAATTTCAAAGGTAGCTTTACTTTTGAGGGCTTAAAAAGGGGAAATGATGAATTGGGATTCAGATTTTTCTCTTTTACCTGTGTCCTTCAGTTTCATTGCTTTATGCTATCGCACGGTACATATATTGTCCTTCTGTTGGTAACAGAATGGAATATAATGGAGGGAAAATGCTACTACAACAACCAAGCAGAATATAATAAGTCTAAGGAAAAGTAAGCCAGTTGGTCTACGGAAAATTTCAAAGGATAATGAAGAAAAATAAAGGGTGCAATCAGTTTTAGAAGATAGCAAATATTCTGTTAAGAAAATTTTTGCCACTTGCAACAAAGTTCACCATAGTAGAGATTGCTAATGTTAAGCTGAGCTCTATTCCGTCATGAGAATTTGAATTAGCATCTTCTAAATTCAGGATCGCTTTTAACGCCAATACAGATTCGTAGAAGAAAATTTAGGAAAAATGTTTTCTCCTTATTTGCAATGTACCTTACAAGTATTAAAATGTGTTAAATTGCTGCATATGGTGCTTGTGATTAAAGTAAATTGCATTCACTATGTTAAATTTGTTGTATTTTGACTTTGTAGAAATCTTTAGTGTCTATTTTAGGGCAAGAGCTCGGTGAAATGAAAACAGATTTAACTCCAAAAAAGGCAAGGTGGCAACAGTGGGCGCAGCTATTACTAACATAACTAGGCATTTCGAAAAAAACATGTTAAGACTCCAAATAAGTGAGTTACTGAAATTGCAACAATGCATATGAAATAAAAAAAATATTACCATGACGTTCACCCACACGGTTCAACAATTACATAACATTAACGTCACTTCTTCGGCCCACATTTGAGAAAAACTGGGTTGGTCTCATGAGTTATGGGTACAGTAGCTGTAAACTTCACACAAACAGACGAGAAAGAAGCAAATTATGCTACGGAAAACAATGCAAACGGAAACTAAGCTGGCGCGTACGTCCTATTAACGAGAATTAAGAACAAATGAATAAAGAAAGCAAAGAATACACACACAACAAGGAAGAAACTGAACATGACTACATTACAACACAGAGAAAGGCGACGACGTAACGAACGGACTATGACTGACGTGCGACTTCTCTCTTTATTATCTAAGTTTAAAACAGGTAATGTCTTTAATTTTTTTTTCTTTTCTTGCCAGTTAGTATTTGCCTGCACACTCCACAATTACACCGGACTTGTTAAGTATCTTAAATTGGGTATTACATGTAACTACTTTCCATGGATTTTCCTGTGGGGAAACAACGGGTGCGTCTAATAGCTCTGTCATTTTGCCCACGGCATTTTCCGGACTATGCATCGTAACTGGTAACACGATAGAAACACCAGGTCTTCTACTCTCCCCCACAAGACGGCACTCATAAGATAAAATGATGGGGAAATTGAAGCCTTTTATAACAGCAGGGTTAGATCAGATTCTCCATGGGAAAATCCATGGAGAGGAATACTGGAAAGTCATTACACTGACACTCCCCCCTTCACACAACCATATCAGAGCAGTGTTTTACAAAATAAAGAATTCGTACGGAAATAAGTTACTAACTACAGCCATATTTTATGTAAAAATTATTTGCAACATTTCATAAAGTCCTCAGCGGGTATGGAGGTGGGCCCCACACATTCACGATATCAGTCTTTCACGCCGGCCGCCTTCACCCCAGTGTTACCACAGGATAAAGTTGGCTGTAAGATTGCATGTGATTAATTTATTAAAGATTTTCATATGTACCTAGGTACTAACATGAGCGGAGGAGAAAATACTGCTACAACAAAAACTACCACTATTACTGCTAATTATAATAATAATAATAATAAATAATAATAATAATAATAATAATATGGTTTCTTTATATGAAGGGAAAATTAGGCATAAAAGGGACATCTTGTTCCTTGGGAAAGGAAATTGTGCCCTCAGATTGTGGCGACACACTTTACCCCATAGGCGTGCGCAGACCCTCTGATTGGGGGGAAGGCAAAAGCCTTGATGCTGAGTTGGTGTTTAAGTCCACTTTATGCACAGTAAGGCTAATCTGGAGTGGGCCTACAGTTTAAAGTGGGATCCGAACCACTTGTGCCTCCACCGGGTATCGAACCAGGGACCCCTTGATTACAAGGCGGCGACCCTACCACTGAGCCATCGTGGAGGCCCTCAAAAAAGCCTTGATGAAAATTCAGTTGGGAAAGAAAAAACTAATGTTATCTCACTGTTTTAGTTTTATTGCATTGGCTACATATATACACACACACACACACACACACACACATATACATACATACATACATTATATATATATATATATATATATATATATATATATATATATATATATATATATATATATATACATACATACATATATATATATATATATACACATACGCATACATACATAATCAATTCATACGCCCCATAACGGCCTCCCCGATGGCGCAGTGGTGGCGTCGTCGTCTTGTAATCAAGGGGTCCTGGATTCGATACCCGGTGGAGGCACAAGTTGTTCGGATCCCACTTTAAACTGTAGGTCCAGTCCCGATTAGCCTTGCTGTGCATAAAGTGGACTTAAAACACCAATTCACTCAATTCATACGCCCCATAAAAAACCAACAGCAAAAATGATATAAATTGTGTCTCAAATGTGCGCGCTCCTCTTGCTCCAAATAATTGTTGATGCATTTAAGATAAAAGAAAATGCGAGCGAAGCGAGGAATAAAATTTTCAGATCCAAATTTTTCCGAAATGAAAATATTGATTTATATGGTGCAAAAAATTTCATGGAGCACCATGGCAATCTGTTTTACAATTTTTTTCATGAGGACCGTTTCGGAGTCCATGACCAACTTCCGCCGACCCCTAGCTACGGCTCTGATCTTGGCAAGACTGCAAGAGAAGCAGACATTGCGAGCGAAGCGAGCAACACAATTTTGCGTTTACGAAATGTAATTTTATTTGTATAAAATTTTAAATCGAGGGGCAATTGCAAGACGTGGCCTTTGCAGGTTCTCTTGGCCGTCTGGAAGACATAATGCAATAAAGACATGAAAACATCTTGAGTATCCTTTTGTCCTGCTACTGTTATATTCTGCTAGTCTTGATTTCCTTTACTTCCATGTTTGCCCCCTAACATTGATTACCGACCAAGGTTGGGGGGTAATGCCCTCTGCCCCCTGTGGTTGCGCCACTGCACCCCTCCCCCCGTAGATGCTTTGAACTTTCATTGGCTTGAGAATACTTCATTTTCTTTAAGAGTATAATATAGTTTAATAACGGCGATAAGATTCCTTTATCCTAAATTTCTAGGTGAAAATATAATAATATAGGGGCATGGACGTCTGGAACGGGGGTAAAGATGGCCACATCTCCCCTTTAGAACACGAATGTCAATTTAAAAAGTATATATCTCACACGTATAAGATTTCCGTCACAGTAATTTACATTAATTATTATATGCAGGAATGCGATAATTTCAAGTTCAACAGGCGTTTCTTGAAGGGGCAACATTGTTATCGGGGTAATATGCCCCATGGAAAAATACCTTGCTTGTCCCTCCGTGGAAAAAATCTGCAGACGTCCATGATTAGGGGGGGGGGGCATTTGCCCCCTTGCCCCCCGTGCGCACGCCTATGCTTTACACTCCAGGCTTGCCGCAAGGTACTCATCTATTAGAGGCTTAGTGAACCTCAGAGTCACTTAATGCACTTTACTGTTGCAAAAATTCCAGCCTGAGAACATCCAGCACGGAAATCGAATCCGGGTCTCCCACGTGGCAGTCAGATGCCATACCGACAGGACTAGCGTGGCTCTATAATATACTTGTGTTTCTCAAGTCTTTGATTTAAGTCCACTTTGTGCACATATAGGGTGATGGGGACAGGACCTACAGTTTAAAATGAAATCCGAACCACTGTGCAATGTGCCTCAACCGGGTATCGAACCCGGTACTTCTTGATTACAAGTCGACGACGTTATAGTTACGTCATCGAGGAGGCTCGCTCTAGAATATTTTATGTAGTATTGTATTAACCCCTATTTACAATATATATATATATATATATATATATATATATATATATATATATATATCCCCCTTCCTCCCTATCCAGCCTGCAACATAATTCATCAAATTCTCAATATCCCCTTATCTTGGTGTTCCCGTACGTCTTCCTTGATATAGGATTTCCATCCGGTTTTCTGCATATGTAAACACCGCAATCAGTGTTTATTTATTGTAAGACAGCGAGACTTTAAAACCAGCACAAGGAGCATTCATACATGACACGGTCTCCTCCAATACTGTTGCTGCGTCTCTCTCGCCACTACAACGTAACAGGCCTCTTGTCTTTCCCAACGCAACCACACGGATAATCCGTTAGGTCCTACGAATTAATGAAGACTTTCCCTGTATTATTCGCAGCACCGAAGACAATGGTGAGAAAGACCTATGGGAAAGAGGGCATCAAGATATTCCACCGAAGCAGCCAATTCAAGAGGTCCGTTCCACAAGCGTAACAGTTTTATGCACGGAGGTCCTCTCCGAATGTCGAAGCCGCAAAACCCACATAGCAGTCCAGAAGCGGCGCAAGACGAGCGTAACAGCTGCCACGGCCATGGAATCCTTTGAACAATGAAAAAAACCTGCAAGTCAATGTCTTTTCAGACTGAGACGTACCGTTATATGGGGTGCCTTTATTTCTTCGGCTCTCCGAATCCGTCAGCTAAATGTAGGCTTTTGTTTCAGAGTGAATGGTAACGTTAGGCGTCGGTCGTACGTTGAAGGTAGATGCTGCAAAAACTTGTTCCTCCCTCGCGCGTCCTGCGTGTACAGTAAAGCTTCTCGTGAGGTCAACTATTTTATTCTGTGAATCACTCAACAACAGGTTTTCACACCATTTTGGTTATCATGCAATGCAACAAAATAGTTTTAAAATGGCTTCTGAATGTCCTAGATGGAAATCTAAAAAGACTTATTTTTTCCAATAAAAATATCGCATTTTAAGAATGTCTGTTGATGAGACAGTCCTCAAATATAAGCCCAGTCTACATTGCTGCACTTTTTGACACTCGGTGTAATGCAGGTGTACCCCGGTGTCAGGCTGGTGCAAGGAAATGACGTTCGGCCAAGTAGACGAATAGAGGTGTTCAAGTTCAGAAGATTCAACAATGCCTGTATGCTGCTTTAAACGTTCATTTGAGTAGTTAGCACGCATCACGTGACCAAACACCACATGTTACACCAAATTGACGAAGTAGACAAGTCGGTGTTGCACCGTGTCACGAACTATAACGCTTCAGTGCAGATAGAGTCAAGAAGTGCAGCGAATTAGGATGCTCAAAGTGTACAAGGGGGTAGGTATTATGCTGATGACAAAATATTAATCCCAATTAATTACGTATTTCATTATGACCAAGAGGCATAAATGGATTTTCGGAACAGCAGATTGACGTGGTTAGTAGAGGTTAATCATAGACCAGAGATAGCACACGAAAATCAGCTCAGTTTATCAATAAAGCGTAGGAATGTAAAGTGTCGTTTCAAAAAAATTCACATTGCTTTACAGACTATCTGATGAATGGTGTCATGCACAGGCAAGAGAGAATGTGTTGATTTTTTACTTTTAGAAACTTGTTTCATGTCCTTGTAGACGTTCAACGCATACTTTACATCCAAGATTTATGAACGAGGTCTCCCCGATGGCGTACTGGTAACGTCGTATCATTGTAATCAAAGGGTCCGTGGTTCGGTGCAGGGTGGAGGCACACAGTGGTTCGGGTCACACTTTAAACTGTAGGTTCAGTCCCAATTACCATACCCTATCTGAGCATAATGGTCTTAAAACAGACTAAAAAAATGTTTATGAACACCTGGTAAAGTTTCTTTCTGGCCATCCCCAAGAAAACTGACCACTATAAAAAATATTGCAACAACTTATGAACACCCTGTACATCTTACAGTAGCTCTCGGTAGCATACCAATTAACGGAATGTAGCCTACTGCTGAAAATGAACCGTTATGTGCTCATTTATAGCTAATTAATACGCCACGCCACTGAAAGAATGGATAAATATTAATGCACTGCATGGAATTACTAACTTATCTAGGTCAGTAGATAGGTGACCCAGGAAATATAAAAACCTTCAACTTTACTGCATAGAAAAACGGCATTACTATTCATGAACTAGGTGAGTGTGGACGCGTGTTTTCATTTTATTGAATCGTTTCCTATGGTAATAAAGCACGAATGTGTGATATACAAGTTTCGTTTAATTTGCTTGATGATCATCATTCATAAGAATTCCATTCAATTTTTTGTTGCGTATGGAATGCACTAAGAGCCAAGTCTAAACCGGTTTCTTTGATTAGGTTGACTGAATGATATATTTCTCCACATACGATTATTTGCAACAGAGAAGTTTCCCAACTTAACGGCGTTAATTAATCTCCATAAAGGTGTATCGAGGTAAGACAGACACGAATTTGTAAAATCCGGACGAGACCGAGACACAGATTCTCGGTTGATACTTTGCTATGATATTGAAAATTTCATCTAAACCAAATTTACTTTACAAGGAGTATTCCTTAAACCATGCCAAGCTGATTGTACCCTTTTATTCATAGCAAAGTCACATATTTTGTATATACTAATTACAAAGTCTCGAAACGAGACGACAAACAGAAAAAAACCTGTACGGCGTGTTTTTGTTTTACGTTCACTTTAGCCACAGAAAGGGTAATCTGGACCCGACCTACAGTTTAAAGTGGGATTCGATTCACTATGTCCCTCCACCGACTTTCGGACCGGGACGACTTTACTACTATGCCATCGAAGAGGCGACGCTCTGTGTATCAGTCACCACTACAACGTTGCAAAATTTCAAATCGGATAAATCATTCTGAATTATCCTCCCTCCCTCCCCCACCTCTCTCTGTATAGAGACGAGATCAGACGAGAAAGAGTACACTCCTATCACTATATTCTGTACCTAATTCACTGCACATACTAATGCAGGATACAACGAAATGTTCTCTTCTGCAGGCACTAGAACGATGGGTTTCAATATGGGGTCTCGAGTTAAGTTCCTTCGTTTATGTCGAGCATTCTCTCATGATTTATTAATTAACACATCAAAATAAGTCAGTCACGTCTGAGGTACAGCGTTTTGATCCTGTTTAAGTCTATTAGCGGAGTCTCTACTTAGTATTTCTACAGTGCATCAGGCATAATCCGTACTCCCAAGATAATTACAGACTTTTGAGCATATGCAAGTGAGTTTTAATTATTTGATGATGATATTCTACCCCTTTAGTTCAGTTCACCGAATATTATGTTTCCATATTTAGTAGTTTGAGAAATTGATATCTATCGATTAGTTTGGATTCTTCAAATACCCCTTGGAAGAACCAAAATGGCCGTAGCTGAAACCATGAGGATATTGTGCAAGTTATTTAATTCAGTTTCTAGAATAACCCAAGCATTGACCTATTTAAATGTAATTGTAACATTAGATATATTCGCTGAATTTCTGTATGTTTTGTTTTGTTCATTGAATTTTGGTTTTCATTCAGTTTAGCGTCATTTATTATTGTATTATCTCTGTTTCCTTTGTCTCTATAATCTAATAATTAAATTATTCTCACACTTGTTCTTAAATGTAAAATGTATATTGCGTCATTGATATTTCTTGTTGATTTTCTTAGTTATGTTCTTATGTAATTGAACACTGTAATTGGGCATTAAATAAATACATTGTAATGGCAAGGCAACTCAAAGATATAAATAACGCATCCAGTTGTTTCATTGCAGGTGTCTCATACTTATGGCTCCAATGATTTCGATGACATCGCAAAATTAAAAATATGGATTGTTGATTATCAATTATTTGAGCGCCACAGACAGACGGACGTGCCAATCAAAATAATGTATGTCACGTTAAACTAGGATTTCCTAGGTTATCGTTTGTTGAAAATTTTAGATCTTCGCCTTTGTTAACTTCAGAGATATCGACTAGTCACGTTTGATCGATTGTTGCCTATATCGGCCAGATCAAGTTACGTTTCTGTTGCATTAAGCTATCATCTATCAAGTTTATGGTCGGGCGAAAACAACAATGTTGTTATTTTTTTCAGTTTTTTTTGCAGATTAGTGCACTAAAATCCAAAGACAGGCTTTACGCAATATACTATTTTACCATGACAGCGTTTCAAGCGTTACCACCGCCTCTTCATCATTGCGGCAGGTGGTCAACACCTGCCTCAAGACGATGTTCCAGAGGGCCCGGGAAGCAGATGTGGTCTTTATGCCAGCAGGAGCTTCCAAAAAGCAGAGCACGCGATGAAAAGCTGCTGGCATTAACTGCAAGAGCTGGTGAACGAGAATGCACGCGGACTAATACAGCTAGAAAGTTTTTCCCCATCTTTCCTTGAAATACATCCTGGTTTTGCAGCCCTCTGCTCACGAGTGTAACTGGTGAATTCCGAACTGCCGTTCACATAACTGCAGAATCAATGGCATACAGTTTTACGTGGGATCAGAAACACCTACCATTGGAATTTAAGGTCAACAAGACGTAAATGCTTGAGGTTTGCTGAAGCACTTTTACCCCACTCTCAATCATTTCCATGCTCGCTTTACATTTGTCTTCCCTTCTTTCCTTACCATGCTTTCGTATTTAAGGAAGGTGGGTCGTGTTACTGGTTTTACGACTTCTTATCTTTTTTGTATTTCTGCATCTTCCCTCGTCTTCTCTCAAGTTTTCATTTCTCTGTACCTTTTGCAATTTCGAAGAACTACATCTTGGATCTACCAATATGTTCGTTCAATTATTGCTGTCGTTATCCATTCATACCTCACGATATGTCTTACCATTCATTTTCAATTTTCTTTGGGGATAGATTTACACAAATTCCTCATGCTTATATCGGGATATTCTCGTTGCTCCTCTATTTTGCTGTCCATTTGATGAACACGCACTTTCCCTTTAAGCTGCACATATTACCCATGTTTCGCATGCAAATGGCTTTCTATTCCGTACAGCCAAATCGATGTTGCTGGATAATAAGAAGTACTTGACTGTGTTACTTCTCACTGTGATAAATCTCCCATCATGCAATATTATACCTTCACAAAGAAGAATTATTTTACTTCATCGACCATGTTCTCTCCAGGCATGAAGTGTTCTTCGGTATACCATAATCTCTGTATTCATTACACTTACATGTCTGGAAAAGTATACTTCCTACAGGCACAATAGTGGAGTAACAATGTAACTTAGTAAATCGGACAGGTATATACGCTGGAATCCGCTACTCACCCTGAAGAATTCTTTTGTTTGTTTCTTCTCTCACAAACAAAAATACTGCAGCTCTTCCTTAAAATTTGAATAGTAAATTCCCTTCCAAAATAAGTATGTTAAATTAATCCATCCATTTCCAAGAATTTCTAGCAGTAAATTTTCTAAATTTTGATCAAGAATGGCGTGCGATAAGCATGAGGTTTTTTATTTTAAGTTCAATCTATGCACAGACAGGCTACTTGGGAGTGGACCTACAGTTTAAAGTGGGATCCGAACCATTATGTGCTTCCACCGCAACCAATTGATTACAAGGTGACGACGATACCACTACACCATTGAGGCGTAGCCTTAAGCCGTTGACTATCCTTTTTCAATACTCATTGCAAATGCGATATGTATGGCACTATATTAAGGCAAACAAAGGAGAATTTATTTCCGGTAAACTGGTAGCGAAACGAAATTAACAACAACAAAGGAAAGTTTCGGCGACTGGAGATCAAGGTTCGAGTTTATGCTACAGTTCTTTCTTTCCACCTAAAATTCCTGCGTCACAAAAACGTCATGAATACCACATATTGGTTTAACCAGGGGTGCCCATCGACCCAAGGCCCATGACGCACTCCCCCCCCCTTTAAGCCGAATTAATTACTCAAATAATTTTTGTCAGACAAAATTTGCGGAATATATAATACCACAGGTGCAACCACGAATTTTGGTCGGGGGGGGGGGGGGGGGCAAGTACCAGGATAAACGTTCTAATATTAATATAATAATAATATTAATAATGGCTTTATTATTACTACTACTACTACCACTAGTAGTAGTGGTATCAATGACGTTAATATCCTCATAAATTACGCAAAAAGGGGGTAGAAGTCTCTGCTAAAGCATTTGTTTGGAACAAACTATTTGAAATAGTTTTTCAACACAGTCAATTTCACAATAGCTAATAATGGAAAATAAGGACACATACTATATTTTCGAATGGAAAAAATGAATGATGAATGCATTACGAAGATACATGTGTAACTTTCATGTACAACATATGTTTTACACATATTCAACATTGAGCGACATAAAATAAGAAAATACATATTCAACAAGCTAACACTAAATTGTGTACGTATTCAAAGCTTATTCAATGCAAATATACAACACATATTATTTAAACACATTATATTACAGAAAACAAGCAGATTGCGAGCGAGGCGAGCAAGAAAATTTTTATATCAAATTTTTGCAATTGAAAACAATATTGATTTAATAGGGCGCTAATAATTTCACTGGACGCCGTGACATTCTCTATTTTACAACTTTTTTTTAGATCATTCGGCGCCCATGGCCGACTCCCGCCGCCCCTAGCCACAGCTCTGAACTTGACGAAAACGAGAAAAGCAGACAATGCGAGCGAAGCAAGCAAGAAAATTTTACAAAATGAATTTTTATGTGCCTAAAGTTTGAAATCGAAGGGGTAATTGCTTTTCTCCCCCCCCCCTTGCAGGTTACCTTGGCCGTCAATGTTTGTCCCCACTTGTCCCCCTACAATTGACTTCCGTCGAAGGTGGGGGGAAATGACCCCCTGACCCCGCCTGTGGTTGCGTCACTGTATAATACAGACATGTTTAAGCAATATATGTTTACTTTAGATACTTGAGGCTCACTGCCATTGTTAGTCAACCTTATTCTGCACAGTTTGTCTGCTCGACTAACCTTGCATTAATGCGAATACCACACCCCTCTCCATCCAAACCGATTCTAAAGGCAAAAGAGATGGTGTTTCATTTCAACCCTATCGCCGCGATCACCCACAGGTAGGTAGAAGCTATACATAATAACCAAAACTAAAAATCCATAACAAGTCAACCAAATGATACGATCCCCCCATTTTTGTGTGAAGATACACAGAATTGGTATAAAGTTTGTCCTCCCCCCCCCCCCAAAAAAAAATAATTCATGACTCGGGCGTCATGAAACCCCCGTGTGGGCACCCCTGGGTTTAACAGTGGTTAAACTTTCTCACTACGTCAGCAGTTCCATGGTTCTTGGTGTATATATACAATCCTACGTATTAGGGGCATCCAAATTTCTTTCACAAAAGGCTTCAAATGCCCGTCCAATGATTAAGATGTTTGTTACCCTTCATCAATGGAGGTATGAAGAGGTCGAAATACCTTTTCCTGTCTGCTCTTCTTAACGCCTACCCAGCAGAGAAGTGAGGCTTTCATCATTTTGAGAAAAAAGTGTGTTTCTGGAAGTCTTGAATGCTGATTCCAAAAATGAAATCCACTTTTCCCCTTCACGTCAGAATTTTTCACAATTTCACAATCAAATTATGATATTTGCCATTACAGTACATTTATTACATAACGCAACAAAAGGGAAATTTCGGTTGTTTCCAAATCAATAAGTGATTCTGAAGAATTTGCAGAGCTGATCACGGAAATGACATCCATTTTTTCCTATCACGTCATGATTTTTCACAATTTCACAATCAAAATTCTCATTTTCGCCATTACATCACATTTATTACACAGGGCAACAAAATAAATTTATTCAAGGGAAATTTTGGTTGTTTATAAACCAATATGTGATGCTGAAATTATTCAGAAACAACAGTCATCTGGAAGACATCGAAACCCATGTCGACCAGTGTACATTACCGAAACCACGCGATTTGTAGGTGGTATTTACGGAAAAATTAACTTCACTGTTCCCCTCACAAAAACATTTCCGCCCAGGGAGCGAAATGGTTAGGGGGGGGCAGATCCTGTACACACATGTATATTTGTGTTATACTTTTATTGCATATATATTGCTGTATAGATACATGATTGGTCTCAACAGGAAATTTCTCGTTACCAGTTTAATTTGAAGTAATTTGCAATTTACTCTGTCAAAGCACTGGCAACATTTATTTTATATATATATATATATATATATATATATATATATATATATATATATATATATATATATATATATGACATAGAATTCATTATCTCCCCGGAAGATTATAGTGGGGTAAATCTCTATCGTCCCATTCCCCGGGATTTCGCACCTTACTTTCACTTCCCCCTGCCTCCCTATTCATTCTTTTCTTCCTGATAATATTGATGGCGCCATCGTGTTTGCCCTTGATGGTTACGAATATAAAAAGACAGCACGTAAATTGTTTTGAACTATCATTCAATGAGGACTCTACAGAAAGAAAAAAAAATTAATCGCCGCGTATGAAATCTGGAATAAAAGCAGAACACGCGGCATGCGTTCCACTTACGCCAGACATGAGCCGAGGAGAAAATGAACTTTCTCCGGGTATTCTATCTATTACGATCGCACCAGATTTCCTCTCGATGGCGCCTCGCGTGCTTCTTTCAATTTTGCACGGAGTAAAAGCAAAGGATTTCCCTCAGAGAGCGAGAAAAAAGGTTGTTTTGAACTAAAGACGACACGTCAGAAGAGTTAGGAGTCGTTATTTTCACTACGGTAGGCGTCGACTTTGAATGGGAAGGGGGACAAGGGACTTCGTGGCTCCGCCCCTATATCCAGTTTCAGTTAATATTTATTGTAAACGGACAATATATATATATATATATATATATATATATATATATATATATATATATATATACACACACACACACACACACACACACACACACATGTTTTCGCACCGTGAAAAACGAGGAACCGGTCACAGCAACGGCAAAGTTGGGAACCAAAAAAAGTGCTCCAATCCGCTTGAGATTTCGAACAGTGAACTATTATCTCACTGGTATTCTCCAGTTGGCGTGTGGCTGGCGGTTTATGCTTAGAAGCTGAGATATAGACCACCAACTGGGATCCCACCAAACGAGGAACTTACACCCCGAAACGAGGACCCGATCGTCTTTTGTCTTGTTGAACACTGACACGTTATGTAACGTCCATTGGGGGAACCGCAAAAGAAGGAACTTTGTTCTTGTTCACACACTTGGTTGCACACCAACCTTGTGAGGAACAAAAAACAAAGTTATTTTAAGATATAATAAAATAAGTCTGAAGAGATCTCTATTTTTCGTTCAGGTTGAAATGTTTTGAAAATAAGGAGATAAGTTTAGGGCAATTAGTTATTTTATTTAATGTCACTTGTTTGAAGATTTAATTACATTGTGATGGAGGCGAGGAGAGATGAAGAAAAATAGCAAACAAGGACATATAATGAATCGCACGTGACGTTGGTTAGAGTTGTACTTGAAGAATTACCCTGGACTAGCAGAGAAGTCATAAGAAAAAAGCACAACCATGTGGGATGATTGCTGGATATAAACCCTCTCTTCCCTAATACATTTTGTAAATCAACTTGCAGTATGACTGTAGTCTGTATGTTCTAAAGCAGAACATTCTAAAAAATCTGAATCAAATTCAAATCAACAGATAATATTATTAAGTAATTAAACGGTATTATTGAGAAATATGCCTACGTTGAGTATGGTCCTTTTTATGTTTCTATGTGAAAGCAACTTGCCTTGGTATGAATCTTCCTGTTGTATCGATGGAAGTTAAACAACAAGAATTATTTAACTAGAATGCTTGTTTGTTTGAGTTAATTTTTAAGTCCACTTCTTGCACAGAGAGGTAATATGGGTTGGAATTACAGTTTAACGTTGAATCCAAAATACCATGTGCTTTCACCGAGTATCGAACCGCCTTCATTGCAAGGCCAAGCCGTTACCACCACGCCATCGAGAGGCGCAGGTATTTAATTAACGCGTTGTGCAATATAAGGATTAAATATTTTAGGGCAAAGTTAATGGATTGTTTGGCTAGAAGAACTTATATGTGATGTGCCTGAAGAGTGTAAGAGGGTAATCTTCACCGAAGACACACTTTTCCTACACAATCTAGTCTGTATTTCTTGCAGGCTAAAGAGGCTCTATCGCCTGGACCATAGTATAACAATGGATAATGTACATGAGGATAACACGGAACCATGGTCATGGCGACTGCGGAAATCACTAGGCGTATAGGGAAGTTGCTACACTATATTTGCGTTGGAGACGGAAGTAACTAGCGCTCTCAAAACGTATGAATGAAAACTAACAACTTCAAAATGATGGTAAATTAATAAGGATCTGCCTTGACAAGGTGTGCCATAAGTCCATGACCACAGACTACTTCATACAAAATCGTATAAATTCAAGTGATTCATATCGTAAACTGTGTGTGTTGCATTTTGTGCAGCACTGCGTTACGTAATGCACATGCACACACTTAAAGTGTAGAAACCACATGTTGTAAACATAATATATATTACGATGTCATGGGGGATTGTGAGATATCATCGTTGCTTCTTTTTTATTGAATGTTATGTTATGTTTGACGCTTCATGAAAGCATAATACAGAAGAAACTAGGGCTTGGTATTCATGCTCTACGTAAAATGTTCTCATTACAGACGTTTTACATGAGTTGTTGCTTTAGAGTATTGTGTGCGATTGCCCTAGTTAGAAACTTTAGTGTATAGTGAGAAAATAAATTATTTCTGTAGCCTACAGATCAGTTCATTCTCCTCTATAGTTTATTTATTTATTGAGAAAATTTCAGATACAGATCCTAACCATTTTACACTGAAATTAGTAACAATGAAAATAACAAAATAAAAAATAACAAAATTAGACAAAATATTAATATAAATAAGTCAAGATAGCACCATTAAATATGATTTAGTAAGATATGTTCTATTGGTTGACCGAAAGGCGTACTCTCTTGAAAATTCACCAGCACTTGATGGGAGGTCGTTATATTGGGTGGAAAGTCTGTGGAAGAGCGATCTTTTTTTGAATTTCCAGTCTAGGCTTTTTTGTGTAAAATAGATTTGAGTTGCGTGTTGTTGTGCGCATAGGTACTCGAAAGTGGAATTCCTGGAGAAGCGTGTTGCAACGGATTTTGCCATTGACGATTTTGTAAAGATACCCAAAATCATTCAGTAAACGGCGCTGATAGGGAATCTGTGAGTTTAGAATAGACAGAAGATGCGTTGTTGAAAAATTGCGTAAAAAGGGAACCCTGTAACGAACTATAGCAAGGAAAAAGTTAAGAACAGAATCGATTCTGGAGAGCTGAGTGGGACATGCCATGGACCAGACGGGAGAGCAGTATTCTATTATTGGAGAAATGAATGATTTGAAGTAGAAGGTGAGGGCTGAGATGTCATTAATTTCGGTGAAACGATACAATAAACCTAAGAGACGCATAGCCTTTTTTGTCGTGCCTGTAATATGTTCTTCAAATGTGAGTTTTTGGTCGAAAACAATGCCTAAGTCTTTGTGAGAGGATACTGCTTTGATGATATTGCCAAAAATGGAGTAAGATGACTTTAACAGGTTCTTTCTGTCTGTCTTGCAGAAGAAAATGTCTATTTCGTTTTGCTTAATGAAAACCTAGACATGTGTACAGAATTTTGGAATAAAGATCGGATTTTTACTGTCAGATGTTGAAGTTCAAGAAAATGTTATGGTAAATGGAATCTAAAACATGTGTATTGTGAAATTTATATATTCTTGCCATTCTTGTGGTTATGTTCTCCCTTTCTATTTGCATGTGATAAATTTTCATTATAACTCCACAGAACAATATTCCCTCTATGGTAAAAATATACTGGCTGCATTCTGGGTAGTTCGTTACTTTCAGTGCAAGGGAAAACAATACGGTTCTGTTTTGGTTTATTTCATTGAACATCACGTAGTATGTAAATAACAAATGAAGAAAATACATTAAAATACTAAAGCATTAAGTAAGATTTGAAAATAAGAATTTAAAATTTATCTTGCTTCCTTGTTACGAAAATCGGAAAGTGACCCAATATCATACTTATTTAGTAATTGTGTACGAGATTGGGACATTTTCCATGTATCTCCTTTGCATAATCCAAGACAAGACGTAACCCTTTTAATAATTGCATGTTGATACTTATTACATTACATTTCAATTGTTGGTACGATTCCAAATGAAAAAGTCAATTTTCTTTTCAAATATCGAGCTTAAATATTAATATGCGTACTGATCGATAGTTCCTCACTGTTACATTGCATTTTCAATATGCTCAGTGTCCCATCCTGTAAAAGATTATCCTTGGTATTATCCTCTCTAGAGGTTATTTTATGCCGTCGGTATATACGATTATTACTTTGTTTATCTCATCCTAACGCCATTCTTCATGCTTATAGTCTCAATTAGCCAAGAGTGGTGGAAAAACGACATAAAGTAAACTAAATTAATTAAAAAAATAAAATTAAGTCATTTAAGGTAAATAATGTTTAAATGACATTAATCAGTAGCGGCCCTTTTCCACGCCAAGTTGAGTTAATTTGCATTTGCTCTAAAGAATTTCCCAAGGAATTTTGACTGCTCAAGAGCACTCTCCCTTTCATTTTTTTCCCGCATGGCACAAGCTTACTTCTTGAGAGGTAATTCCGTTCGGCTTTGTTCAAAGGTGGATGGCATATTTTTTAAGTGAGTTTTTTCTAAGTAGTCGTGAATTCTCAGACCACTTCCTTATCATTTCTTTCCATTCACTCTTCTCTCTCTCTATCTATCTATCTCTCTCGTTCTATCATTCTATCTTCCTCTCTTTCTCAATTCTCTCTCTATCTTCCGCTGTTTCATGTCGAACGCTAATTTTCTTTATATATCCATACATTTCTCTCTTCGTTTCATTCCCTCTTTGTAGTTTAATGTATGAATCTCGATTATTTATTTTTTATCCTTCGAGTGTGTATCCTTTATGATTGATTGATTGATTGAGTTTATTTTACTTCGCTTTTTAAGCCACTTTTGGCTAATTTGCGAAGATGGGGATGAGTGATGGCATGATGAAAATGATGAATGGATACTCGCAAACATCTATAACCCAAGCCGGGATTCGAACCAAGGACCAACACTATTATTACTATTAGTAGTGGTAGTATCAAAGACGTTATTTTACTCGTAAATTACGCAAAAAGGGGGTAAAGTGTGTGCTAAAGCATTTGTGTTTGAACAAACGATTTGAATTTATTTTTTAACGCGTTCATTTTCACATTAATAATGGAAAACAAGCATATAAACTATTTTTTAAAGACAGAAAATGCTAGATAAATCCATTCCTTTTTACATTAACTTAACTTTCATGCACAATATATGTTTCACTTATATGCTACGTGGAGTGACGTTGACACTCAATTGTGTATGTATTCAAAGTTTCTTTAATAAATATTATATACAGCATATGTTATTTAAATACATTACACAACAAACTCATCCATCTCGCAATAAACCAACAGCAAAAATTACATAAATTGTCTCTCAAAATGTGCACGCTCCCTTTCCTTAAAAGAATTGTTCATGCATTTAGAACAAAATAAATTAAGACAAGTCTTATTTCTCTGTCTGTTGATTTACAATGCATTATAGCCAAGAAACATAAATTGCAAGCAAAGCGAGCAAGAAAATTTTTGGATCCAATTTTTTTGCAGGCTGAAATTAATATTAATTTAATAGGGTGCAAATAATTTCATGGAACGCCATTGCATTATATCATTTAGAACTTTTGTACTTCTCCGATGGTGTAATGGTAACATCGTCGCCTTGTGATCAAGGGGTCTCGGATTCAATACCCGGTGGAGGCACACAGTGGTTCGAAACCCACTTTAAGCTATAGGCCCAGTCTCAATTAGCCTTTCTGTGCATAAAGTAGACTTTAAAAAACACAAATCAATCAATCAATTTTACAACTTCTTTTAATTTAGATCGTTCGGCGCCCAGGAACGTCTCCCGCCGTCCTCTAGCTATGGTTTTGAACTTGATAAGATTAAGAAAATCATGTGTTGCGAGCGAAGCGAGCAAGAAAATGTTACGAAAAGTCTATTTATTTGCATAAAATTTGAAGTTCTGGGCGGTAATTGACCCCTGCAGGACACTTGGCCCTCAATGTTTCTCCTCCCCTAGAACTCATTTCCGACCAAGATCGGGGGGTGGGGGTTGCAATGCCCCCCTTCCCCCCCTGTGTGTGGTTGCGCTAGTGCAGAAAACCATACCTCACATATATGTATTGACAAACAACTCTTGATTTTTATTTTGAGTTTGTGTCAAGACGCAGGGAATTTAAATTGTTGTTGCAATTCCGTAAAGGAACTGCAAGCTTTTTCACTGCTTTATAAATAATGGAACACATACAAAAGAATAAATATTTTTTTAGCATGAAATGTCTCAAATTTAGACTTTGGTTCCAAGATAACTCCTGGACATCTATTTGGAGAGATGTGTTCATATATTTTTTTTTAAAAGCAATAAATAAATTGATTGGTACTTTGAGGTTGGACTTCACTCAGCTGAAATCCTTTCTTTATCTTCGATATGAAATCGAAACCGACAAAGTCCTATGACAAGAGAGCTTTATAGTGGAACCACAAGGAAAAAAGGAACCTGTCCAGACCCGCGACTCTTGTGCACCGCACTCCCGCGTGGAGGGGAGGGGGAGAGTGGACCATGCTTCTTTATGGCCCGAGCTGAAAGGAAGAAAAAGAAGTTGCGCGGAGACTTTTCGCTCTATTACACTCACGTTAACTTGCAAGAGAAGACCATTGTGTAAACACAGAGAATACTGACAAACAAATAAAACTTTTAGTCGTTACGTACAATAGTTCATTTTCATCTGAATGTTCGATTTCAAGCTAAAAGTCCTTCAGAATTCAGGCGGCATGTAGCGTCTTGTTTGTCATTTCGGTACGAAATATCCCCTAAAGTTAATGAAATACTGTTATTCAAGTTGGGGGGAGGGGTGAGATAGAAAGAAGCGTATTGAATAGTGATGTCTTCTAAAACAAGCCAGCAAGCTTTGCCCGTTCCATCTGCATTTTAAGCGCAGAATATCCTCCAATATATTTTTCCACCGTCTTCCTGAGAATAATAATGTCTCACTGTTCACAGAGAAACGTGATAATTGGCATTAAGGCAAATCTGGAGACAATTGCAATCACTGGATGAAATATGCAGTTACAGATCACACAATTGCAACCACGCCGACTGGTTTTGGGTGCAAAGAAATTGAAAATCCACCACCATCATTCACGATGCATCGCAATCCACTTTCAATTGAAACATTTAGGTTGTATGTGAAACATAAATCATATGGTCAATTTGGATATAAAATATAGAATTAAAAACAAATATTTTTATTTTTTTGAATTATACAAATTTATTATCATCCAGATTTAAAATTTCATCCTTTAAATCCTGTTTTATCTGATAATATCAAACATTTGTTATTAGTGCTCGTCCCGTAGAAAATTTTGAGAGAAATCGGTAGGTATCATGCAAGCCAATCTCACATTAGAAATCGAAATATTCGATACTTCTATGCAAAAATTTATATATTATGCAAATTTTAAGTGTAATATGTATTACATATATTGCGTAAATTATACAGAAACGTATTACGTTATATTTTCATCTATCCCTCTCTTCCAACATTTGGTAAAAAAAGGAACGTCAGATAGTTGGAAACATATTTTAGATTACATGACAGGACTCACTGAGAGCGGTCAAGGGGCAAGCAGGTTGGATACCTCAGACGCTGAAGGAAGAACGCGCGGAACAAAAGAAAATTGCGGGATAGCCAGAAAGAAAAAAAAGAGTAGATGCGATGCCCTGTGAAAGTATTTGCAACGAATTACATTAAACTTGTTATCGTTTTCAAAAAAATAGACTTAGTGAAAATTTTCTTCTTATTGTAATTCAGAATCTGACAAGACTTGACTTACAGTATGTGTTCGATGTTTTGTTACAATGACGTTATTTAATCTAATAGCTTTCCAAGACAAAATTGATAGCATTTACGTAGGTATTCCTGTCAGAGTAGAGAGATTCCTCTTTGGAAGCGATTATTTGAAAGTAGATTGATTGATTGATTTGCTTTATTATACTTAGTTTCTTGTCACTTTTGGATAATTTGCGAAGATGGGGATGAGTGACGATATGTAGAAATTGATGAATTAATACACACAAATATCCATTCCCAGGCCAGACCTGGAACTCCTGGCGTCGTATCGCGATGTTCAAACCACTCCGCCACGGAGGCCGGCCATATTTAAAAGTATAGAGAAAACCAGGAGAGCACTGATACTTACGTAAGTCATCACTGCTCAATTTACAGTAAAAGTTTTTATCGCATTGCCTTCGTTCAACAGACATGTGGCAGTTGTACAAACAGCCCCAGCGGGAAAGAAGCAGTGCAGTGGTGGGGTTGAATGAGTGGCGCCTGCATGTCTGGAGCTCTGGGCAAGGTCTGCCCAGACAACGAGCATCGACTATCTATTGCTGTTGTATACCGACTTGAAATCGTGGAGATTAGAAAAGTTTTCGGAAGTCTCGTCTCGCCTCGTTCTTGATTTCTGAACATTGATCTCGGTCTCGGTTCTGTACGATCGTTTATTATTATTATTATTATTATTATTATTATTATTATTTTGTAATTGACCAGTAATGTTGCTTTTTCTTTTTGTTTGTTCTCTTGTTTATTAAAGTAGACATACATAATTAATTTGTTTCCTGACACATAGCAAGTAAAAGAATATGACTGCATACAATCTTAGACAATGCTATGAATTTGTAATTAAATAATTTCAATTAATTACCCACGTAAATAATTTCCAAGCATTTCTTTTTAATTACTTTAATTTACATAGACATAGACATACTCACGATGGGGAATAAGAAGGGGCAGTTGTCCCCCTAATACTCTCACTAAGAAATTTAGTGTAGAGGAATCTTATCGTTATTAAATAATATTATGCTTTTTACAAAATTAAGTATTATCAAGTCGACAAAAGTTCAAAGGAACTATGGTAGATTGGGGGGGGGAGGTGCATTATAAACTACGAAATTGAACTCTCCCACTAACACACACTTTATTCCTTAGTTGTGTTACCTTTATGTATGTAGAATATACATTCCTCATACATTGTAAATCAGTAGCGGCGATTGGGTGGTAAAAGTGAGGGAGGGTGAAGGACAGTTTTCTTCGTAGACAAGGCTTAGAATTAAGAACATAATGGGGGATAGAAGTGACAAAAAATGTGGGTTTCACCTAATCGCCGTCAATGTTGTAAATGAATAAATTACGTTTGGTTGTTTTGAATCTCGTGTACTGTTCATGTTGTCAGTACATGAAAAATAGTCTCTGAACCCAACCATGGAGAGAAAAAAAAATGGAGGTGGGCCCCGGATGCAACTTCGCAAACTCTACATAGCGAAGCACAAGTCTCCTTATTCCATTGCCGTTATTAGCTGATTACGACATGACGTCATTCGGTCTGGCAGAACGCGTAGAACCACATACTCGTTGGATCCTATTTCAGCAGAATTTTTACACTGGCGTGCACGGCAGAAGACTGTAGAAAAACAACATCTTGTTAATAAGCATGGGCGGTCACATTGGCGCATTGGAGAATAGTATTTATGCTTTCCTTAGTTTAATAATTAGTGTTAATATTATTTCCTCATATAATATAATAATAATAATAATAATGAATTGTCTTTATTAAGCGGGAGAGGTTCAGCCTAGAGGTGTCCTGACGCCTAACCCTTGTCAATACCCTTACATGTGAATGTAATGATTACATTTCGTATCGTAAGTTGATCAAAAATCAAATGTGCATTTAAATAGTACTAGTATATATGTAAAATTTAATATTTTTTACTAGATAATAACAATGCTACACATATCACTATCTACGTAAGAATGTTTTCCATTCTGTATACAGCAGTACGGAATGACATAAATACTGATGATTTTTGCAGTTCATATGAGGGGATAAAATGATTTGGGTGACAGGGATGAGCCGTGCTTGATTCAAATGTCATTCTCGTGAATTAAACTACAAAGCATCCACTGCAACAACAGATCTTTTCGTTCCCTTACAAAACAAATGTGCAATTGTTATTATTTCCTTCCCTTTTCTCTGGGTAATTTACAATGTGTTTCTGTGTGTAGTCTATTGAGAGTAATTATTATGGGTTAGAGAATACCGTGAATTATATTTCTAAAGAGAATATTACAAAAAATACGTGCTTTATTGATTTATTTTGTTTACTTTACTTCGCTTTTCTGCCACTTTTGGCTAATCACGAAGATGAGAATGAGTGATGATATGATGAAATTGGTGAAGGGACACTCACAGAAAACACCCAAGGCAAGGCTTGATTCGAACCCGAGACCTCTGGCGTCGTAGCACGGTGTCATTACCACTCCGCCACGAAGGTCGGCTGTGTACTTGAAATAAAACGCACGAATAATATAATAACATTATTATTTAATACTGAGAATATATTTGTGTCTCTTAATACTTCATATCACTTTTCCCAAATTTTCAAACTCGTCTAGGCATGTTATCATTAGTCGTTACTTGGTATCTTGTATACGACGTTATTATGAACAATTATGCACAAAAACTCTTTTTCAAGGAACACAATAAACTTGTTGCTTGCGCTCGGTGCGACTGCCTTTCAGCCCCCCAAACCCTAATAGCTGCGGTTTTGTCATCAACAGACTGAAGCATCTCGAGCAACGAAATAAATGTGCATACCTGCCAGGGATGAATTTATTTCTTACCTTATAAAACGTAATAATCAATTTTGAAGTAATATGTTCCATTCTGTTCTCTGAGTTTTCCAGAATGCTCATTTTTTTCCAGAGTACTCAATACACAGTACACCGCAACTCGATATTTATTTTGCAATGATCTCCTCAATTTCCTCTCAGAAGAAAGAACTGATTTTGATCGAAAAATAAATAAATAATATTTCGTAATGTCAATCCGCTTCTATTGAAATATTGAGAAATGCAGGACACGAACTGAAGCTAACAATCCTTGCGATAAGTGGAACTGCTACTTAGGGGTGGTAATGAAATATTTGCAAAATTTTATAAACATTTAAGAGACCACAAGGAGAAAGAATCTACTTATATATACAATATGTGTATGCTACAGATGTGAAAATTGTGCAAATCCAAATGCCCAAAGATATTCTTATAATTTATTTAACGGAGAGAGAGGAATGTCTGCACGTTATATAGATGCAACGGGTAACTTGGTGTTTGTCAGTGGCGTAGCGTTATAGTACGCCCGTACGCCCGGCGTTCCCAGCTTTCAATTTCAAAAATGCGTAAATGATGTAAATATAAATTTAAACTTGACTAATTTCATATATGTTTGACCTTCATGGCATTATAATAGCTATTTTTCGCGATCCGCTTGCAACGCTCCACTAACAACACTCGTTCTAGACTTTTTTTCAATGCCTTTCCTGGCCGGACGCCGGGCAGGTTCGGCGTAAAGGACTCTATATTCTTTGCTGTCTATCTGGAGGGGAAGCTTGGATCTCTACAGCACGCGCGCAAATGCTCTCTCTTACGCCAGCGTACGGAGCAGGAGGACTAGCTACGTGATTGGTTCATGTGACCCTTCCTGCCTTCTGAAGCAGATGACAGCATTAGAATTCCTACCTGGGTCTTCGCGCTCGTGCTATGTGATGATACAATACGCAATATTGACTGACGTAGCTTTACCAAACTCAAATATACCACTTCTTAATTGCCACTGCATTGTATAATTTATCGCACGAAAAGCGATGTGCATTAAAAACTAAAAGATCAATACAGTTTTTGTCAAATAAGTTGGTGAAGTCCTCGTGGTAGAAGTTCACCCTGTGGCTGCTCTACCACTTAACCCGCAAAACTATTATTTTTTTTTATTAATATTATTTTTTCTCGTTAGTATCTGTCAATGCAAATGTTTAGCATTCATTTGAAAACTCTTAACAGCGAATGATCTCTGAACAAAGTTATTTTAAAATGTTTATCAACATTCTCAAATTGTAATAAACAGTGGTCTCAATTACTAATCGGCACTGTTACGTCAGTTGACTGTACTGTATTTAAATCACCCACCTCCGTGTCAGAGTGTTTTGCACAGCGCGCCAAGACGACCGAGGCCCCTGATTCGAATCCCGGCGTGAGCACGGGTGTTCTTTTTGAGTGTCCCTTCTTCAATATCATCACTCATATTCATATTCGCGATTAACCGAAAGTGGTAGAAAAGCAAAGTAAAATAAACCAAATCAATCAGTAGTTGGATCATCCACAAGAATGACGTATACTGTTGTTCAGAGGCGCTTGTGATTCAGGTAGGTTTTTTAATGACTTGCGTCATGCCGAAAGGTATATAAAAAAAAATATAAGACACCGAGTTCAAAACATTTGTGGCATAGTGAGGCATCTAGTTTTCTAGCTAAAACATGCATGGATGATGTTTTATTGAAAACCCAGCTGAGTTTTGGCAAATAAACAATACATGTGGCAACTAATACCATAAGTAAATTATTAAGCAAGAAAGGGCCGACCCTTCCTTTAGGCTTGGCGTTCCCACCTGAAATGCCCATGCTACGCCACTGGTGTTTGTAGTCTTCAACTGCATGAATTTATAACTCCCTTTTTATCTTTACGGTACGAAATATCCACATCCCAGAGGCACACGCTAATGTTAGCACTTCCATTAATTGCATTCGTCATTTGTCTCTTTTACGAAAAAATATCTTGAAACAAAATAATCTGTAACGTAGGCTAGTCTTCTGCTCTGACGTGCGAGCCTCGGACAATAAGCACAGCGGCGTCAAGACCGTGTCATTGTAGGTGTGACGTCATCACTACGGTAGCCAATAAGACGGCAGAAAATGCTTCACTATGTAGAGTTTGCAAAGTTGCGCCCCGGATGGTGCCACATATCTTTGAATTTTCCTAACACAGTGATTTTCGCCGTCCCTGTTCCAGACCCATGAATACAATATAACAGCGAGATGGAATTGGTGTTTTCTTTCTCTGATTGTACTTCCATCAGAGCTATTGCCCCTTTAATGTGAGGGTCTGCGCACACCCATGTCATTAGATTTGGGTGCCAAAGAGAAAAATGCCTGATAAAGAGGAAGGTTCCATTACACGGCACCTTCAAGTCTGGGTGAACAGGCGGCAAAGAACAAAAACCAGGAGCTAATAATCCATTTCTCTCTGCTGCTTATTGGGCTTTCTGTGGTAAACATTTACCTGGATTAGCTTACTATATGATTTGCAAATGGAACAGTTGGCAAGTTTCCCTTTTACCTTTTATTTTATGCAAGAACACCAACGAGCCGACAACAATGTCAGAATGCAAAATAATCATTAATGCCATGACAACTGTAGGAGGGGATGTCTATTCTCTAAGTGATTCAGTGTTTCACCTCACAAGGGGACATTCTGCCTCCATACGATTGTTTATTCTGATGTTCTTACTGATGGAATAAAAATATGTATATGCGATTTACTTTCCATTACACTTGACACGGACTGTACCGACTTCATACATTCGATCGTAATAAAAAAAACTTTTCCCAGCATATTCATGCAGTCAAGGTCGAGTCACGCAGGCATAATTACAAAGCCATCGCACATCTCTCTCTCTCCCTCTCTCATTTAAAGTGTCAAAGAGCTCATGCAATGTAAACTTAGACATGGGCTGACTTGAGGGCTTCCTCTATCCTAACGTCTCATGTTATATATAAAAAAAATACTCCAGTGAGTGAGTGAAGGGCGGTTTAAAAAAAAAAGCACTACACTCCCTCTCCTTCCTTTCGAGGAAGTCTTTAATCCGCCACCGAGACTGTACAAAGTACTCTTCTTCATGCACAGATTAGTAATCGAGTATATTCCTACAGTTGAAAGTGTTCCTTTACTGGGACCCCTTTTTAGTATCAAGTAGTAGATACAATGTGTGAGATTGTTTAATAAGGCAGGAAACTAATCTGCGATCGAACACTTCATTCCCAGCCTTTTTTCCTTCGCTTATGCTGGTTTCCGTGGCGCAGTGGTTAGCACATCGTAGTTCTAGGTTAGAATCCTACCCTCCATTCATCAATTTCATCACATCATGTCTCATCCCCATCTTCGCGATTAGCCAAAAGTGGCAGAAAAGCGAAGCAAATTATACCAAATCAATCAATCAGCCCCAGCATTTTTTATCTTTTTTTCATAATGACGATCAAATCAAGAAATGTTAGAATGTCTAATTTTAAATTGTTAATCACGTAGCACGAAACTGAAGGGGCAGAGTGCTGGAAGTGCAAAAGTAACCTTTCGTACTCGTACTTTATTCTCGGACAGAACGTGCGTAGTATTACGAATGACATTCCCAATGAATGAGTAATAATTGTGACAAACCTAAACCCAAATAAAACCTGGCTTACTTCATAACATAATCAATAGAGTGAACTAAGCTTTCAAATAAACAGAAGTTGATTATTTTCCTTTTCTGCCAATTCCGACAATAATAATATTGTTCAGAAGTACAGCTCAACAAAGATGTGGAGAATCCGGCAAACTCGCGAAATAAAGTGGACAGTCATTTGTTCTCTCCTCGCGCTTCCCCATAACTTGTGCCCGAATATCGCCTTGTTGTCTGTCATGTCTATAATTTCCTTTCAGTGCTTCGTTCTCAATAACATTAACAACGATCTCGTATTACATCTCTACTTTCGATATGTACAGTTTTCCCCCTTCATGTCACATATTTTGGTAAAACATGACGAGCAGCTGATTGCATTGCCCAAGCTCAAACTCCTCGCTTACTGTTGGAAATTTGACAACAGCGCCAATGCATTTTTCACATGTTGCTCAATCTGTAACATAAAAATCTCTCTGCATTTCTTAGGTGAAGTTCGACGTCTAATATACTTATTATTTTCCAAAGAAGAGACGAAATTGGTAAGAGGAAGATTGGAGAGGACATTTCGTGTAAATTTTGTGCGTTCTACAGCACCGTGATCAAGGCATCACGTAATAAAAAAAAAATATGCTGTCAGCAGCAAATTTAAACCTCGTAACCAACTAGCATATATTACTTTCACAGTTACGGTTCTAACAGTGTCTGCATTGTTAGGTTAGGAGGCCAGATTTAGGGCTCTTAGCAACCAATTTTCGCCACGTGTGCAGGTCGCGTTACACTACCATTTCTCTCTCTCTTGTCGCCACGGCACGGCCTGCTGTATTCTTTAACAATCTGACTGTCCAAGGTTTTCTTCGAGTTCTATTTTCAATCCTTCATTTTTTAATTCTATATAACAATATGCACAATGCTTACAATGACGGAAAACCTGCCTACTACTGCATTTGCAAAATTGGAAGTAACAAAAGGATACTTAATGTATACTGCCATAAGTTCATTTTGTTTAGGTAAATTGTTATATTCCCTTGTTGATCCACACTCTTTGCCGCCCTCCAGACATCAAGGCGCCATTCAATGAAACAGCTCAGCGTTCTTCCCACGCTTGTTTCCCTCTGAAGTTCAAGTGTATGGAAAAATAATGCTTTGAATTCATATCATTTTAAAGAAAAACTTTACATTAAATTTTGAATGTAATTCTAACGATATTAATAAAAATAATTAAACTACATAAACATGTGATTCTGAAGTAATTCACTTATCTTATTTTATAAAAGTGACTGTTCCAGGATATTCAGCGAAAGAGCTAAAGAGTTGTTGCAAGTTCAGTTTGTGAACAGATAGATTGTAAAAATAGTGTAAAATAATTGTAAAATTTAAGAGCGATTTGAAGTTACGGAGATTGCCGAACAATATGTGGGTTTAATGTGACGTCAGAAATAGTACCACCGCCATCTTCGTGGCCAAAGTGTTTGTCGTCTGCACGGAAATAGCCACCACGTAGCGTTCCGTTACACTTGCGCCAAAGGTACGTTTGTTGTTAGTACTGTGTAAAATGTCGGTAACATTGCATAAAATTAATGACAATGTTCTGCTATCTGAAAACAGCGGTAAATTTTCACGTGTTCAAGCTCTTTGCTCAGTCGACAGAAAAAGATATGAAGAAAAGGGGAAGAATTGCGGTGTAGATCCAGATGAACTGGACTATAACAAAATAAAAAGGGGCCTAAACATTTGGCCAATTATAGTTCACGTCTGTTTATTTACTTGACCCAGTTACCTGGAATCAATTTGTTTTCGTATTTATTAGTGGTTCGGATTCTGCATGAAATATTTACATCCAGTAAAGATTAACCGTAAATTCCAAGGCTCTGACATTACCGTCTGTTTCCCTATAAGTTTGTTCAAGCTCTGTAATTTAAAATGTTTCGTTGTCGAAAACAGTAATTTCACTCCTAACTTTAACAATTTCGAATATGCCAGTCTTCGTGGCGGAGTGTTGACACAGCGTGCTACGATGCCAGAAGTCCCGCGTTCGAATCCCAGCCTGGGCATGAGTGTTCTTTGTGAGTGTCCGTTAAACAATTTCATTGTATCATTACTTATCCTCATCTTCACGATTATCCAAAACTTGCAGAAAAGCGAAGTAAAATAAACCAAATTAATCAATCAATTTGTTAATATGTTTTAACCCAGCAGTGCTTCATTTTTCTGACAGTACGCAAAGCGTACTACCGGGATCTTCTCTCATGTATCGGATAAGAATTAATAACACTTTGTGTTAACGAACGAAATATAAATAAGCAAGTACAAACGTTCAATTACCAAGATGAATTTAACTTTGTGTTATCGTTTCTATCGTATCAGCACCCAAAAATCAAACAAACAAGCATACTTGTAAGTATGGTTAAACAGAGTTCGATCCATTTCTACTAAAAGTAACAGAGGAAGGTGATGTATAAACTTTCCTGAAAGGAAATGTTCATTAATGTTGGTACAATTTATTCTTGCCAACCAGAGACGGCTTCCTCTGATCAACAATTATCGAGTCCTTTCATATTCCGTGTCGTGAAGTACACCTTCTCTTTTTCGAAAAATTCGAGGATAAACATGAGTTTCTGTTAAACAATAAAATACTGCATAATGTACCATCGTAAACCAGGTTATCAAATCTCCCGCCCGCCCGCTTGAATTCCGTATGTTTACAAGAACCTTACTCAATCATGGCTGCAGATCCAATAGTGCAACAGTTTATGACGTAGATGAAACACACTTATAGAGCTGTCCTATGTTCTTTGCCTAATAGGTTAGATTTTCGAAGGACAGTCCTTTTTTGAGAGCCATGTCCTTCGGTCCACGATGCCACTAAAAAAAATCCTATTATTCAGCAGCGTCCTGCAAACCATCCAGATGACTTCTTTAACCGAATAAAGTCTTCCCTTTCATTAACAAATAAACTTTTCTATGTATGAATAAACTGGAGGCATCGTGTGTTTGTACAAGCTCTTTCCCGGTTCCCTGAAGGAGTAGCTTCTCATCCTTTTTCATTCGCATGAAATGGAATTAGTGCTAAAAACTGAAGAACATTCTTGCTCTGAGTTCATAAATCTCTAGCTACATGCCCTACTTATAAGTGATAGCTAGAATCGTGTGTACCAGGACAAATTCTCCAACCAAAAGAGTGTTAGGTTACTTAGCGACAAATAAAAAAAAGCGAACAAATATCTTACTTCATCACAGAACTTACTAAGTGGGAACATATATGTTCCTTTCCCTAATACAGAATTATCATTTCCCACGCACCACATGAGTGCTTCCAAAGCTCTCCCTTACAACAAACTTCAACTAAAAATTACAACACAAGTATCTCTCTTCGTCATGTACTGTTGAGCCTGATTAACAAAAAATGCCAGATCTAAATTTTACTTTCAGTCCTTGCGCTCAAGGGTGGTTTCAGGGTTCGAATTCCAGATAAGCATGTTTTGTACTTGTCCTTTCTTGCATCATAACAAGCTCTACAAATGCCTAATTTCGATATAACAACTGCAGAGCGCTTTTCCTGCTTTCAACATGTGAACGTTGTTATCTCATTCAGTAATCTAAAGCCCTTGTTCCACTGGTTTGGTTGCTACAAAGTATTTGACTGGTATCTATATTTCGCTGCAGGTTGCAAGCAAGATGTAACAAAATAATAGTTAATGGCATTCGCATAATATGTAATGAAACATGGCCATTATTATTCGGAAATTTATTATGATTCTTCTTTCGCCGAGTGAAAGAATTCACTTTTACGCTAAAATTAACGACACAAAATAGCAGAGTACTGAAGCGGGGCTGAACAAAACGAATAAACAGCGTTCGCTTTCCGTTAACTCCTGATGTGTTGCAAAGCAATTAGCTTCTCTGCTGTACATTCCGTGTGTAAATGAAAGCAGTATTCCAGCTCCCCCCCTTAAAATTGTATGTTTCATTTCTCTCTTATACTTCATTACTTATTCACCTCATTAGGCAGATGAGTATTTAATTAATAGATGGATGAAACTGGTATAGCGATTCGAACCCAATGGTTTTGGTGTTAACAATATTTAGCAATGATGACTTCCTTACACTTTTGCCAGCAGTCAGAACTGAGAGTTAAATTTCTTACTGTGGGATTTTTTTTGTAAGTAAGGACGATGGCATGGAAAACAGCTGATTGCATCGCCCACGCCCCAACCGCCGGATTACTGTTAAAAATTATACACAGCGCTAATTGATTTATCTCATCTTGGTCAAGCCGTAACATCAAAATCATTATATCTATTTTTCTTAGGTGGAGCTGAACGTCTAATCACATCTAGGCAAATATACTTATTTCCTTCCTTCGCTGCTGATAAAGCGTTTTCGCCTTTCAAGTCTATGCAGGAAAATCATGCCTGGTGTACAGACTATTAAGAGAATTAAGAACGTTTCTGCTCTCCCCCTCTCTCCCTTCAAGAAAACAATAAGAATCGCTTTCTTCTTTCATTTCGCAGAACTATATTGAGTTAATCATGATGTACTTGTTACGTGAAATACAAGAACTGTTTTCGGGTGGTCGACTGCAGACAGAGTGAAAGGTTTGATATTAAAAATGTAACAAAGAGGAACGTTTAATACACCATTCAGAGATCAGAGAGGGGGTGACAGGGTATATATGCGAAAGTTTTCTTTGGCAGGTACAGCACTGTTCTTTCGAGCGGAACTATTGTTTAATCAGTGTGATAGTTCCAGATAATTCAAATCATTCGTTGTCTTTGCAATTACAATCGCACACCTCAATGTTATGAAATTAGAGTGACAACACGACCTATCGAATCGATTCTCATGTTTCATTGCAATTGCTTTTTCAAAAACAAAACAAGAACAGAACCATTAAATACCAAAGTAAAATACTTTCTGGCACTCTACAAGTAACAACACCGTTTGCTAAATATTTTAAATCTGTGTACCAGCAGGATGATGGAAAAAATAAGATGCTGAATATTCAATCTTACAGTGAAATTGGTAAACTAAACCTGTCAGATATTAGTATTAAAAATATCGAAGATGCCATAAAAAATCTTAAGCCGAAAATCTACTGGTTCCGATAAAATTCCGCCTTACATACTTATGGGATGTGGATAGATACTCAAATACACGCTGTTGAATCTAGTGCTCTCCATCTCAGCATTTCAAGATATTTGGTTCGATCGATTGATTGATTTTGTGTTTTATGTCCACTTTATGCACAGTAAGGCTAATCGGGACTAGACCTACAGTTTAAAGTGGGATCCGAAGCACTTGTACCTCCACCGGGTATCGAACCTGGAACCCCTTGATTAGAACCCGAAGACGCTACCACTGAGCAATTGGGGAGGCCTCAAATATTTAGAAACTCTTCATCCTCCAATGAAGTAGAACCAACCCACTGGCAATATCCCCAATTCGAAATATGTGTAAAACATTTAATGATATAAATGAAAATGAAAACAGAAAACTCCAATATTGAAAAGAAAAATATTAAAATTACATAAATTACGATGGAACCTTAGACGTGTATGTTTGCTTAATGTGTTGTTTGTCTATATATTTTATTATATTACATTGATCTGTGCAATTATTCAATAATGGTATCTTAACTAGTGTATAATGAACGCAATAACTGGGTATTAGTCTATATCTGTATTACATGTTCAATTTCTGATACAGTATAAATAAATAAAGAGGTTTACTAGTAATTGTTTACTGCAAACATTTACTGCTGTGACTGTGATAACTTTATCATCATTATTTCCGTACTTAACCCATAATTTGCAAGTTCCATGTTATGGTTGGAGCTTCCAACTAGCCGAATGGTTAGCGCTCACTCATAGGGTCTTCCATATATGGAGTATACTACAGTTGTAACGTCGTTGCCTTATAATCAAGGAAATCCCTTTTCGATACCCGGTGGAGGCACGTAATGGTTCGGATTCCACTTTAAATTGTATGTCAGTCCTAATTAGCCCATCTGTGCTTGAAGCAGACTTAAAATAAAATTCAAGTTAGCGCTCACGCCTTTCGGTTCGAGCAATCACAGGTTCCCTTACCGGTGGTAGCTGGAAGATTATTGTTTCTTCAAGGCAATAGGGGAAATACGTGAAAGCAATACTAGTTGTGGAGATAACCAGATAACAGCGACAATGAGATGTGATGTGCTGGCCACGTGTCAACCACGATAAAACAGATTGGCAGGCCTCCCTTATTCAAATGCTGTTTCCCTACAGAGTTTAGTCTTCGTAACTGTCATGAAGATAATAATAGATAAAATGGGTGGGAAAATATTAACAAACATATGTATATCTTGATAATTTTTTTAGCTTACACAAGCACAAGAAATTTCTTATTTCTGTAATATCTAGGGTTCAAGCACGGAACGAGTTGTAGTCACTTTTATATCATACTGAAAACGTTTGTTATTCCGAAAAAAAAATATTTCTTATATTGAAGTCAAGATCCTACGAACTCCAGGAATTGAAGGAAAAATAGGCACGAAATCACATTTTCTTAAAATTTAATAATAACAACAATAATTTATTGTTTCAACAATAGTTGAATAGCATTCTCGCTCAAGAGGAATAGACATATTCACTCATCCCCATCTTTGCAAATTAGCCAAAAATGGCACAAAAAGCGAAGTAAAATAAAGCAAATAAATCAATATTCATTCCCGAAACGCTCGAAAAAAGATTTTAGTTCCAAAGAACATTGCCATAGCTACTCATGTCTGGTGCTTGCGTGCATTAGAAAACCCGTTTATCTTCATTATTTTGATAATAAAATATATTGATTTTATTACATAAACTATCAAATGAACGGGAAACAAAGAATTGATTATAACGCCATTAAGCCTTGTTTCCATTATATGAAAAACTCAAGATGCTGACCAAGGCAGAAATTTATTTTATTTTAAAAAATAAATTAAACGTAACGTTTCAACCTTCTAGCAAAGTCTTCATCAGACTCTGTATCATGTACAATTTTTTTATTAATTTGTACTTGATACAGAGTCTGATGAAGACCTTGCTAGAAGGTTGAAACGTTACGTTTAATTTATTTTTTTAAAATAAAATAAATTTCTGCCTTGGTCAGCATCTTGAGTTTTTCAAAGAATTGATGGTGGAAATAATTTCAAAATTCATGGTAGGGCAAAAATCCGTGGAGTTTTTATGATGAAAATGTAGAAGTGGCGTTGTGTAAAGTATGCAAGGAAGCTAATGATAAAAAACCATTGAGTTTTGCATCAAAGGAAAGAGATCCTTTGTTTAATTTCTACTGTCTTTTTCCAACTGAAAACATGATTTAAGAAAATTCAGCCATGAAACCTTCCGGTGTCGCAAAGAATATTCTCAGAAAAGATAATTTTTTCCGCGAAGTTGTAACCGAAGTGTTTGAGCCCCTGCCAATGTTTTCTAAACGTTAGCGACACTGAGCCGCATTAACAATTCCCCATCCGGAGCAATCGAGACAGCAGCGACACAATTTTGCCGTTTTTCCTTGCAGTTGACGTTAATTATTTGTACAGCGACCTTGAACCAAACTGGAAGTACTTAGGTCGCCACCAACTGCTCCCGTGATTTTCACTGTTGCTGCTCTTGTTTGGAAGAGAACCCGAAAAGCGAGCTCTCAGAGATCCAGCACACAATTCTGGGCGAAAGGATTCCAAACGCTTTGGCGCCTCATAACGGTCATGGGGTCTTTGGTAGAGACTTCCATTTAAAGGGCACATCAGTTTACTGCAGCGAGGAAACAACGCAGCTGCAAGGGTTCTGATAAATCCGTTACGAATTTAACAATCATTCGTTATCGTCATTGCAATTTACGCGTACAATAAATCACTAACCTTAATCCTCATACGTTTTATACTTAAGATTTCGCAAGCGAACAACACACTGGCGTGTGGATGAAGTCCTCTGTGGAGTTTGTGTGCCCTGTCCATGTGTAATAGTGAAGGCTCCCTCATCACCCTTTGATTACAAGGCATCGCAACCTCCCCGATGGTTTAGTTATAACCAGGGCCCGGATTTTGATGACATGTCATCTTTTTTTCCTTGTGTAGTATGCATTGCTCTTTAGTAGGAAAATTCTAGATGTGACGCCCAGGTTACAAAAATGCAATTTTTATTATGCATTTTTTCGTCATATTTTCCATGTTTTAAGTTTTAGGTCATTTCTGCAAGTTTTAGGTCATTTTTTGGTCATTTTTCGCGTTTCACTCACAATATAATTATTCCATATTCAAAAAAACGTACTTACGCTCAAATTTAATTTCGATAAGCATATACGGGCAGTGCAACTCGCAAGTAAGAAGAAATCCACGCAATTATTACTGCAACAGAGTACATCCATGAAGGTGAATAAATCGTCCGATTTTAACAGAAACTTTTGTGAAGCTCTAGTTTCTGCTAACATCCCGTTTTGGACAGTAAACAATGCTAAATTTAAGAGCTTTCTCGAAATGCATTTCGGACGTCCTATCCCAAACGAATCAACTCTTCGGAAGAACTACCTGGTACAATGTTACGACAGCACCATGAACAAGATGCGGGGAAAAGTACATGGGAAGAAGATCTTCATATCCATCGATGAAACAAATGACGTAGAAAATCGTTGCGTGGCTAACGTTGTCATTGGTACGTTGGAGATCGACGGACCAGGTGAAGTCTTTCTGCTCACGAGTGAAGTGTTAGAAACTGTCAATCACTCCACAATATGTAGACTGTTTGAAAAGTGTATGTTTTTGTTACGGCCTGAGGGTATCAGATATGATGACGTCTTGCTTTTTGTGACTGACGCCGCGCCATACTTTGTGAAAGCTGGGAAGTCAATAAAGGCTTTTTACTCGAAAATGGTGCATATTACTTGCTTAGCACATGCTATGCATAGGGTGGCAGAGGAAGTTAGAGCAAATTTTCCTGAAGTGGATGCCCTTGTGTGAAAGACGAAGAAAGTTTTTATAAAGGCTCCTGCTCGTAAAGTGCTGTTCAAGTCCATGGCTCCCGGTGTTCCACTCCCTCGAGAACCTGTCATCACTCGGTGGGGTACCTGGATAGATTCAGCAATTTATTATTGCGATAATTTCCAAGCCGCTAAAACACTATTTTCAAACGGTGAAATTGAAGGACAGCTAGCCTTCATAAAGGCAAATTTCAGTTCCTTAACACATGGGATCACAAGTGTACGGGAGCAAGGTGCAAGCCTCTAAAGTTCTCTAACTGCAGTTAGAAAAATTGCATCTCATTTGCAAAGTGTAGGAGGAGAAGTTGGTAGAAGCGTATCGAAGAAAGTGGAAAGCGTTCTTGACAAAAACTCTGGATACAAAACTTTGTGTCGCATTTCTCAGGTGTTGGCCGGTGATTCATTTCATACTTCGTGCATTGAAGAACTCACTGCCACCGATTTAGTGCATTTCAAGTACGCTCCTGTAGTGTCGGCAGATGTGGAAAGGAGTTTCTCCAAATACAAAAATGTGCTGTCCGACAACAGGCGTTCACTTACTTTAGAGAACCTTCGCATGCTCATTGTTAAGTACTGCAATAACTCTGAATAAGTAAGATTTTTTTATCTAAAATTTAATTACAGAAGTAAGAATTGTGCCGTGCCGTACACTGTCATACGTTGAAACAGAGAAAAATTGTAAGTATTTTTTGTACTGCCATACCCTGAAATAAATAAAAAAAAAAATTAAGTTACTTTTTCACTTTATAACTATCATACCTTGAAATATAGACAAATTTTTAAGTCATTTTTTATGTCATTTTCTTGATATTTAGGTCATTTTATAGGTCATATTTCAGATTTTTTTAGGTCATCAAAATCCGGGCCCTGGTTATAACATCGCCACCGTGTAATCAAGAGGTACCGGTTTCGAGGTTTCGATACCTTGTGGACGCACATAGTTATTCGGTTCGATGTAAAATAAATCAAATGAAAATCAACCATTGTCAATTATGTAAGCTCCTTGCTTATTTTGCTTGAGAAACGAGCTAGTAAATATTCGCCCTCCCCCTATCCAGATTATTTCAATTTCAAGACAAGGTTCGACTGCTTCTACTTTGACATATTCAGCTCAGAGAAAGCAGACGATTCTACAGCCATTTTTACATTTTGTTTAGTTTGTTTTGAATTTATGTAGTTAAATTAACCCTAAAACAGGAAAAGTGACAGTGATATTCAAGGAGTAAAACACAGAACATTCTCAAACATCGTCATTCCAAGAGAGGACTTCATACGTCCTATTGTCTTACTACACAACAGTATCTGACATGTAATATACTTACAAACATCCGCATAACTATGAGTTTTTAGAGCAATACAGCATTAACTGTCAGTTATGTAAATGAAACAGAACTAAAACTTCCAAAGGAAAACAAGGATAATATGCTTCACAGAAACTAAGAAACCGAAAGCACCTTTAAAATTTTCAGGCTGATTTGTGTGTTTCCCATGTAGCTACTTTTTGAACTTTGTTATTACAAAATTTTAAAATTAAAACAAGCAAGTAATAAGTCAATAGTTTTTTGAGAAAAGAAGAAAAGATAGTAAAACTTCTTCAATACAGGAGGTCTGAATGCTTCTATTTTAAAATCATTCAACAATATTTGACTACACGGTGAGAGGAGTGTGATCTGAGCGTTACTTGAAATTAGTTTGGGAATCAAGCTTAATAGGTCGATGCCCTCTTTTCAGTTTTATTACACTTATTTCAGGAAACTTGTAATATCATATGGAATATCAGTTTATTACCTTGTCAAATATAAAAATTCAATCAGACGACGGTCCACCTCCAGTTTGCTCCAATTTGGTTATTTCGGTACGTTCATATCAGTATGAACAAACATGGTACCCATTATCACCCCAAATACGTCAGAAAAAAGAAGTTCAAGAGCGCGTTCAGTCTATTCAGTCTATTTTCTTAAACTTCTTTATTTCAACAAGTTTGTATCAATATAATAAAGCTCTAACCCGATTATCAGCATACAACTTTCAGAAGTAGAGAAGTTCGAGTAGTTTTTATTACGGCAAATCCCACTGAACAGTATACCAGAGTTCGTTCATTCTAAGACTATGCATTGCAAGGCTGAGCCACAGTTCTCCGTGCCATGAAGACACATTTACGAAATTTGGTCCTACCCCCACATTCTCCCGGCCACTTTGAAGGTGATGCAATCAGCAACACATAAGGTTGTCCCCGGTACCCATAGATATAAGGCTAGGTGGACCCCAGGGCCGCTTTGTGCGGGGAAAAGGCCTGACAAATTCCAACCTTTGATCACCCACCCCGGGAATTGAACCCGGTTTTTCCGCGTGGATGTGAGACGCCCTACCGTCTAGACGACCGCGACTCTATAGACTATGTAGTAAGCAGAATGAAATAGTCAGAAACGGTGGAGACTCCCCGATGGCGTAGTGGTATCGTCGTCATCTTTCATCAAGGGATCCCAGGTTCGATACCCGGTGGATACAGATAGTGGTTCGGATCCCAATTTAAATTGTAGGTCCAGTCCCGATTAGCTTTATTGTGCATAAAGTGGACTTAAAATACCAACTCAATCAATCTATAATATAATCAAGGCAAGCTTGAATACAGGCTGTACGCAGGATTTATTTTTTTCACGGGCGGTGCAGATCAGAAAATATGGAACAAACAATATAATCTAAATGCTGCTGAATTGATTGAAGTACGTTATTTTACGTTGCTTCTCTGACACTTTTTGTTAATGGCGACGATGAGAGAGGGTGATCTGATGAAAATGATGAAGGGACACTTACAAAGAATGCCCGCCAATGTTCAGGCCGGAATTCGAACCCGGGACCACTGGAGTCATAGCGCGCTGTGCTAACACTCGTCACGGTGGTCAGTGAAATGCTGTTGGAACATTTGATGCGACCACCAAGAATGGAGTAGTGTTGCACCTAAACGCACAAGTATAAAGTTGAAATATTATGGTCCAAAGTACAGAAAAAAAATAAACATCCAGTCCGATCCGACAATCGGCAATCGCCAATCTGCAATCGACAATCGCTTGCAGACAAACGCTGTCACAGAGCGTACAGCTTGGTGCTTACTGTATACATTTATTTCTCGGATTCTCTATTCGAAGAGTATAACAATGTTTTCAATTTCCTTTGATTTTCTTAAAAATCGAAAAACCATGATAATTCCATGTTTTAAAAATAATATACAGAGTGAACCAAAAGTAGGTGGAGAGTAAGTCTACAACAAGAGCCTCAGCAGAATTGAGTATTTCACAAACTTCTATTATACGAATCCTGAAATCTATTGGGTTGAAACCTTATCGTCCACGGCTAATTCATGGCAGATTGGAGGATGATCCAGACAGTAGCGAGCGAGATCATGCTGAAAATTATTATTTCCTGTGCACCTACTTTTGGTTCAATCTGTATTTAGAAATTAAATGATACGTATTAGGAACTATTATTAAAACAAAGAACATACATAAATTTGAATTAAACAAAATAAAAAATATATATACTAAGGTTCCAAGAAGTCTGGACAGAGATTAAAAAAAAACAAAAAAAAAACAACTCAAACTCAACTAAATCGTGACGTTGCATCAATGGTTATAAAACTAAAATAACTCAATATCGCATACTGCAGAGTTCAGGTGCTTGTTTCTCTCCACAACAAACCCATTGATTTATACAAATAGAAATTCTTTCAAAATCTAAAAATTAAAAAAAAATTAAATATTTTTTTAAAATATAAATGCCTGTATTACCTTAGTGGGATTATATAGATTTCCATAGTTCGAGAGGATTGCGTGGTCCCCTTGCCAGGCATGTACCATGATCAATATTTTATGCATATTATTATAAATAGTATTGTGCATATATTTTCTTTGGTACTGTCATTCAAAGTTATGATCCCAATATAATACTCGCCTTCCAAAAAGTTCGGCGGAAATAACCATTGACTAAACAACAAATATTAAAGAGGTTTATTTTCACTCTTTAATTTTAGAATTTCATAAATCTTTAGGGGTGTCCGGATCACCTGGACCCCCTTCTAAATATATCCTTGCCCATGCCACTCGGCACGAACCTGTTTTAACCAGTTTACTACTTGCAGAGGTGTAGAAGTTCAATATGGCGACTATCCATTTCCGTTTTTTTTTTTAACTCGCATATTTGAACGAGTTCATATTAAGAATAGGAAGCTTCATAGCTATTATGAATGTACAGGTTTCAGTAATAAATAACTTCAACATGGTCGTCTTTCCCTTACTTATCGTTTCGCCATATTAATATACCCAAGGTAACATAAACTAGCAGCATATTGCTTTTTAGTTAATTTAATTATATATACAGGGTGTCCGGCTTAGACCTTTAACATTACAAAACAGTATAACTTTAGTTACATTCAACTTCAAATAAAACTTATTGTTTGTATGGGACGGGCAACTGTGGCCATTTGCGAGAATCACCAGTACTTCGAGTTGACATCACGCGCATGCGCGTGTAACGCATAAATTCCAAGATGGCGGAGTGGACGGTTCAGCAGAAAGTGTTCTGCGTTCTTTCACTGGCAGCAAACAAATCTGTGAAGCTTTTTCAACGTGCTTTTCGGCGTGAATTCAATCTTCAACGTCACGACAATATTCCTTCCTATTTGAGCATTGCTAAGTGGGATAAACAACTAAGAGAAACTGGAAGTGTTGTGTCGGTGCGCGGGAAGTACGCGAAGCGGAAGGTATCAGGGGAAAACATTGAAGTGATTTGCACTGCGTTCACAAGAAGTCCAAGAAAATCAATAAGACGTGCAAGTTTAGAGCTCAACATTCCTCGGTCTACTATCCATGACGTTGTGCACAAAAGGTTACGTCTACGGGCGTACAATATCCAGTTAGATCCAACGAAATTATCCTGATGATAAACCTAAAAGACAGACGTCTTCGGGCAAAATTGACAACAACAATGCTTTTCTGGACAAGGTGTGCTTTTCTGATGAAGCTGCATTCCACACGTGTGGCTAAGTGAACAAGCAAAATTTGCCGTATTTGGAGAAGTGACAATCTTCATGAGTTTCGTGAAATTATGAGAGACTCTCCAAAAGTTAATGTGTGGCGTGGGTTAATGAAAGAGAAGATAATAGGCCGTTATTCTTTGCTGAAGAAACAGTGAGAGGAACGAATTATTTAGACATGCTTTAGAATTACGCTGTGCCTCAAATGCCTCCAGAAACCATTTCCAACAACACGGAGACCCGGCACATTTTGCTATCATTGTACGAGAATTTCTCGATGAGCATTTTCGCAGAAGATGGATAGGAAGAGAATCTAAACCACTTACTTGGCCTCCGCGCTCGCCGCATCTTTCCCCCTAGACTTTTTCTTTTGGGGGTTGATCAATTACCAAGTCTACAGTATGCCCATCGAGAACTTGGAAGATCTGAGTAACAGAATTCATTAGGCGATTAACAATGTGACTCCTCAAATGCTAGTGAATACCTGGACGGAATTGGAATATCGGTTCGACATCTGCCGTGCCACAGGGGGGGCTCATATCGAGGTTGTGTGAAGTGCTGGTGCTGGGACAAAAAAATGCATGAGTTTTTCTACCAAAATTTAAATTTTGGTAATAAAATTGGGTTTCTCTGCAAAATTATGCTCTTTTGTAATGTTAAAGGTCTAAGCCGGACACCCTGTATATCCATACTTTCATTGTAGACTTGGTTTTAACATAAAATCTTGTGGTAAATCAGTCGCCTGAGGTTCCTCGTTTGGTTGGTCTCCTGCTGGAAATTTTGTTGCACATTGTTTCGATGAGTCATCCGTCACGTGATTTTTAGTTCGCAGCGGGTTTCACACACTCAGATGTCGCCACCGTCGTGTTGTTAAACACAAAGTGTTTATGCTGACTGGTGCCAAACATCGAAATTTGGAACCTTTCACACGAGTGTGTGGCTTTGACCGGTCTGTAACCCCGAAACTAAACTGCGTTAAAATTAAATTTTTCTGGTGTAATTTAGCCTGTAGATTACGAAAAATTAATTAGTTCAAAACGAGGAACCACGAAAAGTTCCTCGTTTCGAAAAGTTCCCACAAGTGTTGGTGTTAAAACCGATTTGGTTCCTGCTTTTTCACGGTACGACAACGCACACACACACTAAAAACGTTGGTCAGGTTTCTTCCTCTGAAACATCTATTCAACACATAATCTCAATGATTTTACATTATAAGGGGGCGAATTAATACGGCATGATGGCATAAAAATAAATCTTTAAAAAATAAAACTGTCCTATAGAATGACTTTATGATCTAAAAATAATTTTCACTCTTAAAAAGATACTTTTTTTCAAAAATTACAAGAGCAGTTGAATAATTCGATAAAAGCAGTTGTTTGGCAGTTTAAACTGCAGAAGCAAAGGGGGAAGGAAAAAGCCATCGTGCTAATGGAGTTGCATCCTTTCCCCCCCTTTTTTTACTTCAAGGTTGCATAAAAAAAGCATGGTTTCTCTGTATACATCATTCACCTCTTTTCAGAGTGATCCTTGGACGATACAGTAGTCTGTCAGCACCTGAAAATACAGTTGTGTTTCGCGTTCATCAGATTATATATATATATATATTGAAATGTTGTGACTAATTTTTACTTTAAAACCATAGATTAAAGCGATAATTGTGACCAGGAAGGTAGCCTCAAAGTAGGTTTCCCCCAAATTATTTTAAGTTTGCTGGAGAAAAAATAAATTTACCACAATTAATTATTAAATCCATTATCAAAGATTTCAGTTAGCCTAACAAAAAATATTTTCGATTAATGGCGTACTTGCTGAAATGCCATGTTAGGAAATTTAAATATGTAAGTTATTCAAGCAAATGCATTTAAAATTCTCAAGACAGGGAAGGAGCAAAAAGAAACCTCAAAAATGATTTTAAGAAATGCAACAAAAAAAATGGAAAAAATAGTGAAAAATTACACAAAAAAATCCAGAAACTACAAAATAAAAAAATGTTTTCTGGTTTTAACTGAAGGGAAGTGGATTACTACAAGGTTTAGCATTTGTCTTCAAGGCCCAGAAAAAAGATTTTTCATGAACTTCCGAGCCCTAGTGATTATAGTAGAATACTGCAGGAAGCAGACGAGTTGATCACAAGAAGAGAGGACACAAGAGCAGATGCTCCATCAGACAAATTATTTTAAAAGCAAGTTTTATTATAGCACTTGCTTTTACACTATCAGAATATACACGTAAAGTTACCCCTGTACTATTACACCGTGCCGTGAAGAAACATAAAGGGGATGTGGAGATAGGAAATCACCTACATTCATGGGTAATATGGTCGGCATTACGTTCCAGTCGCCTTCTCAGGTAGCAATTGATCAGAGATTGGGTGTACCCCAGAGCTGTTTTATGCAAGGGCATTGTCGAGATAATTCCCACGACCACACACCCTGAGAATCGAACCCAGGTCTCCCCCGAACCAGTCAGGCTGAATCATCGGGGCTACTATCAGCGTGTGAATAATTTGTAATCCACATTAATATTTTCATTATGCCATGCACAAACACACTATATTGTATACATTTTACAATTTGATATCTTAGTACCCAAGTACTGATTGGACCTCAAGTCGACAAGTCTAGGTTGTACAACGTGGAAGGGTTGACGATTGGGTGTTTTTGGAAAAGAGTTAAAAGGGTCACTATACCCCCAGTATCCAATGAGAAATCTTGCACAGCAAATTCATTTGTAAAATTTGGGAGTGGAAGTTTCATACCCAGGTTGACTCTCCGATGGCGCAGTGGTAGCGTAGTTGCCTTGTAATCAAGGGGTACCGGGTTCAATACCCGGTGGAGGCACATAGTCGGTCGGATTCCACTTTAAACTGTAGGTCCAGTCCCGATTAGCCTTACTGTACATAAAGTGGACTTAAAACAGCAAATCAATCAATCAATCACAGGTTGGCTCATCGGGATGGACACGCCATTCCTATTGTTTATGAAATCTCAGTCAACACTGGATTGAGATATCTTTATCGAAACGAGAAAGGTATTTACGACACGAAACAGGCTTCCTCGTTGAAGAGGCGACGCTGCTAAGTCTCGTCCCGTCTGGTTCAATCTCGAAGTACGAGTCACTCTTAACAATTCATTTCTGATACGTCGTCTCTAAGCAGCGTGCGATATTCGTGCGTTCCCCCCGCATTCTCCGATTGAGCTTGGAGATCCGAGATTCCGTCGGCGGCGAATAATTAGCTTTCCTGAAAGATGCTCCGCCGAGATAACCGCAACGGCTGGGAAATAATCATAATGAGCTGGTAGAAAAGCAACCAGCCGGAGAGGGCAAAATCCACAAACGTTGGAACGGGTGACCCGTAGTTGTTATGTAGGAGGGCGTAGGGAACAGAAAGATTGGGAAGATATCCAGTCGCTGCTCCCACTCCTGCGCTCTATTGTTCAAATGCAAAAGTTATTTCTCAACAGTGATCATATAACTAGGCAAACGAACCCTTCAAATATTTATATCAAACTGGGACGATAAAAATTTTGATAAGGGAAAATCCGAATATTATTGCCAACCCAAATAGCTATGCCTATCCAAGCCCTGCTTTAGGAAAGGGTCTTCGGGGAATTAATCCGAACCTTCGTCTGCATACAAGCTTCTACCGGGGAATGGGAAATGACCGTTAAATGGACCAAAAAATGAAAAAAACAATGCAATACAATTAGAAATAATGAACCATCTGAATATTGTAGTTACTAATTACAATTCTAAATTTGCGCATCATGTTTGTTATTGAAAGTAAACTCATGTACTCGCCATCCATTTATGGGGCATTCCACGAAAAGTGGTCTACTCCATGTAAATACCAAATGAATGAATCTGCAAATGTTTAATGTTTTTAACTACATTATAGTTTAAATGTTTGTGAATGCATATAATTTGCATATTTTAACAACACAAATCAATATTTGAAGCCTATATGCTTCACACACATTTATATTAATGCTTTTTATGCATTCAGCCTATGGCACCACACTCGTCCTTTTTTTTTCAGCAGCACCACAAAACACTTCATAATTCTATGAAATCAGATCAATATGAATATTTAATCCAATCTCATGTCTAGAACATTACATTTTGTGAGGGAGAGGGGGGAGTCGTTGGGCCAAAAGTAGGAGATTCGCGTTAGACTTCTGGAGAGGGTGGTCCTCTGGTGAGAAATTTTGTCACAAGTGTCTTTGAGGCTCGCCGACTGCGGCGTGGTGGTCTTGTCTCGAGTTGAAATTGCTTCTCTCGATCAGCCTGGTCCCGAAATGTAAAGTACAAACAACATACACAAAGTGTTACCGCACACAAGTCCACAGCATAAGAGGGTATTAAAGAAGAAATCTTTCTTGATAACGTTGGTTTTGCTTAATGCCTCGTTTCGACGCTACGAGTCCTCAAAAAAAATCCTAAATATGCATCCAAACACGGAGTACAAGTTCACAATTTCCACCAATACATCGACTTTACAATTGCTATGCACAATATGATTTATTTATCCATGGATTATCAGGTAAATATCCGCCTGGAACGCCCGAACATTTGGTTACAGGTAAGTTTATTCAAAGCAAAATCTGGAATGGTAGAGAGAGTCTGTCACTACGACTAATCCTAGTTTTCATTTTACACACGTTTTGTCTCCTCGGTTCGTGTCGTCAAGCCGGCATCTGTGGCTGAGTGGTTAGCACAGCGCGTTACGACGCCAAGGGTCCTGGGTACGAATCCCGGCCTGGGCATTGATGTTCTTTGTGTGTGTGTGTTCCTTCATCAATTTCACCATATCATCGTCTCATCTTCGCGATTAGACAAAAATGACAGAAAAGCTAAGTAAACTAAATCAAATCAAATCAATCGTGTCGTGAAGTATCGAATGTCTGGTCCGGATCTCGCCTACATTTTTCAAGCCACGGTCACGGTATCATCCTTGTAACCCAATCTGCCATCAATGGGTAGCTGGAGGGGGGGGGGGTAAAGGCGGCCACAATGTGGTGTTCATCACGTCACTCCCACTACAGCTGAAATCGAGAATGAGTTTCTTACTTCGTCATGTTCTGTCACGGCACTATAGTGAACAGAGAAAGAAGTATGTATGCTATATATACATAATACATGCATAATAAGCAGCGAGTAAGGAAAACACGCGATGTCATTATCGCTTGCCTTTCACATACTCTTATACACATACACACAGCGCACGCGAGAGAGACGCAGTGATAGAGTCGGTATGGTGTCTGAAAACAACGTGGAAGGTACGAGTTCGATTCCTGGGGTAGGTGATTTCAGATGGGACATTTTCCAGCACTGTCCCTGTATGGAGCGACTCTGGAGTTCACCCAGCCTCTAATGAATGCGTACCTGGGATGTAAAGGTAGCTGATCACATCACCTCCATAAATGGCTGATAAGGTGAATGTGTGGCACTGCCGCCACAAACCCCCCCTTTTGCCTACACATCCTGGCCTGAGCCGAACCATACACTGACCAATTTACTGCTGGAAACCACACACGACCTACAATTATGTGGACGAATGCATTTAAAAACATGGGCTCACCACGATAACACTTCACAGCATCCTAAGGCCGAAACGTCGGTTCCATGGGCTCCCGGGAGTGAGAGGTCCGTCACGCAACATATGTCACAAACACTCACTGCCGCACACCACCGTACACAAGAACGCACTGACGACTGTGGGAGCAGAAGTTGCCGCCGTCACAGTCGGTGACCAACTGAATGAGCGCCACTTTCCTTCCACTTCCTCCGCCTCGCACCTGCCACTCTCCGGCGAAAGGTCAAGGGAAGCCGTCGGTTGGCCACTCGACTGTGGAGGAACCGTCGAGCGTGGCAAAGCCCCCTACAGCCCCTCCTGCTACTACGCTCTTTCGTTGCGGCATTTCGGAGACTAAGCACGTGTTGCATTTACGATATGTTGCTTTGCTATTTCTCCCTCCTACCCTCTGGGTTTTAATCGCAACTCTCCTGGCATGCCAACCCTTTGATTGGATTCGAACCCAGGACCGCTACGTCAAGGGTTCCCACGGGGAGTGATAAGGGTACAGACAGCGCCATCACAATTTGGGGGGCCCTTAAAATGATAAAACAGAGCATGTATATATTAGTCTAAAATATACGTAAAAAAGGTATGAGGCGGGGGAATGTATTTTCTTAGTAATTCACTTACTTTAGATGGTTCTAAGTCCCTCTTGCTACTAGGTGCACCTATTTAATCCGTCAGATTAAGAAAAGTAAGAAGGAAAGGCAAATAAAGTTTGGTAAAGATATATATATTTACTTTGGTAATAGGATTGAGTTAGACTTACATGTTATACTTATTGGGAGACGCATCATTGGCCTTGGAGGGGGTTGGTATAGACACCCCTGCACTACGCTATAGCCTGACAAGTTAAGTCCCGATATGCGCAGATCGCTGCGGAGCTCTTCCTATTACGTCATCCTCCCCACCACTCTTCTACTCACTGGTCTGGCCTTGAGACTACAAGTGGTGCCAACTCAGCAAAATTAAGCTAAAACAAATATGACAAACAATTTTCACTGTTTAGCGTGACGGTGCATGCAGGCTCCTATTATATCAGTGGTTCATTTTATTTAATCCGGCCTTTGAAAATGCGTGCGGTGCGCCGATCGTAAACTGTAGTATTACGCACGTGCGTTAAGGTTTATAACGAAGAGAAACTACAGGTCGAATGACTTCATTTTCTGAATGCGACATCGAACAGTGGCCTGTTTTTGTTTTGTTTTTTAACTAGTGGGCTGGTGGTTCGTTTGTTTATCGTACAACAATCACTACGAGAACGCAATCTGATAACACGCTTGCCTGTGTTCTTTTCTAAAGCATTAAAATGTTCATGCTCTTTACTCTGAAAGATTCTTACTTTGAAAGAGATGGACTTATGGACGATCGTGTAGATGAACTGATAGACTTGGTGAAGCCGATTCAGACACGGACACAGATTCATCGGTAGACACAGACTCGGATGAGTGGGAGAGTGAAACTGAAGAAGGAGAACTGGAAAACATTTACAAGGTGAGCTCAGTTCTATCGTTTATATATTTTTCATTTTTCTATCGTTTTATTTCATACATTTCTTATGCTGGTAAGAAATATCCCTAATATAACTTAATTCCTTTAAGGTTTAAAGGGAAAATATCAAAATGTATTTAGAATTTAGCGTAATCAATAGGTAGCGTAGGTGACGGATACTAATTCATGCCTTTCACATTCAAATTTCGTTGAAAATTCTCAGACAATTCCGCTCCCTCCAGGTTGCAACACTGCGAACGAACGTCGCCGCAGACAATGGAGTGGGGAAATGTGATGTGGGGTGCGCAAACAATGGATTGCAGCGTCTTGTTTTTAAACTTGTCAAGTTATAACAACTAAACCACGGTGAACAGGAGAAAAGTCCATCGCGTCAACGATGCTAGTTTCTTTGAATTTACCATGTATCTTTTCTTTACATAAATTCTCTTTTTTACACTGTTAGCTCAATCATGAATGATGGAGTAGATGAAACAGAGGAAGGGAAGAAGAAACAGTGGATCACCACTCATGCCTGGGCGGGACTCGAACATTGAACCTTCGTGGGTGACTAAATGTTAACCTCTCTTCCACGCAGCACACCTGGAATGCATTGTTGCAGACTAACCAGGCTCTGGCGCTTTGATCTGCAGCCAGGATAATCCTCTGTAGGATTTACCTTTTGTGCCGTGTGTGTGTGTGAGTGAGAGAGTGAGAGAGAGAGAGAGAGAGAGAGAGAGAGAGAGAGAGAGAGAGAGAGAGAGATTATTCCTTCGTCTATTGTATCACCATTCATCCCCATTGTCGCGATTTGCCAAAAGTGGCAGAAAAGAGACGCAAAGTAACCTAATTCGTTAGAACCCTCGGTGCCTAGTTTGTGAGTCGAACACTCATTGTGCTGCGCTTCCGGGGCTGCTTGAAGTCTGGCGAAAGCAGTTCGATAAGTGTGTTTCGACTTATTGATCACATGTTCAATCCCTTCAAGGATATTGGCATACTGGTGCTACAAACGGAGGAAACTAGAAAGTACCCACACTTCATCTTCACTGCACTCTTGGCTTTTCTATCGCCAAACTACAATCCTACAAGGCTAAGCTGATCAGGAAACAATGAAGAAATCCGAGCTGCTAGCTTGCTTGCATCCTGCTTGCAAACAATGGAAACTTCTGGCGTGAACTTGGCTAATTTATTGGTTCATAAGGTTAGATGCGCACCATTGCCTACTGCGATAAGCAAAGCCATGAGCATACGGTACACATTTTATTACCTACCTTTTCACACAATGGTACCTTCACCGTTAACACTAGTCAACTCCGTTACTCTCAGATTTTACGTTTGTATTATTCTTTTCGTTTCGAAGAGTTTGTACACAGACAAATATTAATTTTTACGCGCTAAACAATCCATATATGACCGAGTTTGGGACTGTTTGACGAGACAATGGTAACGTATCGACGTAAATAATTTTAAAAATGCGATCTTCATTTTTTATACAAAGATATGCAATTTATACAGATGCGTCCGTCCGTGATATTAAGGAATACCGATTAGCAGTTTAATACAATTAATTTGAAAGATATATTTCTGTGTGTGTGCGTGTGTGTGTAAACTTAGGTTGAAATATAATAAGGATAATTATCCTTGTGAAGCCTTAATTGATAAAAAGCAGTTCAGAAAGGCTCATGTCGTGAATATTTATGGAGACATCTAACGTCCAGCCCTATATCATAAGCTAATCAATCTAAAGTATCCTTCCAAAATGCAACGTGCCAATTCAATGTGTCTACATGCAAGCGGTCAATTACTGACAGTGAACGGAGATTGGTTGGCGAGAAATGACGTCAAGAAGCAAAGTGAGTACAAGCAAGTAATCGACTTAAATAAAGTGCGAGGTCCTGTTAACAAACGATACAATGCAATGACACAATTGCTAACGCCGATATATTTTTATCAGCAGATTAAACGCAAATTAGTATTGTATGGATGTTTTACATGGATGTGAATCTTGGTCCCTTACACTAAAAGAGGAACATTTGAAAATTAAATCTTTAGAAATCTATTTGGACATAAAAGGGATGAGAAGACAGGCGAGTGGAGAAGGCTACAAAATTTAGAACTGCATAATTTGAATCCACGTATGGATATTATTAGAATAATTAAATCAAGAAGACTTAGATGGGCAGGCCATGTGGCACGAATGGGAGAGGAAATAAGAGTTTACAGGATTCTTGTTGGGAAACCTGATGGTAAAAGACCTGTAGGAAGGTCAAGACGAAGATGGACCTAAAGGAAATCGGTAAGGATGGAAAGGGTTGGATTGATTAGTTGGTTGAGTTGGTTAGTTTTGGTTAAAAGCGAATTGGTAGGATAAAGTTGAGTATAGAAGGAGGAAAAAAAAGAAGAGAAGAAGGGTCGCTGGCACCTCTTAAAGTACTATTCAAATATTTGTGTGAGGGCAAAAGAACTGAATGACTGACCGCTGGATTCATTATATATTGTTTGTTACTCTATTATATTTTGAAACCTTATGCATTACGTGTAAACGGGTGACCTCTTCGAAAGTCACTCAAAATGTCATCCTGGAAACTGCTTTCTTGCAAGCAACCGAGGCTCTGGCGCTTGGGACTACATGTAGCATAATCCTCTATGGGGTTGCGTTTTATCCTGTATCGTGTTCACGTGTGCGCTACACGCCCCTAGGCAGTCCTTTGTTCTATAAAATAAGTGCTGCCTCGATGGGGAGGTTCGAATCCTGTGATGGGCATAGGAGCTTTCTTTGTGACTGTCTCTTCGCTAATTTTTAATAAGTAGTTCTTCCACATAATATTAGTTACATATGGGATCTTCGCCGTTTTCATTTGCTGAGTCGTGTGCTGTGACAAGTACGAACAGAATTAATGCTGACTCATCCATATTAATTTTAAAAATCAATAAATATATAGCATATTTAACTTACCTTACAATCTCTTCGAATCTAATTGTAGGATATAAATAATTAGTAAATAATAATTAAGTCACTAGTTTCTTCGCGATTGCTGAAATACTTCCATATCTACTCGTACGTCATATCATAGACAGTCACCGAAATACCTTACTGACCAACCTGTTTCTAGACATCTTGGTTTCTGGCTAATGAATTCCGGTTCGAAACCGCATCATTAGATCACGTCCTCGAGAAAATGAGGAAAGGAATGTCCCGTTCCTTGAATTATTGTATTTTCCAGCAAGTCACAGTTCGTGGAGATGTGGGACAGATTGAAGATGTACCTCGGCATTGCAGAAGGGCTCTATGTGGTTACGGTAATTAGAGCGTGTCTTGCAGTCCTCGAATAGCCAACTACCAATTCCCGAACGTCACGAACATGTAACAGATCTTCCCAGAAATAGATTCGCAAATATCCGCAATCCACGTGCCGTGCTGTTAAAATTAATCGAGATTACGTTAAAGAGTAATTTCGAAACAGTAAACTGATGGAACACTAGTTATATCTATAGGTTTATGTAGAAACTACAATTCCATTTTCTCTGTACAGATATCAAATACGACGTTGTCATGAAATATCGTGCAAGACTAGCCAAAATGGGAGGTTGGGTTTCAAACCTATCAAGAACAAACTAATTGATTGATTGATTTGGTGTTTTAAGTCCGCTTTATGCACAGTAAGGCTAATCGGGACTGGACCTACAGTTTAAAGTGGAATCCGAACCACTATGTGCCTCTACCGGGTATCGAACCCGGGACCCCTTGATTACAAGGCGACGACGCTACCACTGCGCCATCGGGGAGGCCCTAAGAACAAACTAATTAAAATTAGGGATGTAAGGCGAGATATCTGATCCAAGATTCGAGATTCAAATAATCCGGACCCGGGATTACAAGTTATAGTAGCTGGGATTAGGTGCCAGGATCCTTCATTTGTATGCAGGATTAGGTTCCCGGATTCAGATTCGGAAAATTATGATCCAGGATTTGGGATTCGATTCTACAATTCGGGATTCGATTCTTCAATTCGGGATTCGATTCTTCAATTCGGGATTCGATTCTTCAATTCGGGACTTGGGATTCGATTATTCAATTCGGGACTTGGGATTCGATTATTCAATTCGGGACTTGGGATTCGATTCTACAATTCGGGACTTGGGATTCGATTCTACAATTCGGGACTTGGGATTCGATTCTACAATTCGGGACTTGGGATTCGATTCTACAATTCGGGACTTGGGATTCGATTCTACAATTCGGGACTTGGGATTCGATTCTACAATTCGGGACTTGGGATTCGATTCTACAATTCGGGACTTGGGATTCGATTCTACAATTCGGGACTTGGGATTAGGTTCCAACACCATTATCCAGTTTCAGTTAACGGGTAGTTCAGTTCAAGAGTTGGGATAATGATTCAAGATTCTGATAAATCGATTCCAATAGCCATGATTCGGGTAAATCAGATTCAGGATTCATGTAACTGATCCACGATTTATATACTTAGGATTCTGAGGCCACGGTGAAATGTAAGGTCACTTGTAGCTACAGAGGTAAATTTAGCACACCAACATCATCATGCACAATTTTTTTAAGGGCTGTCGAAGAAAATTGGGGAGTTATTGGAAGGGTGTGAATAAACTCAACGAGACAGAGGATTTACGGCAATAACCTTCAGCAACGTGCATGTGTGTCCTACGTGCATTGGAGCGCGTTTGTGGACTGTTTTCACTGTCAGCACGGCGCGAGGATATTCTAAATTGAGGATGTTCCCTTTTCACTGCCGTGTGGGCGTGACGTGAGTTAAAGGGGAACACTGATCGTGGGAGATCACGTATCAATTTCTCAAGTCCAAAGAACCCAACGACAGATCTTCGCTTTACTCTATTGTCTACAAATCTCTACGATTACTCTGCTTGGCAATCGAAGAACGTCGCGCTTGCTGGTGGACGTGAGGAACTAACTTCAAACTGTCCACTTCCGGTTCGTGAGACTCTTCCTATAGTTTACTTACCAGTTCAGGGATAGCGTTGTATTGATTTCGCTCGAGCGTATCGAATTGAAATATTCTGGTAGTGGAACATTCATTCATTCATTCATTCATTCATTGGTTGGTTGATTTAATTAACGTCGTTTATTTGCAGTGACAGGTTAATCACCACGGTGAGAAAATGACGAAAACAGCAAAGGTAAAAGTAAAGCAATCCCTTTTGCAGTACCCTGTGCCATGAAGACTCGTGAAGACTTACACAAGTATGGAGATACTACATACATTCACAATATCGGCCATAATGCAGGTGATGTAATCAGCCCCACACTCAGGCCGCTTTAACTCCCTGGCTCGGTGAAGCCCAGAGACAGGAAAGGCAAAGAAATTCGAAATTATCTTGGCGTTCATTAAAGGTATAACTCAAGAATCTGTTTGCGCTGACAGACAACACACTGTGACAACCAATCGTGACAAAATTTGTGCATTGTTAAAATATGCTTAATATATATAAGAGATTTTACCTAAAAAATCCCTAGAATATCCGATTTATGGACATTTTAGGCGAAAAGTTACCTCTACAAACCTTTAAAAAAAATCCCTTCGTTCAAAGCCGGGAAGTTTTGAATACATTACTGGCGCTGGCATATGTTAAGCGTTACGTTATCAGATAGATCTCACTGTAACACACTGACACAATGATTCAGATTAGATACTATGCAAAGAAATGTTAACAACAAATGTGAAAATGACTCTCATAAGTTAAAAATAATTCATCACTACAAAATCTACACCTAGGAACCTATTTTTCATCTTCCTGCAATTTTGTTTCTCCAAATAAAAAATGTAGGTTTCTTGCTGCAAGTTATGGGTTGCCCAAACTGCAGGAAATTTGCCATTCCTTCAACTTGCTTCCGAACGTGGGGTATAAAACACACATGTAGCACATGCCGGGAAAAACAGACGTGTGCTAACTCTAGAACTGCAAACTATTCGGGTATCGTGCAATAACACTTCATTCTGTAATGGCATACGAACGCAGTTCTCTGGTTATCAAGTCAGCTGTTGCATTAAGTAGTTCCGCGAATAGCCACGGCAAGGCGCCACAGTGCAGGCAGACACTCGCAAAGGTCAGCTGTGCATGCTTCTTCCATCTCACACCTGGGACAAATAAAAGCATCTCAAAACCTCAAACGAGTTTTATCCTAGCTTGTAGATGCCGCTAATGCTAATGCAAAATGCCCATAAAGGAGGAACGATATCATAGTTCACGTCCAAGGAAATTACGTGCGAGATAAATACGAATTATGCTAACGGACCAATTTTTTCCATTACCTTCTAGCTTGTGTTCCTATCTGGTCCCAAATCCTACATTGCTCATCCCCCCTTTTAAAGTCCATCTCCATTCCTATGCAGTCAAATGCTTGTTTGCTGTAATACATATAGCACACATGGGTGCCGGTAGAGTGGGTCACTTGCCCCCTCGATTATTGGGAAATTTTACTTTTTTCTACTTTCTCCTTTTACATATGAATATATATTTTTTATAATATCCTATTTCATTCTTATCTACTTATTTTCCCTCTATCGATCTTATTTCGCTTCTTTATTTATTTCATTCCTCTCTCCCTCTCCCAGCCTCAATTCTTCATCCTTCTCTATCCTTCGCTTCCTTCTCTTGCCTTTCCTCTCTCTCTCGCTTCTTTTGTTTTCCTTTCTTTCTCTCATTCTCGTGAGCTTAGGGACGGGTCAAACCGCTCCGTCGAAACAGTTTAATTCTAGCCATGGGATATTATTACACAAACATATTTCATTACTACATTACAGTGTGTATTAATGCCTAACCCAAGGATATAAATTGTGAAAGTTGCACGTGTGAAATATGAAACTATACCTGTTTTCTGAAATTATTTGTCTTGATAATTTGTCACAAAGTGTAAACATAGTACCTTGCGAGTAACCGAATTAACATCCCAAGCTAATTAATAGATTTACTATAATCTAGTTGAAAATAACATTTTGACGTATTTTTCATTCAAGGTACGATCACGCTTTTTCCTAAAGTGACCGAGAAAGGCGACGAAAAAACTGAGTAGGCCTTCTTTCGCATTTCCAGGTTTGGCCAGTCAGGTGAAGAACATTATGAAATACTAACAAGTAACGTACTGGGGCGAACTGACCTCAAAACAATGTCTGACAGTAGGGTTCAAGTCAGGAGCCTGATGGCAGGCGGACAGATCAACTGGACTGCTTGACTCCCCGACATTAGATACAGGAGAGTGGGAGAGAACTAGCGCAGCATGCATGCATATATATATATACATATATACACAAGGTGTTATCAGTTTTCCAAATTTCGTGCAAGCCAAAACCGTACCTACAGAGCATTGTTTATTACTTCAGGATCTTTGCCGGATCGAATAAAACCCGACAGTGTGAAAGCTGGAACAATATGGACGTTCCTATACGCACGGCCATGAAAATAGGCGGTTGGGCAGAGTTGCGCCGGTGCCACACACGGGAAAAACAAAGCGAGGGCGGGACAAAAGTCCCTGGTTCCCGCGCACTGTGTGGCAACGTCAACCGGGCTGCGTTGCCTAGATCGAGCGTCAGACCTCTCGCTCTCTCTCCAGGGCACTTTGGTGTCATTCCTGACCTTTCGAGCAAATACTGTCAGTTTGTATCACGTGGATTACAAAGACCAATTCTACAACGACATCTTTCACTCTCTTAATCCTACGAACACATGGGGTTGTGTCCCGACGTGGCAACAGTGGGAACTTCTGCCACCCGCCTAACTTCATGACCGTGCGTTTAGAGAAGGAACTGGCTCTTCCTCTTTACATCGTTGAGACATAGGCAACGAGTTGTACTTCCTTGTAAGGCGAGACTGTATAACCAGAAGGATGAGATGGAATTAATTCCTTGATCCAGTCCTAAGTTCAAAAACCCTGCGTGGGGCGCACAGGTCCTCATTGCCAACCTCCCCGGACCAAAATTCTTGCATCGTTACTTCGTGACCAATCTAATGCAGGTAGTTAACGCGCCAGCTTTCCCGGACTGTACCTGAAGCCTGCTTCCACTCATTAATCAGAAACGGCCACGCGTGAGACCTCTGCGATCGGCGCACAAGGCTTTTATTTATTTTCCCTCGCACGGGCGTGAAACGCGTGACGTCATACGTCTGCACAAGGAGCAATTTCATTTATCACGTGCTAGTCACGGAAATAGACGCTCTCTCTCTCTCACCACCAGACGCGGTTATCAAAGGCGTATGTTACGTATTTCCTCTGCCCGGCCTGCCAAAATTTTCCTGGGCACGTTTCCGTATTTATAGCCCGCGTGGTCTGCTCTCAAGAGATGGAAGTGTGTGGCCAGCGTCGGCCAAGACACGAGGGAGCATTGTTCTAGACAAGACGGAAGGGAATCTCGACACAAGATTTTCTACAGGAGGAGGGCTTTGCTCTTTTATCATGGTGAGCATCGAGTTTCAACTTTAGTGTGCCTTATTTTCGACGGTGCTTCTTAACGTTTTCGTATATCCTTAAAATTATTTTGGGAAAGACGAGAGTATTAGGTCAAGCCGTACAGAAACTATACCATGTCCTAGAAGTCTGATGCAACGCCGCGCATATCGATAGAAACTGATAAATCGACTGGTAGCTGCAGTCGCGTTGCCCCCTCCATGAAATCCTTTCCCTCTCGCGCATTCATTGGTCGAGCCCTCTGGAGTTACTACTTGTGCAGAGCACTTGTTTATGTTCACTTACTCACGAGTCTCCTGGAACCTCATACAGGCGAGGAACTCCGAGTTCACTTAACAAAGATTAATGAATATGGCATTTTTGGTAAGAATTATACATACACGTACGTTCTCTAACCCTCTTCCTTTCTGTCCGTTCTTCTACTGTCACTTTGCCCATTCTCCTTTAATTTTCCTGCTCCCTCTCTTCGTGTCATTTTCTTCCCTCCTCTCCCTCCATATCTCTCTAGGGGTGTAAAGGGGTGACTGTCGGAAAGCACCCAAATGTCAAACTCTCTTCCATGTAGTACACCATGGACTGCATGGTTGCAGCCTAACGGGGCCGTGGCGTTTCGATTCACAATCAGTATAATCCTCTGTAGAATCGTCTGTAAAATTAATTCCAATAAATTTACCTTTAATCCCTTGAACACTAAGCAAAGTATGGCCTTTAATCATACGCATGAAAGTAAAACTGCTGTCCATGTGTGTTGGTAATGGTCTCTTCATCACTTTCATATTATCACCGTTCATCCTCATCTTCGCGATTAGCAGAAAGAAAAACTAAGTAAAATAAACCACCTCAATGAATCAGCCTATCCTCTGTACCATTTTCTCTCCCCGTAACTATATCTCTGCTTTAGCTCCATTTCAGAATCTGTTCTCTCCATAAATCCCTCTGTCTTTCTACGTAATCGATCTCCTCTCTCCGCGAGTGCATTCTCTCACTTTTCCTCCCCCTTCCCCACCCCCTACTCTGTTTTGGCGAGATTCAGGATGGATTGCTGGGGCGATCAGAGTGAGGTCAGGCACGGTCAAGAGAAAATTGTCATTGTTACGGAATCATTAAATTTACCGAGAAGCCTTGTAATGGTAAAAATCAAGAGACAATACATGATGCAAGCTGTTTTTTGGGGGGAGGGGGTATGGTGTAAGTTGAAAATTCAGCATGGTTTCCAGTAAGTCCCTAACAACAACAAGTTACTACTGACTTTACAACGCTCCGGCATCATTTCACCAGCTCTTTTTGGTATCGAACTTTCTTGCCACGCAACCAAAACTATTACTTCCTAAAACATCAAACGAAGTAAGTCCTCCTGATACTTATTTCACGATCACTGAAAGTTAAAGGATCACACATGTACATATATACTCTCACGGCACAAATAACGGAAACAGAAATATCAACGAACACTATGCATACGTACCAACCCCAGGTGCTTTGGTGCATGTGTCCTTATCTTACATTAATATGTGCTTCCAGCTGAGCGATGATGGTGCAGCAGTTGAGTATTTCCAAAGCCAAAGCCAATTTCGTGCCGGGTCCAAATAACCTTTGTGCTGCTGTACCCATTGGATATTGCGCACCAAACGACTCAAGTTACGGAGATATTTATTTTAAAAAATGTACACAAGACACTGCTTGCTATCTCTAAGGAAAAGCTCTAGACTGAAGAACATAGAACAGGTAGACTATACGATGCCTAATGCCAAAGTAGCACATGCGCTCGGACAATAACGGGTTGCGGTAGAGAACTGTACACCTGCGAGAAGTGGAAGTGTTGGGAGTTCTACTGTAAATGCAGTCGTCTTTGGATTTGGTCCTCGTGTTACAGTAAGCCGAGGACTTAAAAAATACCGTGAAAATGTCAAATGGCTGTTGTTTATAATATCTTCTGTGGAATGAATTCAAATAAATTTACTTTTAACCCTGTTAACACTGAGTATACTTTATTAGCCATGCATACGAAACTGAAAATGATTATTTGGAGTATACGTTCATTAAAATGCCAATGTTTTTCTTACCAGTTTAGGGCGATGTGCTATTATGTGTGTGTGTGTGGGGGGGGGCTTCTCTCCCTCCACCATCGTCATTCAGTCCTTATATTCTATCCGCACCTCCTCTTTTCATAACGAACTTTGGTTTGTTGACATTGGGTAATAAAGTGATATTTTACATCTACTCCCCCTTTTTTTCTGCTTAAAAATGTGTATATCCACACCAACACCTCAAATTTCCTCAACACCCAATTAAATATTTTCACAAAGCCCCAATTTATGGTCATTTTGGCTCTGAATTTAACATTACGCCCTCCCTCCAAGATGGAGAATTCTGGATAAACCCACGTGTGTGTATCTAGTTACATTCTCCAAATTGAAAGAAATCAAATCTTTGTAGAGGTATGAAACAAAAAGAACTGATCTTGTTACGTTATATTAATGTGATATTTCATCGTGACTTTTGAAGTTGTATTTCAAAATTATTTCAACATGTTGGGGGTTATTTTTCTATATTTATCCGGATGAAGCATATAATCTAATAGGAACAGGACGTACAGGTCAACGTGGAATTCGAGCTACTGGAGAGTGCTTCTGTTGGGAATCGAGCCGAACTCCTTGGTAACATAGTGGGATAATGTGTCAACTCCAAATCTCGCCACCAAAGGTTCAAGGTTCGAATCCTGTGCATGGCAACGCTGTTCCTGTGTGTGTGTTCCTCATTAATTACATCTAATCTTCATTCATCTTCATTGTCACGACTGGCTTAAAGAGTGAAGACGTAAAATGTGAGAAAATATAAACACAAAGTAGTCTCGTTAGTCTGCAAATTGCAGTCGAAGGTGTACTACGTGGAAGAGAGGTTTGCATTTCTGAAAGGCAGGGGTAAGTCTTTCTTTTTAAGTCAGTCCTTTGTTTTAATACATTTTCCTGAATTAGAAGATGCTGGACCAATGAAGCGGAACTAAGCCCCATCAATCCCTCTTTGGGCACGCCACTGATGTATTATGATTCCAACCTACCGCCCTATGTTAACCACTCAACTACGGAGAATTGTTTTACCCAGTGGCAGCGTTTAAGGGGGGCGTGGTGGGTAGTTGCTCCCCCCATTTTTGCTTTACGCAGTGGCGGCGATTAGGTGGGTCGTGCGGCAATTTCTGCTCCCTTGTCCAGTAAGAGCAAGAAAACTGTCCTCGCCCCCCAAGTTTTGATACCCAATCGCTGCTACTGGTTTTACATATATAGGGATTCAAAGTATATGCTTTTTATATACTTCTATATAGAGAGAATGCATTTACTGAATGAGAAACATTTCCACCACAGCGCAGGTGCACACGCTCAGACAGTAAACCGCAAAAAAAGAATGGGCTCGGGCCACAACGTGTGTAGCTCGACAAGAATAAACAAAAGACGACACATGCAGAAGGCCAGTGGGCAAGCAAAGCTGTCGGCAACCTAAACTCCAGGGTCAACACTCAAACACCGTGGGGGAGAAAGATATAAAAGGTCACGAGGGCTACCTGTGCTGCTGCGGGATCCAACCGCCCGCTTGTTCGACAGTAAGGCATTTCGCTGGTTCCGCTGATGGACGCTGGCGGCGCCACTCGCCTTGTCTCTGGCACGCTCTCTGGCGGAGGCTGCGAAAAAGAGCACAAGCAGTGTGTAGCGTGGCGGCAGCGACTGACGTTGGCTGGTGCCGTGAACATCGAACACGTACATCAATGTGCTGAACAAAAATAAAAGTTTCTCCAAGAGGTTAACTTAAAAGAGAACACTTAGGAAGATGCACAGATAAATTAAGAAAAGGTGTAGTTCCTCTTAGTTGTACATACGAATATATATACATACACGTTTTTAAGCTCTATTTTGCATTGTAAAAAGCATATAATTAATGTTAAGTACGGAGAAAATTGATAACATACTATGTACAGGGCGTTTCAGAAATTATCAACACATTTGTATGGATATCTTATCATATTCGTCCGGAAATTTACCGACAGAAATTTGGGGAACTATCTCTGACAAAAAATAAGTGGAAAATAGGAAGACAGAGCAGATAATATGAGAAGAATATAGTGGAAGGTCCTTTAATATTTTTTAAAAGCTGCTGTTTGGCGCACACGCCTTAAAAAGCTGAAATCACTGGATTTTTAATCGCCTCGATGACATGGGAGAGAACGAATTCAAATGCCTTACTATTGTACAACATAGGGCGCCTGGCTGCCACAAGGGAAACCCTGGTTCCATACCAGGTGATCTCGGGTAGGATATTTCTCGACTGATCCCCCGCTTGAACAGTTTTGAGATTCGCCCACCCACTAATGAATTCATGTCTGGGGGTAAAGGTGGCCGGGACCATGGTGCTGATCACATTTCCGGCATAACCTGGATTGAAAATGTGTGCGACCCTACTTTACATACCCTCACATGTTCCCCAATGAAACTCCTAGCCCCGGTGGAGGCACAAGTGGTTCGGATCCCACTTTAAACTGTAGGTCCAGTCCCGATTAGCCTTACTGTGCATAAGGTGGACTTAAAACAACAATCAACAAGAAACTCCTAGCATAGGGGATTGCTCTTCCCAATGATATTAGTTGTTCTTGCCCGCCGAATGTACTTTTTCCATGCACAACAGTCATGGTAATTGACTTACACTGGGGCGTTTACAAGCTAGAAGTGTGTGCAACATTACTGAAACGCCCTGTATAACGTTTAACTAGACTGAAGGAAATGTAACAATTAGTGGCTTTTAGCGACAGTATATTTTAATTGCAATTTACACATATTGAAGTAGAAAACATGCATCACTATGATTCTTGCTAATCGGATTAAAATAAATAGGAAGCAACTGATAGAACAAATTGTTTCTAAAAGTCAACTACAGACAGACGGATGGAATACTCACGTCCTGACTGACGGGTGTGGGGATGCTGGTGGTTGGGTCGCGAGATTTGTGAGGTTGCCGAATTGGTGGAGCCATCGCTGAGGGGACTTGCCGAGCGGCCTGGATCCCGCTTCTTGGAGGACCCTGGAAAACAAATGAAAGAAAATTAAGCATGGTTTTCACACACGGTAAATACAATACACTATTTTGACATCAATGAAGGCGTACATCTTTATACATACTGGCCAGAATTTTGTTGGCCTTGACCTTTGGCCAACGCAGCGAAGCCGTTTCGAGATTTCCTCTGATTTGGAAAATCCGCAATGGTATTCCAAAATCTGACAACTCGAACAGTCATGCGAATCTGTTGTCTAGATATTCGCAATAATTTCGTGGTTATGGCTAACGATGACGTAGTAGTTACGTCATCTCCTTGTAATCATGGTGTTCCGGGTTAGATCCGGGTGGAGGCACATATAGTGGTTCGGATCCCACTTAAAACAGTAGGTGCAGTCCAGATTAGCCTAGCTGTGCATAAAGTGGACTTAATTACTGATTATTTACTACAACTGACAATTATTTTTCATTATGTATATAGATAGCTCTCTAATTAAAAACTTTACTCGCTACACGTACAGATTGATTGTTGGTAGTACGAACAATGTGAAACAACCTCGTTGGAGCTCATCCTTCTCCTTCGTGCTCTACACGCACTTAAATCACGTTCTCAATTTGCGTGCAAGCTACGCAACAAGTGCGTGCGTGTCCTTGCCTCTGCAGCGAGTCCACTTCACGAGCTCAATCGAGCTCGTTGAGAATATGATATGATGATGCATCGCTATTTCGGACACCGAAGACTTAAGTGAGCCTACTGTACTACATAATGTGCGATTTTCGCTTTGACAGTGCGTGGCCTTATCTGCAAACCGGACTCTGCAGTACGGTCTAGGAAAAAACAAAATAAGGGGTCTCGTTGTTAGAAAAGCTATTTGGGACGAGATGAGTTAGAAGGAAGCTGATCTTATGTTGTTATGTATATTCCCATTGCTTCATTTCTGAATGTGTTGAACATAATATCCATGAAGAATGAGAGGGGGCCAGTCTTTTAGTCATAGAAAGTTTCTAACACTTTAATAGCCGTTTCATTTTGTTATTATTAGTATTAACGCGGTTGCAGTTAAATAATGAGGTAACTTAATAGTAAACACTGAATTTTGATGTACTGGGTGTTCCATAAGTCTGAAACCATAGGTATTTGTCATATTACCCTTATTTCTGTTACAGGTAAGCCATAGCACTGACTAAGGAGGAGAGAATCCAAGTTATTTTGCTGGTGGGGACTTTAAACACATTATTTAATTGTGTTGCACAATAATAAGTTCCTAACATTAACTTGTATATTACTTCCAATGTACATAAAAATCTCATTAGTTATTACATTTGAAATTTATTTATTGGACATTATTTTTTAATTATAAGAATTACTGCCTATCAAAATATATCTGTACAGAATCGTGCAATAAAAGTGGGGCATCTACACCCTGAAATACTCGCTTCCCTGCGATGAGATTTGAGGGTTGCATAACTCTAAGGCGATAGCCGAACTTTCTATTGAAGGCTTTCTATTAAAGTTCACCCATGGCCAAACACACATTCCCCCTTGATGGAGACCATCAGTATTCATGAGATTGTGAAGAAAATTGCGTAACTAACGATGAGGAAGAAGAGATACATATTTAAATTAATTTTATTGGGTGCAAATGTAAATTTGGAACAGAGATCATTTGATAATAAACAATTAGAAGAGATTGTATCTGTCGTATATATCGTAGGCTATCTACTACATCATACATAATGTTTCCGGTTCGCAACTGCCGTTAAGTATAAAAAACAACCCTGTCATGACAATTTTGCGGAGACAAAAGGACTATAGTGCAATAAAATAAAGTAAAATTAAATTAAATTTAAAATAACATTCTCAAAATGCTACGAAGTGGCAGATCTCCGTAAGTTCGTAACGCCTTTATGGTAAGGACTGGTCAGTACACCAGTTTTAAACGCCGGGGGTCAATGATTGCTGAATCCCTTTTAAAGGGACCAGGAATAGCTTGCAGACAGACAACAACCACGATGCATGTACGGCTCTATGCCGAATCAGTTCTCCAAATTAGGAAAGATGCCCGAGCCCGGAAGGTACTGAACTGGACTGACAAGCCCCAGCGCTTGTAGGCCTAGCATTGTTAGGAAGAGTCAGTCAGTCGGTTTCTCTGCGATGGAAGCTTCAGAGCGATGCCAATCGTTTCGATTAACCCTAAAAGAACACCGGAGTCAAGTAACTCATAGGCAATAACTCACCGGTGACCGCTATAGAAATACCCACCTCCTCCAACGCTAAAATTTGAAAAGTGACGCACCATATGTGTTTGTCCAACACGAACCACTGTTTAGTAAACAATTTGCGTTCATTACGCAATCCAGTAAAGGTTTTACGTTATTTTACGTCGGTTTTGTAATACAATAAACGTTTTGCGTTATTTGATGTAATGCAGTGAACATTTTCCGTTAATTAGGTAATCCACTACATATGTTACGTTAATTAATGTGATTCACTAAACACTTTGCGTTTATTTATTTATTTAGCATTAATTATGCAATCCGGTGATCATTTTGCGTTAATTACGTAATCCAGTAAACATTTTGCGTTAATTAGGTAAACCAGCAATCCACTAAACATTTTGCGTTAACCTTGTAATCCAGCTGAGCATTTGCGTTATTTATTGTACTCTAGCACACATTTTGTTGGGTTAATTCTGTTACCCACTAAACATTTTGTGTCACATGTAAAAACACCTGTACGTGTAGGGAAGGCTGGTTAATCATCCTGACGGGAATCCAAGAAACGGCGAGTCGACATTTGTAGCACATGCAAAATGCTAAAATGACATACGTTTTTTAAAAATAAATAATAAATAAATCAAACAACGATCTTTTATTCGTGTTTTAAAGTAGGCAATGAGGCTTCACGTTAAATAACTTCCCGCAAGGGTAGCAATTTTTAAAATGTTAACAGTTCCCTCAAAGTAGTGTTTTCGTCATGTACAACATTTAGCCTTGAAGGTGGAGCGTTAAAGAAAATTCGACACCCACTTCACAGCTCTCTCGATCTCTGGTTCAGCTTCCAGCGAGACTGAGAAGCGTGGGAATATAACCAAGGCCCCAGTCCCCAGAATATCTCTGCTTCGTTGTTTTCACTCCTACTCCTTGCAGCCTGCTCTTCCACCGCATGTACACAACTTCTCTCAATTGACGATTCACAAGCTAATTTCAATTTCAAAATAATCTTGCTGGAATATTTAGTTTAGTTCCATTTTAATTCTTGGGCAGTTCCGTGGAAGGTGAAACGAAAATATCAAATTCTCAGATGTAGGACTTACGTCAATCATGTTATGCCTAACTATATAATGTTTGAAGGAAGCTGATGTAATTGTATAAATTATTCTTATTGCTGCGATATCGGCAGAAAAGTTACATCCTTAACGTAAAACTGATAATTAGGAAATAAGAACAATTGAATTCATTCTGTCCAATTTACAAAGCTTGATTATTTGCATATAAGAACTTTTCTCGTTAGCCTGTTCATCTTACAGAAATATGGCACTTATTTAAGTGAAGATTTGTTTCTTCTATTATTTCTGAATTATGCCTGTAGTAGTAGTATAATTTTTTGTCAATATATAACGAATAATTACAGCCCAAGTCTCCAAAATATATCTGTAAAATACATGTCAATGCTACGTTTGTAAAGTAAAATCAAACCTTTCAAGTGATTCGTTTAAAGAATACGCAAGATAAAAGTTTCGAAATATTTATGTCCGTAAAACTATGGAATTGCTCTCTTTTCTATCTCCGGGGTTAAACGCTACGATGAAGATGTACTGATGAAATAGGCGACGAATACAAGCATGACAACAGCATACTCATGTCTTAGGAGTCAAACTTACGTCCCCTGCATACGCAAATTAATACATTTAGTTGTGCCAGATTAAAATTTGTGCACAATGCAACACTACCGCGTGGCTTTCCGCGTCTGTTTTCGTGGGTAAGTTCACTTTACATCTAAATAGCAAGATGCAAAATGCACCACCTTTCCTTTTCTTTGCATTACTACTAGCAGGTTGTATCTCGTAACTGCAGGACTGAAATATAACATTATAGAAACAGCGTCACCTATAGAGCATATTAATAAGCGTTTTTATCGTAAACAGAACGCGCACTTCTCTTGGCTTGGGCAAGTGCAGGTTAAAGAGGCTACGGCGTTATCACACTGGACATTCTGTTAACATCGCCACTGTTCACAACATTCGGAAACACTTCGCGGTCACTACTGCCACCGAATACGCCCCCGAAAAACTCTCAGTGAACGCATCGAGTATATTTTCCAGATGAAACCTGGCACTTTCAAAGCCTGAACAACACTAACTTTCCTTGCGATGCATGGATTCGCCTTCTCCAACCAAAACGAGCATCTCTTCCAGGCGATCACGCTCTTCCAGAGCCGGTCCCCACAGGCGCAGAAGGGAACGAACGGGGAATTCCCTTGACGTTACTGTATCGATGCCTCCTTTACTCCAACGGGAGTCGTAACGTTTTCAGCTTCGTTAGACCGCTAAAAAGATTCTCCCAAGTGTTGTGGACGGTATTGGTTGACAAATCTTTCCGAGTGAAGCCAAGAAACAGTCGATTACTTCTCTGTGATTATTCATTCCGAGTATACGCACCCAAGGCATTATCATTGGGAAAAGTAAAATAATTTTTTCCATGGATTTGCATGAAACTTCGAGAGTTTATGACTTGCACACAGGCTGCAAATCTTTACTAAGATTAATAATAAAGGTTCTTTAAATGGTCCTAGAAAACCTCAGGAGTCCTGGAATAATACTAGGTATTATCATAATGTTGCTCATAAAGCGTGTTCAAATTAAACTCCGTCGCCTTTGAGGAACTGACCTCTGCAGAGACGCGCTTGCTCGAACAACTCTTGCCATTGCTGGAAGTCCTTCCGAAAAGCGTCCTTTGGTACGCACTGCGCAACAGTTGTCGCATTCGCTTTGATGCGTTCGATTCTTGGGAAACGTTCACTGGGTAGCTCCATCCAGAGACTTGGAAACAGTCAAAAGTGTGCTGTCGTCAGATCAGGCGAGTAACTACAATGTATAGTCATGGTGTAATACGGAAAAACTTAGAAATAAGATTTCGAAAACGAATGTATTTATTAAATTAAAGGTACTCTAAATGGAAAATACACCAAAGCAAAGCTACAAATTGAGGAATAATGTCCCCTTACCCCTACTCCGATAAGCCAGTGCGCCCCTGATCCACTGTATTGCAAATTGCATACTTTGACACCTAGCGTGACGCTGCATCACGAGATGGTTCCATGCAAGTCCCGTTGTCCTTGTCTGGCAGTTACAGGAGAGGATCCGACGCCAGGAAGAGAACCATTAATAAAGGGGCCGCAAAGAGCAAGGGTGACGCTCCGTGGAAGCAGGATGGAGCACCGGAGGACGTGATCAACGAAGGTCTTGAGGTCGCTCCCACCTTTAAAAAGGTAATGAGGGACCGGGAAAGGTTTGCAAACAATTGGGCGCCAATACGGCAAATATTTCTCTGAACAGTGGGGAAGGGTCACTGAAGCCACGCGATCATTCGACCTAGAATTTGTATTTTTCTTATATTCAATCTCTTCAGGCTAATCGCGACGATGATGATGTTTGGGATTAGATTAAATTGAAAAAGGGATAGTCACGAATTAGCACCCACGCACAGCCCAAGTCTCGAACCTGAATGCTACGTAGTGAGATCGTGAATAGGCCAGTCGAGAGTTCGACCATCTATGTGGTATTAGAACAGTCACATTTGTTGAATATCATTATTAGAATTCTTGTGAATATCCTTAGTTTCACTCAACGATCAAGATACTACACACACACACACACACACAGGGTTATTCAAAATGCGTCGACAACTACACACCCTTGTTGCAATAAAAGTTTCCGATTATTTAAATGAAAAGGGATATCATATGAAAGCTTACATATGAACACATGAGAGAATGTACTTATAATGACAACTATAACGTCGTGTGAGAACCAGATGCTTTTATCAAATTTACAGGACAGAGGAAACAATGTATTCTTAGGAATATGTCTGACTTTTAAAAAGAGCGTTCCTCCATCTTACTGCTAAGGCTTAGAAGTGGAGATAAGTCGATCTACCTCCAAATAGAGCTCTTCATAAACGAATTTAAACAAAAGTGAAAACGGCATCTTTGGAGTCAAGTTCCTCTGGTTCTCAGCACGATAAGATCTCTACATGCTCCACGGATAATCCTACATAAGTCAAGACGATAGTCGGATTCAGGCCATAGTTTCTCAAACATCTCTCAACAGACTTGTGTACTGCCTCCAGTTATGCGTCCTTGTAAGATCACTGAAGCAATAGGGAGGGGTGGACAAACAGCAAGTCTTTAAGGAAGAAATCCATCGGCGTAAGATCGGGATTTCTTCCCTCAGTGCCACAGTTCTAAGGAAGCTTTAGTAAATTGATTTTCCGCTATGTTGTCAACTTATTTTTAAATTACCCTGTACTGACATTTATAATTGTGTTATATTTCAACCGCTCTTCTACTTCTAACACGTGACGATGGGGATGAATAGTGAAGTGATGAAGCAGATGTAAAAGTCCATGTGTTTTCAAGATTCAAACTTAGGACCCTTGCTTCGTAACGTGTTAGCGCTAATCACTCCGCCAAGGGAGCTGGCTGTGTTAAAAGATCATGTAAGGCTACAATTTTTTTTTTTTATTTGAACGAGTGTAATTGTATTTAAAATACTGTTTTGATTGATCGAATTGGTTTATTTTACTTCGCCTTTCTGACACTTGTGGCTAATAGCGAAGAGGAGGATGAGTCATATGATGAAATTGATGAAGGGACACTCACAAACAACCACCATGCTCTAGGAGGGATTCGAACCCTAGTCCTGTAAATCCTAACAACTCCGCCACACAGGTCTGGTAAAATATGGTTTTGAAAAACTTCAAATATGTTTATTCCTATTGTCTGTTGGTACTCTTGCGTATGACAAATGTGGATAGTAACATCACTTCCTACTAGAATAATGTGAGTAATTTTATTAGAATTGTAAACTACTACTTTGTTGTTCGACACAATCACTTTACAGCCCACTTGCGGACTAGATCGGTGGTGCTTCACCTCCAACATCTACGCTTTCGTGACCATTGTCAATGTGGCTCTCAGATCACTGCGAAAACATCCCATTGTGCTCTTGTTCAAACAAGCATTTGGTTCTTGCGAGGTCTTTCTTTTGTCGCCGATTCACTCCTCGAAGTCACGACTGCTACATGACAGCCAGCATCGCGTGACAACGGCGGCTGCCCTCCCTTCCCACTTGGTTGGAATCCGTCGCGACACGCTAACCTCTTGAAGCTAGCGGATGGCCATCGCAGTCAGGTCCCTCTCGATGCGCCCAAGGAGAACCTCTCCTAATAGCTTAAGTTGCACGTACTGAAGCCTTATAAAAGGGATGTTAACGCAAAGACGCGTCTCGCCTCGTGAATGACAAAGCCCAGACATGTAGATATTTTTTTCTTTCGGGTCAGGCCCTATCTTCAATTGAAAAAAAAAACTGTTGTGGGAAAATAGTACTGGAGTACAAGCAACGTATCTTGCACTATCATATTTTGACAGCCGACATCAGTGTCGGAGTGGTTAGCACAAGGAATTCCAATCTCGACCTGGCTGTTCTTCGTGAGTGATCCTTCATCAATTTCATGATAGCATCACTCATCATCATCTTCGCGATTAACCAAAAGTTGTAGAGAAACAACGTAAAATAAACCGGATGAATATTGTGACTACTGTATTCACAAAATACTAGAATGTTATCTAAAACTCGTGTGACAAATCGTCATAAGTTAAGTTGTTCCCTTTTTTTAATCGCTATACCACTTTATGGGAACTTTTGTGCAAGAATAGTACAAGCAGTGTTTTGATTTGTGTGTTGCCTGCCATGTTTGTTTATATTTGTAATGTTGTCTTGTTGCATGTGAGACTTATTTTTCATCAGTTTTAAAATCGAGACAATCATGCTGCTTCTATTTTAAAACCGCTGCAACATGGCATAAAAGTGGTAAAAACGTTTTACAAAAAACTAAGTTTTGCATGGAAGCAATCATGCTATTGACTTTCAATAGGATCATTCCAACGCAAGGGTCCGTGACTGTACGATGTATGTAATGTGGAAAAAAATGTTGTACAACAAAGGTTTTTGGTGGCATGGACCAGTTCCGGTGATAGTTCTACAATATACTGTAAACTATTTATTGTTATACACGGTATTTGCAAATGAAACGTTACATCGTTTAAAAGTTCCTCTTATTTACAGTGAAAAAAACACTGTAAAATTAACCTACGGTGAACCAATGATGACGTTACAGAAACTTTTCACAGTGTAAATCGGTTGTCAGTAAGTCAGAGTCATAAGTCAGTGATTGAACCAATACTACTGAATAGACGTAAAATCTGGCCAACGAAACGAAAGGAACTTGGTAAGATAACTATAGTAGAAATGAAGTGCTCCCGAAATATAGAAGTAAAAACACAAGAGAGTAAGAAATTAAAGAATAAGGGAAGAGCTGAAGCAAAGAAACTAAAACACAACTCGTCAAAAAACAAATTACATAGTTTGGTCACCCAACCATAGTGGAGGAGGAAAGGAAACCAATGTAGTTTCTGGATTTTTTTTTATTAAGTTGATGTCTTAAGTCCACTTTATGCAGAGTAAGGCTAATCGTGACTGGTTCTACAGTTTAAAGTGGGAGGCACTATGTGCCTCCACCGAGTATCCAACCCGGTACCCCGAGACGACGCTTCCACTGCGCCATAGGGGAGGCCCCAAAGTAGTTTCCGGAGGCACAATTAGGAGCAAGAAGGTCCAGGGGTAGTCCAAAGAAGTCACATGAAGACATGGGGGAAGAAATAGGAGGAAAATGATGGAAGACATTCCAAGAAATAAACAAGATGGATAAGAACAGAGCAGAATGGAAAAAATGGGTTGGGACATCCTCGACGCTGTAGAGGCGCAAGAGGGAGAGAAAGAAATAGGGATGGGGAAGGCCAATGTGGATACGACGAATTATCTACTTTGGTCAGAAGATAATGAAATGCTGGTGGCAACATGCTAAAACCATAAATTCATGTCTCTATAAGGGTACATTTTCCGGCTCTAGGAACTTGAATGTGCCAGTGTTTCGGTGAAAGCATTCACTCTAGAACGACCCAGTTGGTTTGCCGGAAACTAAAAAACCAATATTTCCCATTATTTTAAGTTTCTCTTCAATTCCCCAGTATTCGTGAAAATGAAAGCTTCCGTGCGAAAAGACAATCTGAAGAGAGAAAGCTGGAAACCGCTTGGAAAGATAATTACAATATACAATGAAAGGCATTAAGAGGCAAGATGTTAAAAGCGATAAAAGAGCCCATTAAGTGGTGTTAAATTACAAGCTTGTAAATTACCCTCCTTTTTTTCGTTGCTGAGAAAGGAAAATACGCGATGACGGTCAAAAATTAGCTTACGTTCTTTTTCCTCGGGGAACCATTAGGCGGCACTTACAGCTGTGTATTTTACACCGTTTTCCCTACATTTTCCCTCCACTGTCATCCGATGATAAAAATGAGAGAATGGAGAATACAAATTGTCCGTCTCATTTTCTAAATTCGAACTCGGGAATTGTTTCCAATAAAGGTTTTGACATGAAGCACTTCCAGCCATGGACGTCTGTTTTGTGTGAAAGAATACACTGGTTGGTTGATCGATTTGTTGTTTATGCACAGATAGGCTAAGTGGGGACTGGACCTACAGTTTAAAGTGAGATCCAAACCATTATGTTCCTCCACCGGGTATCGAACCCGGGACCCCTTGATTACAAGGCACTACGCCATCGGGGAGGCCATGAAAGACAATATTAGGCCAGAAAGGTGCTGTTCCGATGTTTTAAGGAACGGGGGAAAAATGTGCAGTAAAACCCAACATTCATACATAACAATCCACATTTGCAATACAGGGCGTGTGAGGGATGACCTTCTGACACCCAAATGTCAACCTCACTTCCACGTAATACACCCCGGTAATTGCTGTCTTGCAGGCCAAGGAGGCTCTGTGGTCTGTCTGGACCAGTGTTGTGTAATTCTTTGTAGCGCTGTGTGTTTTGTTATTATGTGTACTAAGTGCCCCTTTACAGCCTCAGCTTTTAACCCAGGTAGGGATATTTTACTCCTCAGACACGGTTTAATTTAGTTTAATTTTAGCTATGGTAAGGGGGACTTCATTGACCTTCTGACACCCAAATGTCAACCTCACTTCCACGTAATACACCCCGGTAATTGCTGTCTTGCAGGCCAAGGAGGCTCTGTGGTCTGTCTGGACCAGTGTTGTGTAATTCTTTGTAGCGCTGTGTGTTTTGTTATTATGTGTACTAAGTGCCCCTTTACAGCCTCAGCTTTTAACCCAGGTAGGGATATTTTACTCCTCAGACACGGTTTAATTTTAGCTATGGTAAGGGGGACTGGGCCCCGTATAATGTGACAGACGCAAAATAGCCTAAGTGATAACGCAGCCAAAATTTTCGATTCAATGAATCAATCATTTTCGAATACAGTTATTTCTTTCAAAGAATGGAATAAATTATAAGAAATACCCAATTTCTATTGGTGTACACGGGCTCCCTTAACATGTTTGGTACAGGTGTGTCGCACGGAAAATGTGGCATGTGAAGGGTGGCGCGGACTCAAAAAAAAATTGGAAGCCCCAAGCCATCCACCCCGCTACGATAACCGCCACAATACGGAGACGAGCAAAGTAATAAAGCGAAGTAAAAAGACAATTAAAAAAATGAAAGATTCTGGGAATCGTTACACTTCTCTAGCCTCCACACTTTCTACATCGACACAAAATGGCTTGCAATCTAGTAAAATTATCGTGCACAACATTCCAATCACAGATAATTTCACTTGTAAAGGTAAACTGTTAGTTTAAAAGGCTTCACAAGCAATTAACGCTTTGGTCCAAATGACACTCAGTTCGAGTCATTAACTAAGGTAATGCTCATTTCTCACGCCACATCATCGCTTTCTCCGCTAAGGAACGACTATCGTCTGTAACGCATACTCATTGATCATACTGATAGCAATCGAGTACAACCCAGTGAAGTTTGACAATTTAAGGTCCCATCGACGAACGTAGCAACTTGATATACGATAACGACTAAGGAAACCTACAGGGGGTAGACAAAACCAAAAGTAATTAAGGCGCCAACCCCTTTTTCTCGGGAGCCACATTTTCTGTAGGGCTAATAGAACAATGAAGCTAATATAAGCTAGGAAATGTAATCTTAAAACATTTATTAATTAATACAAGATTGGATTAAAAGTAAATAATTCTTGCACCGGAGTGGCCTTCCTAAAGAAGGCTCAACTAGTAACAGCATAACAACTACAACTACAGTGCAAAACTTTATTATCGCATGTTTATTATGATTTATGATTTAGTGATGCAAGTGATACAGAAAACACATACTGTATTCGTTATTTAAAAAAAAACGTAATGGAAATTTCCGTAATCGAACTCGAAATATTAAAAATATATATATATTTTTTGGAACTGGATTCAAAAATTCAGTCGCCAGGTGAACATATCAGGCACCATGGCGATCGGGCGCCCAATATTTTTCTACCCTTGCTGGGTTGGTGCGAATGAAATGTCCGGCCCAGGTGCGTCATTGCCAAAGGCCAAAAAAATCAAAACTACAATACCTGGTTAATCAAAATAGTCCCCGTCTGCAGCCACACATTTTTGTCATCCCTCAGCCAACAATTGGATTCCATGGCAAAAGAAGTCTGGAGTCAGCGACGCAAAGATCTCCTCAACGGCATGTTGCACCGGCCGATCATCAGCGAAGGTCTTCCCTGTTAGGAAGTGATCGAGATGCCGGAAGTGATGGTAGTCAATGGGAGAGAGGTCTGGAGAATATGCTGGATGAGGAAGGGTTTCATATTACAACTCATGGAGAGCCTGCACCGTCCTTTGTGCGACATGTTGGCGAGCATTGTCGTGCAACACGAGGACACCATGTCTGTGGACCATTGCTGGATGCTTGTGGAGAAGTTTGTGGTGCATTTCATGGTGTTCAGCACTGTAACAATTTGCATTGATGGTTTCACCTCGCCTGAGAAAGACATGATGGATCACACCCAGCATAAACCACCATACCAGCAACAACACCTTCCGTGGGTGGAGAGGTGGTTTCGGAAACCGCCCTGGACGTTGATCACGATCCAACCATTGTCCTGATCATTTACGATTGTCATAGCAGATCCATTTTTCATCTGAAGTGACAATCCGATGCAGGAAACCATCCCGGTTATTCCTTACACTCAGAGAACTGCACACGGCGAGTCTTGTTGACCGGTGTCAAATCATGTGGTACCCATGAGTCCAACTTTTTCACTTTGCTGATCGCACGGAGCCGCCAAACGACAGTGGTATGGTGTATGCCTAACTCGTTTGCAATGGCACGAACACTTTTCCGAGGGTCCGCTTCCACAGGGTTCCTGAGGAGTTCATCCGAACATGATGTTGGTCGATGGCCACTGGGTTCATTTTGCAATGCTGTGTCACCGAAACGAAATTTGACAAACCAGCGGCGAATGGTGCGTTCATTTACCATTCCTGGCCCAAATGCACTGTTAGTGTTTTTGGCGGCTTGCTGAACAGAATGTCCCAGTTTGAATTCGTAAAGACAAATCACTCGCAATTGTGTGTTCTCCATGGTGCACTTTCAGACGACCCTGTTCAGCAACAAACTGCATCCTGACTGTCTGGGTGCTCCAGCCTGTTTGCTGGACGTATACAGAGTTTATGACGTTAGACCTGTGACCTAGGTCAATCCCTGTGTTGTGTTGTTGAGGTGAGTTTCCCACCTCACGTCAAAGCGGACATTTCATTCGCACCAACCCATATAATTACGACCTCAGTGCAGGGAAAATGGGTATTGGTAAATAATACGGAAGAGCGGAAGGAGAAAAATATATTACAGCTTGCCCACAAGTAATTTCAGTACAATTCCTAGTTTTCCAGGAATTTTTTTCCAAATATAAACGATAAAGCTTATATTTGTATTATCACTTATCTAGGTTAAACGCAACGAAGAAGATAAGCTAAATTGATGAATCAGGTGAAGGAAATGCAGTGGTGGGTGATCTCGGGTAGGAACTTTTATTTTACTTCCACCAAATAAATCAAACATGGCGGCTGTCTCGCCTCCAGATGACGACGTCGCTCACGTGACTAGAACAAGACATTTGTATTGTCAAACTCTGGGCTCCATTCGTTTAAACTTGCTGGAATGATAGGTAGGTATGCGTAGTGTTACTGCACATTCATTTACCACATGAAATACAAAATATTTTAAGCTTCCAAGTGGGAAAGAAATCAGTGGTGCAAGTGGGTTAGTGAAGCTTGCCTTTTGCAGCTCACGTGAGTGGTGCAGCCTTGCCGACGTTTTTATAAATACGAGTAACGAGCGGTACGTCATGTTAATTTGAGCTTTATAGAGTATATTATTTATCTTAAGGATTTCATGTGAGAGAAAGAATGAAGGAATGACTTGATTTATTTGCCACTTTTGGCTACTTGCAAAGATGAGAATGAAGGACGATAAGATGAAATAGATGAAAGGACAATCACAAACACACAAGGAGAGCACACAAAACAAGGCAAGAATTATACTTGCCATGTGTCCAGACGCCAGAGCCTCTTTAGTCTGCACAATGATTTGAGAGAAGGAAAGCTCCCGAATGCCTAAAATTTTGTTCTCAGTATGGTGTACTTGGGTAGAGGAGTGGGGAACATTTCCACCAAGTTATATCTACAATGGAGAAACTATATCAGGCCCACTGGAGCAAGTCTATGCTTGCTGATTATTGTAGGACAATCGCCAGAGATGTTCCAGAACCACAATACAACCGACAGGCAAAGAGGCGCAGTTTGTAATATCCATGTAAGTAATGTTTTTATAACTTCCATTTTGTACACGTGTTAATGTGAATGTGAATTGACAGTGATAAAGATTTTTTTAATCACTTGCAAAGAACTTGAAAACATGACCAAAATCATGTTTGTAGGACTACCCAATACTAAGAAAACGTTGTTCCACAAAATTGATAAGAACCTTTGAGGCAGAATTTAAAAATCTGAAAATTGAGAATTGTCTTTAAAACCTTTCTATCCGCACTGTATTTAAATTTCATCACGATCGGGCCACAAGATTTTTTATTTACAGAATTGCAAAGGGAGGGGTCATTTGAAAAACAAAATAAAAATGCACTTTTTCGTTCTCACAACGATACAGAAATCTAAGGTATGCTCGAAGAAATATTTGGTTACCATAGCTTAACGCAGAATTGAATAAGCTAAATTTTGATGTAACTCGTTTAAACGTAGGTCTGCTGGTTAATTCTTACTTGGAGTTCAAACTCGAGGATCCATAATTTCTAATCCGATAGTTGTTCCTTCTTAGTTTAGCGTATCCACTATAATCGATGCTATCATGCATAAAACCCGTGTTGTGCTAGGTTCACCCTCCACTGCTCTTACAGCACTTGCCAGCTGTCGCCGCCTACCCCGAGGAAGGAGCCTGATGAAAACAGCTGATTATCGATCTGGAGCAGACTGCGAGCGCCCGAAGCATTCGAGGCCCTTCGAGAGGTGGCTGGGGGCCATAAAATAACCGCTTTTGTTTAAACCCTGGTTTTTATTGTCGACGGTGAGGACACGCAGAATGTAAGCAAAAGACGCTCTTTGAGGCGCGGACCGTTTCCACAGTCACAGGGACGGTACCGAGACGAGACCATGGCTAGTTCAGGACTTCGGCATGATTGAAACATTTATCCAACCAATTTTACTTCACTCTGAGCCTTACTCGGACATACAAAACAGATATTTATCTAATTAAGTCATGCATTTTGTTTATAGTAATTGGAAAGTAAAACCATTGTGAGGTTCATAGCGTCACACGGATTTATTTTATTGAACTTCATATTTTTGTAAAATATGGGCATGTCAGCACAAGGCTATTTGTGACCGTGTCACAATGCGAGGATAAGCCCTTTAACTGAAACAGAACTAGGAGCAGAAACCTAACAATAAATTCAAAGACTTTCTTACTCAATTTCTAAAACTTGGGACTCCTTACCAATAACTAAAACTATATTGTCTCGGAGGATAAAATCCTTGTAAGTAGGTTAAAAGCTTAGACTGTAAATGGACACTCAGCATAATAAATACAACCCGACCCCCACAGAGGATTACGTTGGACGTGACTCCAGGCGGAGAACCTCGTTGGTCTTCAAGGATGCAGTTACTAGAGTGAACTATGTGGAAGAGTCTAATAGAAAATCATTAAGTGGCCTGCCCTAATGGCGGGGACGAGAACGATACAAATGTTTATAAATCGGGACGAGACCGAGAATGAGATAGGAATTTGGAGCAAGTCTCGTCTCAATACAATCCATACACATTAGCCTCTTGCTTCCAATTCAATGCTAGGAAACGTAAAATTGTTTCCAACATCATAATTTCAGGCAAAAAAAAACTCCAAATTAAAAAGAAACTAATAATGTCATTCGAGAATATATATATATAAAATACCAGTTTCAGTTTCAAGCCACATACTGAATAACACTCCAATTATATATGCATGACCTATATACAGGGTGGGCCAAAAGTCTTAGGACAGTCTAATAAAATAAAAAATACGCGACAGACAGGAATGAAATGTCCCTACACATGTTATAGGCGAGGGGGAAAATGTCATAGACCATACCGAGTTTCCGACGGCCATCTTGAAATCCGCCATCTTGGATTCAACTTCAAAATTTCAAATGGGAAGGGGGTGATATATCAAATCAGGCTAGAATTTCACGAGAAATACAATGGTGAATATTTTTTCGACGTATCTTCAACCAATAAAAAGTTATGACTGAATTCTTGTACCAATTTGCTCCTTTTCGAGGTGTCAGAAATCAACATTAAAATGTCTTTAGCGCGTCAGTAACGCATCGAGATCAAAGTGACGTCTAGGGAGAGAAGTTTGCATGCCATTGCACACGATTTAAATCGGATACATCTACGAAGTGCTGCGCATTACGAATGGTACAAATTTTCACAGCGTATAGAGAACATTGAGACGAAAAAATAGTTTTGGTCACCAAGGCCTCGTGTCGGCGTTGCGAGACCTCTAAAATTGCACTTGATATCCTTCCATCCTTGTACGTATGGTACATACAGCACAGATGATACTCCACGTGTTCAACTCTTGATGGTTCGGTCGGTCGAGTTGGTGTTTTAAGTCAACGTTATGCACAGAAAGGCTACTCGGGACTGGACCTACAGTTTAAAGTGGGATCCGAACCGCGGTGGGCCTCCACCAGGGATCGAACCCAAGACCCATTGATTACAAGGCGGCGACGCTACCGCTGCGCCATCGGGGAGGCCCATCGATGGCTCGACCCAGCCACCCTGATTAGCCTATCCGTGAACTTAAAACGAAAACATTTGTCTGTATAAAAGTACTGAAAGAGACTAGGAGAGTAGAAAGTTATCCCGCAATGGAAGGAAACTGTCATGCATGTCTTCCCTCAGCGTTTAAAACCTTTTCCATGCATTTCTCAGGACGGCAGTAATATACGTCGGAAGACTGGAAACATAAGACGGAGTCTCTCACGTAGGGTATTGACACGCCACGTGAGGCGTGAAGAGACAAGAAGAGGAGAAGAGAGAAAAAGTTGACATCGTCATTCTTTTTAAAGTCTCATTCCTCCTCCCGTTCTCTCACACACACCAGCAATCTCTCTCTCCGGACGAGCGAAGATCTTCCGCCCTGGAGGACTCCTTTGTCAGTCCAATACCGGTCTCAATTGCGCGGAGTCATCTTTCTCGGTAGTTCTTCCGCCTTCCCCACCAATCCCACTGCGGTACGATGCTGCGTTTTACGAGAGAATTTCGTAGAAGTTGGAATACTTTCGCACATATGTGCAGGTGGAAATGGTAGGATATCCAAGAAGGAGGAGCCACGATTTGAAAAATCGAGGCGAAAAAGATTTCTGTCCAGGGTTATAGCTAGGATTCTTTTCTCGGAAAGAGCCAACTTTCGATTAATAAAACAGTGTTGGACAATGTAGCCGCCGCTATTCACATCAATTGTCACAACTATCCCAACCCAGGAACAAATATCCGAAGCGGAATCTCGAACTTCTTCAGTAATGGCTTACGCTGTCCCAGGTTCGATTCTCGGGGGAAGCACATCGTGTTTCGGACCCAACTTTAAAATGTAAACTGTAGGTTCAATCCCGATCAGCCTATCCGACCTTCGGCACACTAAAAATAACCTTTCTATATCGGAATCTCAAAAGCCCGGATTCTATATCCGGTCATTTTTATTAGGATCCCGAGTGTTAATCTGCATAGATTCGGATACGCCCAGCTATATCAGAAATTTACTTCACGAAATTGAGGAGCCAGGGCCACTGCCGATAAATACATGATGACGACAGTTCAATGCAAAATCAAATTCAAATTGTCTTTATTAAAGGGCGATAAGACAAACACACACATACACGTAGACTAAAGACAACTCAAGACACATTCACGCACGCGCACACACACACACTAAACATTTCTGAGCAGGAGATTCATACAAGGATATTGAAATTGATACACGTAATTAAGCTATTATGGAAAAGGTTAGATAGAACAATACATATGTAGTTGAATTGTTGTTTGAAGTCCACTTTATGCACAGATAGGCTAATCGGGACCGGACCTACAGTTTAAAGTGAAATCCCAACCACTGTGGAATGTGCCTCCACCGGATATCGAACCCGGAACACCTTGATTACAAGGCGGCGACGTTACTCGTACTATTACGCTATATTAAGGATATGTCAAGGGTTGGCGAGGCTGGTATGCAGCTTAAGATGTAGAGTTTGGTACAATTCGTGGGGGTCTGAACAAAGATATTGCTCATCTAATAGTAGATTCTCTAGCTAATGTTGGGGAGGGTCGTTATGGAAGGGGAGGAGTTAATTCCATGCTTTTGCTGCAGAAAATTAAAGACTATTTGAAAGGCGATGAACCACTACTATGAGTGCATTACGAGCAAAATATCAACTCAATCGGAGCATATATTTTCGACAGCAGACGAGGGACAAATTGGGGAGCGGCGACAACAGTTCCCTTTCCAAGTCTGGAGAGCAAGAGGCTGTGAGGGCCGCTCCCATCATGACCCGCTGGCAAAATGAGCCAACTATTCAGGCCATCTTCCTGGTCTTGTAAGGAAAGGCGGCCTGCTCCATGATAATCGATATATCGACCAACAAGTTTAATCTATGCAGCCGGCCCACAAGCTTTTATATATATATAAAAAAAAAAGATCGCAAGGAACTATTGCTAACATCCTAGAGAAAGTTAATGAATTTTTAAAGCGACGCGGATGGAAGAACAATCTATAGTAAAGGTAGCATGGAGAGATGTTAAAGGTTATCACGTAACAATCTCAGGAACGAATAATGTATCGCATAACCCACACAGAAGAGACGTTAATAATTCATTCTATCGCTGTCAACAGGGAGAGTCTGTACCAAGCACGGGCGCATAAAAGAAGTAAAAACAATCGCGGCGAAAAAGAGTGGTTTAAATCTAAAGGCACGAGCAAAAAAGGGTGTTGTCGAAGTTCTGAAATACATAGAACAATAAAATCTTGGAATTTGTACTTTTCTCGCTGTGCGTTGCTTTTCTGCCACTGCTCGCTAATGACAATACTGAGGATGAGATCTTTTCTTGTTTTAAAATTTATAAAGGAACGCTCTTAAAGGAACATCCATACCCAGGCCGGCGTTTGAAACCCGGAATCTTCAGTAACGAGATCTACTACTCATCCCTTCCAAGCACATAATGAATTGCAGATCGCACAAAATGAACGGGGCTATTTCGGTGGCGCCATTCTCTCTCTCATTTATTATGCGCTAACTGAGTAATACAGGCAATATGAGGAGAGAGAAGAAACGCACAATATCTTGAGAAAGAACACCAAGGGGAAGCGCTTTGTCAAAGGATTCATCTTACATTTCTTCGGTCATTTTCATTAACCATGGTAACGATTATCCTTGCGTGCTATGCAATGCACAAATACGCTGTGTGATCCTGGTTGCCTAAATGTAAAAACTGAACACATTCACTTTTAATTCTTATTGCATTATACCGTGCTTCGGTTCGCACCTGTACATAAACACAGTATTTGAATATATTGCTTTCCTTACGCCGCATCTGGGCCTCCTTACTTTGATCACGACGATAAACAATAATTAAGATTAGACTTTAATCTGGATCATTCTGCAGCGAGATCGTGAGTCGACCAAGGTGACGATATGTACAATATGAAAAGTTATGCAAACACTACTTAATTATTGCATGCATATTATTCTAGTTTAACTTGTTTCGTGAATTAATATTTACTGACACTGATAGGCTATTTTGGTGTTTCTCTGTACCTTATTTTACAGAAAAATTACGTATCAATATTTTTATTTACCAACTAAACCATTAGCTTTTTCACTACCAGTCCGAACAGTGTACATATCAAATGTCCGCAAAGGGTGAGTGGGGTTTTAATTCTTTCATGATTCCACACCTGTTGTGCGACCATGAAGTCTTCTTATGTCCACTATATGCACAGATACGCTGATCGAGACTGGGCTTACAGTTCAAAGTTGGATCCGAACTACGTCACTTCCACCGACCAGGAATCCCTTGCTTACAAGACGAGCCAACGTGTTCAGTAGATGAAGAAACAGATGCAATGAAATACCTATGACTTACTCAGGATTCGAATACGGAACCCGTGTGTTCGCCAATCTAACCATCTGACCTGGGATCGATTCCCTGGGTGAGTGATTTCAGGGAAATTTTTCAGCAATGTCGCTGCATGGAGTGGCTCAACCAGCCTCTAATAAGTGGGTACCTGGGAGAAAGGTTAATGGCGGCCGAAGAGTGGTGCTGGTCACTTCACCTCCACAAATGGCACCCTTACCATTTAGTAGACCAAACCCTATGCCCAGTAACAGGATCAATTAGAGCAACCACAGGAATAGTTAAGATGATTGCACTAACAAAGAGATATTCTAAATGTGTGTGTGGGACCTTACTACCACATTACCCCATGAGCCTTCTACACGCTATGTTGAGAACAGAGGGTAGCACATAAATACACTTGGTGATTAGCTTATTGAACTCCCAACTCCATTTCAAGAAAAGAATATACATCCAAAAATGAGGGAGGAGAAAAAAAATAACTCCTTGGCCAGACGATACAAACGACAAGGTTAAGAAACATGAAGAATAGTTGTATTTTTTCTGACTAGCATTCGAAATGAACTCAATTGTGCTCATCATCTTAATGAAGATGACAAATCATAAAGTGCTGAAGCTAAAAGCTTCACAGATGGTGGACACTCTGGACATTGCAATTTGTACAACAGTTGACACACAAAGAGTTAATTACATCATAAATGCACCTCGTGTAAAATATACATGAAAACATAACTGCCAATTCCGCTCCGAAAATTGCTCGTATGATTGGTGTATATTAAAGCCACGAAGCGACTCCCAGTGGTCTGATGCAGATGGCGGATTCATAAAAGTCATTCCACGACGGCTACGCTCTTGGGACGGCGCATCCAACACATGTTTCTTGTTTTGTTGCTGCGTTGATATGGATCTTGGGGAGGAGAAGGCAGGGGGGGGTTGATGAGTTCCTCCCATCCCGCCCCAGTTCGTTTTATTGTTCCGCCAGTCCGTGTTGATTTCATTTCCAGTTTTCTTCGGTCTCCCCCTACACTGCGGTGCCTGTTACTCGGTTACAAACGACGTCGACAAAATAATAATCTCTGACAAGCAAAAGAGTTAACAAATACTTTGCTTGTTTCCTTCAAGGTTTTATCCAGAATTTTCCATCCTGGAGGGAAAAGGGGTAGAAGTATGAGTTCGTGTTTAGGGGTGGATGTATGCAGTGCAGGTAATAGAGCCAAAATGATCATAAATTTGGCCTTTGTGAAAGCTTTTAGGGGATGTTGAGGAAATGTTAGGCGGGATGTTAGGGGTGTGTGAGAATATATCACTAGTTGCATTCGTTCGTATTTTTTGCTTATTTTACCTCGATTTTCTACCTGCTTAGGTTAATCATGACGATTGATTAATTAAAATTAGAGAACACTGATATGGGATGGTATGGAGAGGAAAAGAGACTTGGTCGAGTTATAAATTCCTGTCTCGTTTCAATCTCCTCTCGATATATAAACAGCCGTTTCGTTCTCGTTTCGATATCGTCGAGTCTTGCATAAACAGGAAACTTTCACAGTTTGTAGAGAATCTGAAGGCAAACAACTTTTCGCGATAAAATTTGTGTTTGGCGAAGCCTCGTTTCGGCGCTATGAACCCCCGAAAGAGTCCGTTTTAGCCTGAATATATGCGACCACGCTACACAGGTTCACAGTTGCTACCAATGAGTTGACTTTTCAATTACTACAGATTTGATTGATTGATTGACTGATTGATTTGGTTTATTTTACTTCGCTTATCTTCCACTTTTGGCTAATCACGAAGGTGAGGATGAGTGATGATGAAATTGATGAAGGAACACTCACAAACACCCATGCGGGCCTCCTCGATGGCGCAGTGGTAGCGTCGTTGCCTTGTAATCAAGGGTCCCCGGGTTCGATACCCGGTGGAGGCACATAGTGGCTCGGATCCCACTTTAAACTGTAGGTCCAGTCCCGATTAGCCTTACTATGCATAAAAGTAGACTTAAAACATTAACTCAAACCAAACAAACACCCATGCCTAGGTCGGGATTCGAACCCGGGACCCCTTGCGTTGTAGCGCGCTGTGAATCACTATAGGTAATCAGGTATATAAGAGATCTCAGGTACGTACGAAGAAGTTTCGTTGTAAAGTTACCGTGGTTTAGGTAATTATTTTTCAATATCGTGAAGCGGCACACCAAATATGCAAAAACGAAACGAGTGTGTCGCTACTGTACACCTGGTGTTGTCTGTTTAGCCAAGCTTTATCTAGGTTACTCTATTATTCAGGATTCCAGGATAACGGATATTCAATGAAAGACGTATCCGCCATTCGGATACGCTAGACGAATCTAATTAAAGGTGGAAGGGGACGAGGATAAATTTATGTTTCCCAGGCTTTAGATCGATGAAGGTCATCAGTGGCTTGGTTCGTTAAAAAAAAAAAAAAAAAAAATAAGGTTCTGCTTGCGTCGTCGGATTCTAAGGCTTTATTAGGGCCATTTCCCTCTACGTCACGCTCCCATTGAGAGGAAGATCTAACAGTCATCTGAATGTCATTTCTCGATACACCTCGCACCACCCTTAGGCTTCATTCTGCTAGGGCGAGCAGGTTTTTATCATCTCCGGGTATCGCTGCAAGTAATTGGGAATACCTTGCACGCATTCGTGGCTGAAATCGGCGGGAGGCAGCAACTACCTTGCTTCACATCAGCACGCGAAGGAAGGCAGACAAGTCCACTTTATGCACGTCAGGGTAATCGGGTCTCGACATACGGTTTTCTACTCTCTGTCCACCGAGAGAATGAAAATGTAAACAAAAGAACGTGACTTGAGACCTTCCTGATCTTGCGGTTGAGAAGAACCCATGAAACTTTCCTGCTATTCCACATATTCACCATGAAGTCCAACACAGTTGGAACATCGTGTTTCTAGTTTCTTTAACTCTTCCAAAAATAATTATTTTGTCAGGTCTGCAAAAATACTGCTCTGTTGCTGCTATCGCCTCTGAATCTTTGCAAAATTTTAGTTCTTCCAGTGTCATTAAAGGTTAGAAAATAGGTCATAGACGGAGCAAGATCTGGCGAGCAGGGTGAATGGACTATGCACTACATTCTTCAAAAACAGACAACCTTATGAGAGGGAGGATTGTCCTGCAAGAGCAGAATACCTTCACGCATTCCATTTCGCCGTGTTTCCTTAAATGAGTGAAAACAAATGGAAAAATAGTGTTATGATCCTGCAAATTGACACATTACGCTACGGAATAGCACTCTTTACTGCGACGACAAAATACCTACTTATTTTGGGAAAGGGGTCGAGCTTTTCATCCGCTCTCCCCCTCCCCATCGTATAATGCTGTGAACAGTGCTTGGACAACTGCAACACTTTTTCACAGTATATAGTTTGTGTAAGCAGAGTGTAGTTTCACTAGAATATGCGAGCTGAGAATACTTTACGGTACAAAATATAAGATAAAATATTCGTATATTCTTGAAGTTTGTAGTCGTTAGAATAAAGGAATATAAAGGTATCAGAATTATCGAAGAAGGCACTTGGAGCTACAGTGGAAGGAGTCATATTTCTGAGAACTCTGTTCCCAGAGCTGACACATGCGTGGAAGGTCCATGATGATTTCGCATCTTCCTGGTTGAGTTGTGATGTCATGAATCGAAGGGTAGAGCCAGTGCTGTAAGTACGAAAAGACAGAGTGGTTGAATGTGGCTAGAGAACTGTACCAAAGTGTCCTGGGTTCGATCCCAGGTTGGAACTCCCAAATTCAATAGTCAGCTTACATCGGCGAAAGGACTCTGTTCGCTGACCACACCCCACACAACGAAAATGAATCCGCTCTTGTTCATGATTGACTAAAACCGAAGAAAAACTAAACCTATTTTTAAACGACATATATATACTTTCCTACAACGTCCTAGGAACATAAACAAAGATCTTGCTTCTCCGCATTTGTCTTCGCAACCTTCCAACCTCCCCAGCGATTTTATCAACGCATGACACTCGTCAACAGTGCAAGGAACTCTTCACAGACAGGACAATGCGATGGTATCATCACCTCACCTTACCGGATTGTCAAACAGCGTTTATCGGTTCCCGCTTCTCATGTTCTCCTTCCCTGCTTGGCGGGGTTCCAATGGAAGAACCGGTATCTTTCCTTTTCCGGTCTGTGGCATGGAATCACACAGAGTCCTGAAAGAATAATAGAGTAGCGGAAGGACTCTCCCGGTTGAGGAAATTTGAGGCTCCGTCCGCCATGATATGACACGCCCGACACGCTAAGGTAACACGAGGTAAAGCTACCCCTCGCAATGCAACATGGTTAAGGTGTTGGGGAGAGAGGGGGGGTGAAGGTTGGATTCTTCACACATACACAGTGTCGACCATTTTGCGGAGGTGATGTGATCAGTACCACGCTTCGGCCATCTTTACCTCCAGGGTTGACCCACGATGCCAATTTATTAGTCTGGGTGGGCCCCAGAGTCGTTCCTTGTGGGCACACTGGTAGAAAGTTTCCCATCTGAAATCACCCATCCCGGGAATCGAACCGACAAGCCCTTATAAGAGCAAATATAAATTTTAGTGTTGATATTTGCGAAAGAAGATAAAATAACATGTGGCGGAGAAAATACGGTCGTATACCTTATTTATAATGTGTCATGTCGTTTATAGCAGATTTGGAAAATACGTAGATTTCTCCTGTTTCATTGAGACGGCTATAGGATTTTTGTTGTTGGTTTATTTCACTTCGCTTTTCTGCTACTTTTGGCTAATTGCGAAGATGATGAGTAATGATATGATGAAAGTGATGAAGGGACACACACAAAGAACACCCATACCCTGGAGGGGATTCGAACCGGGACGCCTGGCGTCGTAAGGGGTGACAGTAGCTTCGGATACGGATATAAATGTGTTGCCTTAAATGTAGCCCTCTAGTAAAATTCGGACATACACATGGCGGAACAAAGGGGGGTTGATGGGGCTACATCCCAATCGGCCTAATACTTTCTTTCTAAAAATACGTGAAAAAGATTGTAAAAATGTATTTATTAGCGAAAAGGATGTACCATTATGGGTCATTTTGGGGATGGTATGTTTTAAGTTACCGACTTTCAGTCAGAACATCTCAGACCGAAACTCACAAACCATTTGAGACGCTGTCGTTGTTGTTTTAATGTGAAAAGTTCTGCACAATATGTATTTAGAGTGAGTCTTATCTTGAACTTGTTGTGTACGCATGTGTTGTGGAGGCAGCCGACTTAATGCCTGCTTCCTCTATCACCAGGAGTACATGAACGGAATTTTAAGAACCACGTGGAGCGCATAAGTAATATTTCCTCCCGACCTTTTACCGTTAGAACGCTCAGAACTCGGCTGTCCCAACTGGAGGATGCATCAGCAGCGCAACCTGCTAACGGGGGAAGGGGGATCATAAACACTGGAATTTCTAATTAACCAACAATGTCCGTTTCCACTGAACGGCCCGAGAGGTAAATGAGCTGTGAACGTTACAAGGGAGAGACGGGAAGCTGAACTGTGGCGCGGCAGAAGGTAGCTGTCGGAGAAACGTGTTGCGCATATAGCAGATGCGGTAAGTATGCGTGGGCAACAAATTTCAAAAGTGCGTTGGCCATTTAATTTCCACGCCACCTTTTCACGAAACGCATTGTCTGACGCTAACAAAAATGCACATTCAATGTTTCCCTCGGTTGTGACGCTAAGGAGGTTCTGGGGAGACCACGTCCTCCAGAATATAAGGGTGTCCAGTTTTGTAAACAAAAATCATTTAAAATGGAGATGCGCTAGTGTGCAAAGAAAAGCAAAAAACTGGGCGACACTTAGTCTCAGTAGCTCGGGTGGTATACAAGAAAAGAGGGTTCGAATCCCGATCGAACTACCATCCTCTACTACATTTCTGCATAATTCTTGCACAAGAGCCGTAGAGGTGCGGTCGGTCGGGCGTTTCACAGCCACTTGGGGGATTCGGGTTCGATTTCAGGTATGATTGATTTCAGGTGAGATTTTCCCGCAATGTTCCTGAATGAAGAGATTCTGGGTTTCACTAAGCCTATAATAAATGGGTATATGGCGTGGCGGTAAAGACGGCTGAGGTATGGTGCTGATCACATCACCTCTACAAACGCGTGAGATTGTGTTTGTCGAGCTCTTCCTCCACTCCGCCCTGTTGTGTGTTCACGGCATGATGCAATGCACGGAGCAGCTTTACCTTGTACGATGCGTACACGTGGGTTAAGTCATAAGTCATGGCAACTATTTTTTTTCTCGCAAACAGGGGACAACACTAAAAATCTAAGATCTACGTTTGAAAGTGTATGGAAAGTACTTTCGAAAGAAGCCACCAGATGATGTATGTGAAGAAAGGTGGGGTAATAAGCACGCACCCAAGTTCAGTGAAGCAGGAGCAACGTTCGTACGTTAAAACAGCAGTTTTTCCCGGCAGAAATGCACGGGAATGCCATACAGAGCTACGGGAAGCACTGGATGTGCATGCCATGCCCTACCGAACAGTGGATAACCTGGGCGAATACTCTGAAGGTTGTTAAACAGTGTAGTCTTGTATACTTCTTGTTGCCATAATAAAACAATGTTGTCCAAAGTGTTGCCCACGAGACGAGACGAGACGAGACTTTGGTCTGTCCCGTCCCGTCTCGTGAAAATGCTGTCTCGTCTCGTGTCTCGTCTCGAAAATATTCGTTTGTCCCGTCTCGTGTCCCGTCTCGAAGGTTTCTGTCCCGTCTCGTCTCGTCTCGTTTTGTCTCGTCTCGTCTCGTAAAAGTGATCCGGGATATCATGCCAACAAAAGTCAAAAGTAGCAGAAACACGAAATATTTTTCCGGAAAGTGGGATAAAGCTCCAAATATTTTACCCATTGAGTGGTGAGAATAAATAAGGTTCGTTAATCATGAGGACATTAATATTAAAAATGCAGTTTGTTGGTTACTGATTGCTAGGTATCTTATGAAATCTACCTTGTGATTTTTCTGGCTTCCCTACAAGAGTGCTCTTTTTCATTACTGCTATACCTTTTTGGAAGTCTTGAAATGTTTTCCACTAGACCTTCTTTCTTTCTGAATGTCGAACTTCCGTGCACTATGAAAATGTACATTTTTTGTTTAAATTCTAAGTTTGGCGCTGGCGAGCTACAAAAAAGTTTTTAAATGTGTAGTACGAACACAAAAGACTATTTAAAATTTCAATACTTAGTATATTACAAATAGAAAGCATTTATTGTTCTTAATATTGTTAAACATATTCTATCACATAAGTTTCAAAAAGTGGTTCTTTGTGATTGTGCTGTTTCTTATGCTCAGCTTATGACGCACATAGTTCTTTGTTTTCCCTTTAGCCTCTAAGTCCGGTACCACCACCGCTTGATCTAATTTATCCTTCGGCAGGCACTCATCTAGAAATATATGTCGGGGGAGGGTGTCCGAGCCAAGTTTTTCAGAAAAAAATATAATAATAACATTAACGACAACAATTAAGCAAATGTTTAAATTAATACATTAATATAATTCATAGGTCTATTCACTTGAATATGTAAATTAATCAATTATATTATTGTTATTGCATGAAATGTTACAAAGATGGTAGAAGAATAGTAATATAACAGCACGAATATTAGCTAATATCTAGCTTACGTGTAGTTAATAAGATCGCCCAAAATTTGCATAAAAACAGCTGTCCTGGTAAGAAAATTAATGTAAAAAAAGGTGATGAATTAAATATTTGCTGAATAACAAAAAAAGATGTTACATCCAGTTGACGAAAAATAAAGTTCCTGATTAATATTTTATGCTCATTATTATAAGTAGTAGCGTACATAAAACTTCATTGATACTGTCATTCAAAGCAGTATGATCCCAATAGAATCCTTGTTTTCTAGTAAGTTCGGCAGGAATATGTAACCCTCGATTATGCTAAACAAATATATTTTTGGTTTAGCTAGAGCAAGGCCCCAGGAGGATGCAAGAAGCCATTCCTGCAAAAGTGTATGTTTTACGAAGCGAAGAAACGTGACAAAACCACCACGTATGGAAGGCAAACTTGCATATATTTTATATCGCACATTTACAGAGGCGTGCTTCCTGAAGTTACATAAATCCCAACTTCAATGATTCTTTTAGATACTATAGTTGAAAAAAATATATTTAGACGCACCAAAAGTACGTCATTATCAGATTATGCATATAACGTGTTATTGGAATCAACATATTTGTGTAAATTGGGTGCCTCCCCGATGGCGTAGTAATAACGTCGAGGTCTTGTAATGAAGGGTCCTCGCGTCGATACTCAATGGAGGCACAAAGTGGATCGGATCGCACTTTAAACTGTAGGTCGGTTCGCGATTTAGCCTATTTGTGAATCAAGTGGACTATAAAAAAAAGAAAAACAATATCAACCTTAAGAATATTAGAATCCACTAATTCACCCACAGGTAAGTCAAATTTCACATATCCCTCTTCATCCTCGTTCATAGACTTCCTGCAGTACTCTTGTGCATGTGTGTTGCATCCCACCAGGTGCGAGAAATGTGAAGAGTTATTCTTTCCCTGTACAGCGTTATTTCTTTTCATAACAGTAAGGCTAAATTCTCGTTTTATCTGAACTTTTAAAAAATGTGCAAAATAAGTCTATCTTTAAACAACCACCCTTTCTCGTGTATGTGTAAAATAATCCCACTCTGTCTCAGAAAACCTCTTCGTACGATCAAATGAAGGAAAGAACTCTCAAATCTCAACAATTATAAATTCTTGCTTAAATTTCCTATAATTTATACAAACAGTAGCACATATCACCGAAACACTGTCAACAGCTAATGTTACTTTCCTCGCCCTAATAAATTTACTTCCAACCAGTGACGGCGCTAGGGAAATGTGACTCTTTTTATTGCCCCTCCCTTGCATCAACCTTCATTCCTACTTTAGGCCTGGATTTATGGCACTTACCCGCTACTGCAGGTCAACCTCGCCCCTATGTTTGGTGTTTGCCTCCTGAAGCAACGGTGTTCATTGTTCAAAGCGAAACCTCTGTCAGTGGAGAACGGCGAAAAATAGTCTCGGAATACACCCTGGTTGTAAACAGGCTCCCGCCACACTGACATTGCTGTCAGCTTCCCTCTGAAGTTCGATAAAACTACTTTGTGAAATGTGTTTAGTAACAAGTGAAAATATATACAGTAGATACTACATCTATTTTGCTCATAAACTTGAAGGCTAAATTTACAAAATAAAAAGAAAAGCTACAACATTCCTTCATCTGATTTACAGAAAGGCTAATCGAGACTCGACCCACAGTTTAAAGTGGGATTCAAATCACTATCTGATATCGGGTATCGGGTATCAAACCCGGGACCCCTTGATTACAAGGCGACGACGCTACCACTGTACCATCGGGGAGTCCCCTCATAGAACAAAGTTTCCTTCTACGACGATTATGCAGAACTTAGTGACCTTGCTTCATTTCAAATCTATTCTATATCAGCCTCAGTATTTCGTTATTACAATCCAAGGAATAAATAGTATTCTCCTTAAATAAGAAATAAATAAATAAAAAAAACATTGTAGCCTAAATAATCTTCAAACGGACGTAAAAGATCTAATCCAACCACCTGTAGAATGCCTGAGGTAAACAACAAGAATTTTTTCAACAAAGACAGGGCCTCCCCCATGGCGCAGTGGTAGCGTCATTGCCTTGTAATGAAGGGGCCCCGGGTTCGATGCCCGGTGGAGGTACAAGTGGTTCGGATTCCACTTTAAACTGTAGGTCCAGTCCCGATTAGCCGCACTGTGCATAAAGTGGACTTAAAACAGCAACTCAACAAAGACATTTCCGAAATTCCCATAACATTCTAATAATTTCGCAACCCGTGCAAATAATCATGTGGTAAAATCTTGTCATGGTTCCCTGTAAACACTAAAAATCACCAAATTACTTCTCTCTATATTTCCCGTATTTTCTCCTCCTCTTTAGCTCTCAGCTGCTCGGAGTGGGATAATGTAGGATTACTTATCCCTAATTATCTCCTTCTCTTAGTCTTGCTAATATCTTGGACTCCATAATAACTTTCCATACAACTCCTTATCAATTTGTACTGCCATGTTTCCTACAATGTTTTTCCTACTTCCTAATAACAATCACTTCTGTACACCCTTTGATGTAAAAATTAAATAATAAAAATAAACCATATCCGTCGGTCCGTTTATCTTTCCAACCTATAGAGCTGAGACTATTTTTACAAGATAAACCTCGGACGCAGACATTCCACGATCTTTTGGCCCCTCCTTCCACCTTCTCTACCTGCCCTTTTACTTGATGTTATTCAAAATTGTATTTGTATCTGGAGTACTATCGTAACATAAAATTAATAACCTGGAATAAATTGAAAAACAAAAATGGGGAGTAACTCTGTGTGTCGAAATAGTATTGAAAATAAGTTTAGGTATTCATTCATTACTCTCTCTAGAATAGTCTTCTTTTGACTTAATACACGCTTATTAACGTTTCTAATTTAAATACTTTATTCGAAGCAAACAAGTATTTGCAACTGATTAAATATTTTGCTTTTATTTTTTCGAGACATTCGAGACGAGACGAGACATTTCAAAAGCCGTCCCGTCCCGTCTCGTGTCTCGTCTCGAAAACGAGACGAGAAAGGCATTCCGTCTCGTCCCGTCTCGAATTTCAAAAGGCTTGTCCCGTCTCGTGTCTCGTCTCGAAAACGAGACGAGACACGAGACGAGACGGGACATGTCCCGTCCCGTGAGCAACACTATGTCCAATGTCCTGTTTTCTGCCTCTTCCTTACGAGAGTCTCCTGTATCCAGACTTCATCTGGTGGCTTCATTCGAAGGTTTATTCCATACACTTTCATACGTATATCAGATGTTTCGTGTTGTCCACTGTTCGCAAGAAAAAAATAGTTGTCATGACTTATGACTTAACCCTCGTATTAACTGTATTAACCAACGTACTAACAATACTCTATAAAATAGAATCCAGGGTATACTACGTGGAAGGGAGGTTGAGATTGTCTTCAAAAAGGGGTCACCTCTTACATCCCTTCTTGCACTTCTGCGTACTCCTATGAAGTGTTGTATTTTTTTATTATTTAGCGTAGCTTCTTGATTTTTAAGTTAATCGCGTCGATAAGGATATGTTAGAAGAAACTGTGAAAGATACACACCAAATCAACTCGGAATCTTCGATGGCGAGATGGAAGTCAACCACTGAACGCGCTCGGGCACTATGGTAGCTGTGGACATAGTTCACAAAACCATACATTCTAAATGCCGACACAACTAAAATCGCTGCTGTACAGTAGAGTAAATCCGTGCTCTTCAAAGACACCGATTTCATTCCGGAGCCTCGCTAAACGAGACCACTCCGCGAGAGAAGTCATTGGCCTTTGTGGGACTTCCTCTGCCCGGGGAACGGGACCGCTTCCGACAAGGAAACAGCAGAAGACAACGATGCTCTTAGGTAAACAGACCGGGAACTGTCCGAGGGCAGCAGAGGGTGATCCAAAAGGAAGCATCTTCCACGGTTTCGGTGCAAATTTATGTCGCTGCCGAACAGAGCCGAGATTGTCGAGGTGTCGGGGGAAGGGGGGGGACACGAAGAAAAACACTGCAGCTTCAAATAATCCACGACCGCATTCTCTTGGCTGTTAGAGGAATAACTGGTGCGTGCCTATAAAAAATAACTAAAGAAGTTGGAGCTGTGCTCACGACAACATTTCATCCTCATTAGCTAGCAAGCAGGCCACAATTGCCTCGTCGCAGATTGTATGCACAAGTCTCAATTAGAGGCGAGAAGGTAAATTATGAGTATTTGAAAATAAAATCCTCAGGAAAATATTTTCGACCTAAAAGGGATGAGGAGACAGGTGAGTGGAGAAGGTTACATAATTTAGAACTTCATAATTTGTATTCATGTCCAGATATTATTAGAATAATTAAATCATGACGACTTAGATGGGCAGGCCATGTGGCACGAATGGGAGAGGAAAGAAGAGTTTACAGGATTCTTGTTGGGAAACCTGATGGTAAGAGACCTGTGGAAGACCAAGACGAAGATGGAGGGATAACGATGAGATGGACCTAAAGGAAATCCGTAAGAATGGAAAAGATTGGATTGATCTTGCCCAGGAGAGGGCAGATGGAAGGCGTGTGTTGCTGCAGCCATAAACCTTCGGGTTTAAGAAGGCTAGAGAGCTAGTACGTTAGAAGGTATCTCCTGATATAGCTAGAAGCCAATTGACTTCTTCGGAATGTTACGCATAGACTGAAGCGACAATTGCCACACCCCTCCTCAATCTAAAAAAGCAGTCACTGCGCATGCGCAACTAACAGACCGATGCGGTGCAGTCCGAGGGACACGCAAGCTGCAAGCGACACGTGTAGAATGTAGTGTCATTCCGGTGCGAAAGGATTAATTTATTTCTGAAGGTTCGTATCAAAGTGACAAGTGTCGCTTAACGCTGGTGGCTTGTCATTTCGGTCTGAAAGCTCTCTTACGGTATACCGTCGCCATATCCACACTGAGCATCAGTAATTCCATTCTGCTCTCTAACACTACCCTACCAGTACGAAACCATTCTATACGCAGAAGGGATTAAAATAAAAGTGAATAAATGTTTGCTTGTTTTTCTTTTTAGTCTACTTTATGCACGAATATGCTAATCGGGACAGGATCTACAGTTTAAAGTGAGATCCGAATCGCTATGTCTCCACCGGGTATCGAACCCGGGATCCCTAGATTAAAAGGCAACATAGGCCATCCGGGAGGCCGCAAAAGTGAATAAAAATGGACAGTTTGGGCTCTCAATGTTAATTGATTTGGTTTATTTATAAATTTTACTTCGCTTTCTGCCACTTTTGGCTTATCGCGAGGCCCTGGAGTCGTAGCGCACTATGCTAACCAGTCCGCCACGGAGGTCTGCTCTAACTGTGTTGAACTTACTGTACCTAATTATAACCAGAAGTGCACTTAAGTAATCAATTTAGTTACTACACACACTATTGAAAGTGACGCAAGCTTAAGGGCGGTGGCTAAAAAAGAGTGTGCCAGTAACTTGTGGATTGCAAATAATAACCCCTTTACACGTTTCAAATCTTTGTGGAAACTGTGCACACTGCAGTTGAATGTACCCGCTGTGCAACTAAGTGGAATGTTCAACACAGCGCAAGGTCTCTTTTTAAACCGAAAATGAGTGAAAGCTAGGCTTCAAATGTCAATCTTAAGATCAACAGAGAGTGATCGCTTGTTACCTAATAGACAAACAGTAGTTTGTGGCACACGACCAGAGAAAATAACAGTTATGTTGCAGTCTGGATGAATAGCAGAAAAGATTGCCGTAACTAACACTTACCAAAAGATCATGCGCATGTTAAAAATCGCATTTACCTAGAAAATTATTCCATGCAGAGTCAGAATAGGAACTACAATGGGGTGGTGGAATGTCATTATTCTCCATCCACAACAAAGACGAAGTTAATGCAAACAAGACCACGTGACTTATGAGAAATAGTTCCTTAATTTCTTAGTTCTACATCTTATCTTGCGATTAAATAAACTATTCACTTTTATTTCACATCCCTTCTGCGTATAGAATTGTTTCCTGGTGGTAGACTAGTGTTAGAGAACAGAATGGAATTAGTGATGCTCAGTGTGAATATGTCGACGGTATACAATAAGAGCTTTCAGACCGAAATGACACACCACCAGCGTTAAGCGACAATTGTAACTTGGAAACGAATCTTCAGAAATAAATGCAACATTCCGTATGGAGTGACGCGGTATTCTACACGAGTCGCTTGTCGCTTGCGTGTCCCTCGGACTGGGCCATTTTCTCAATACGGTACGGTGCTACAACATGAATATAGCAGCTACGCTAATATAAGTGCTATGGCTCCATCCCGTGCCCTGTATCCCTACTCGCAAGATTCCCGCACAGTTGTCACTAGAACAGCCAATAGGATTTCTGAAAAGTTACATGTATTACCTACATTGACTTCGGTTTTACAACGGGCAGAGAATAGAATAGTTCCGTGAGTAAAATACCCGGCCTGGAAACAAAAAGAATAGGCAATGCTTAATATGGGAATACAGGCTGCATTGGAGTAATCTAAGCTCGGTTAAATGTACAGATGTGGAAGATACACATCAACTGGAGAAGTTTCTTTCCATTATTTAGCTATAGCTCTGAGCACATCGTCCCAGGAATTCCTTTCAGGCGTAGTTAAGAAAGATGCGTGTCAAAATTACTTTTCGACTCCAAGGACCTTCCTCAGAGCTTTCGTTATGAATTCGTGACGACGATGATCATTGAGGAGAGTTGAATGCAAACCGACAATTATTACTATCAAATTAATCACATTTTGTATTTTCACAGATCGCATTGGGCCCAGTGAAAATAAAGCTATAAAATATACAGAAATGATTGATTTTCTTTTAATCTTGATTGATTTTGGTAATCAATAAGAATTTACAATCCTGTACTGCCATCTATGAACGAATATACAAGGTGACGTGTGCGACTTTTGTACGAAAAATGTGAAAGTAATTTGTTAATAATTCATTTCATATATTTGTGAATAAAGTAAGTTTTTTTTTCTAAATTATTTTGGAGTAAGGGTCACATATTGATCATGAAATATTCCAGTGATTATTGCGTGGAAATTAGTATGTGACGCCTTTGTGCAGTGACAAAACGTCTTTGAGTCATTGATTGTGAAGTGTTTGTTGGTATGTTGCCCATATTTTTGTCACATGTTCCAAACAGGCGCAGTTTCAATTTCATGCAATTTTGGTTTTGACACACTTTCATCTTTTCTTGTGACAGAATTATGTTTCTAGTGACGTGTGACAATTTTTGTGACGTACGTGACTCAAATTTTGCCAACTCTGATTAGGCAGAATAATTTAAATACAGCATGTTCACACAAAATGTTTTATTTACAAACTAAACTGGAAAACATAAAAGAGGTACTTGCCGACCTCCGTGGCTGAGTGGTTAGCACAGTGCGCTACGATGCCAGTGGTCCCGGGTTCGAATCCCGGCCTGGGTATGAGTGTTGTTTGCGGGTGTCCCTTCATCAATTTCATATCACCATTCATTCTCATCGCCGCAATTAGCCAAAAGTGGCAGGCAAGCGAAGTAAAAAATAATAATAATAATCAATAAAGCATTTCATTTTCCTTGTTTGTAATTTCAATGATATTCCAAAGCTTCTCTAAAATTTACATGTGTTAGCGATAATAGTGTGTACCAGAGTTTTCGATTTCCTAATGGAAGTAGGGTGTCGAGGTCAGCCTGGTGACCTGTTGGCCAGTCCCACGTTGCTCCATACGAACATGTTTATGTGCCTCTCATCCAGAAATTTTATGATTGATTGACTGATTTGGTGGTTTAAGTCTACTTTATGCACAGCAAGGCTAATAGGGACTGGACCTACAGTTTAAAGTTGGATCTGAACCACTGGGTATTGAACCTGGAACCCCTTGATTACAATAAGTAACTTTATAAGCAGAACAGACTTCATAGAATCGGGTATTCATGAATTCGTGATATCATAATTGGCGCGTCGCTGTACAAGAAATACTATGCGAAAATTTATGCACCTGGTTGTACAAAAGAGATTAAAATATATTAATTTTAAGAAATATATAAAAAATATTACTGCCGTATTCTTGCAGCACATAAAACGTGCAATATTTCACTTTCTCTACAAATTTATATGCTACTAATTTCACTACGACGCCAGAGGTCCCGGGTTCGAATCCTGTCCGGGGCATGAGTGTTTGTGAGTGTCCATTCATCACTCATCCCAATTAGCCAAACGTGGCACAAAAAATATTAAAATAAAGCAAATCAATCAACCGGCTAGGTGGTAGAGCACGTTAGGTTGTTGACTTTCGATCTCGCCATCGAAGTTCCTGGTTCGAGTCGAACACAGACCCGCTTCGTCAAATTCATCTAATCATCACACATCGTCGCGATTAGCCAAAAGTGGAAAAAGAGTGACGAAAAATAACACATACATACATTTGAAAAATCTATTCTTTGAATGTAAACAAAGGCAGCGACTTGTGAACTTGCTTACTGGTTAACTCTTGACGCCTGTACGAATGCATTAGCCATCTACATTTGCCGTCAAGTCTGTAGGGAGGGTGCTGTAAGCTTAGAAAACAAGAAGCTAAAAAGAACGGTGCACCATATGGTAAGAACAGCATAAATCCCAAGAATGGATCCTCTCAATCACCGCTCTCCATTCGCCAAACCAGCTACAGTAAACATTACAGCGCATGCGCCTCCCTTACCGAGATTTTCAGAAATAGAACAGTTAAGAAACAGAGCTCTAGCATGATAAGCATTGTACATGTGGAAAGTGTAAAGGGAACCAATCTGGAACTGCTTGATTACGGATATGCAGTTTTAACCTTTCAACAGCCACGCTGCCGTGTAATTCAATCTTCACATAGTTTGTCCTTTGCCTTAAATACGTAACACAACGTATTCTCTGAAGATACATAATGGGCAGAAAGACTACACAGAACAAATTGTTGGAAAACAATGCGCACGTTGACGTCAACAGCATCGTAAGACAGCAACTTCGTTCTTCACGCAACTTGAGTGCAACGAATTCCACCACTGTGCATGAAGCCTGTTGTTCGACACAGATACGTTCACTGTGAGCCAAGAAACATTTCACATCCAACAATTTTCAGCGAAACAGCACATAGTTGAGTGACGTCCTCTCGACAGTAACTTATGTAATGGAACAACTGACGGAGAAGATAGGTCACGCTGAGATCGCAACTCTGTTGTTATGGAACCGTAGAAAACGCTACCTGCAGCTGATCCTTTTAAAGATGCCCCCATTCATTTCTCCAGGGATCCCAAGTGAGCCTCTGTCATTGTTCTTACATTCACCTGCAGGTTGCTTTCTCGTGCAGTTTAGTGGTGTTCGGATAGCACTCTTGGTGTACTTTCCAAGGGGAAATGTGCACATATTTATGGTGAATAAAGGTCAAATTTTAGGCACAAAAACTGAACACATCTTGAGATCAAAAAAAGTTATTTGTAAAGTGGCAAATTTCGACTTGGAAACTATGCTTATTACACAAAATAAGAGTGTTGTCTCCAATAGCACATTCCTGAGCTTCATCTATGTGAAATCCAAGGTTCTCTGTCTTCATTGTCTCATTGAAATTCATTGAAATATCAAATTAAAATAATCTTGATAAATTTTGTAATGTTAACTATTTTGCATTAATTAAAATATTAGAGTTAAACAGTTGTTCTAAAAAGGTAACTAACAAATTAGATATTGATAACCCGTGAAAAAAAACTCCTCATTGCAAAATCATAATGAAGTAAAGTTGAAATGTTACATAAATGTGCTTGTTTATTTGAACTGAAATAAAAGTGTTCATAATAGTAACAAGCAATGGACCCTATCAAGGAAATTTGCTGTGGTGATAAAAAAAAAAAAGCTATTTTACCAAGTTTAGCTACGTGCACACGATGCCCAGGATCCTGAACGTTTATGCCTCATGAATAAGGAAAGGATTTTAAGGTGCAAAATTATGGTCAAGAAAGGGGGGGAAAAAGATTCTGAGAATGTTTTCAAAAAGGTGTAAAAAAATTGCTGATAAAATCTGTATATAATGCGCGCGGACCGCATCGAGAACTGTGGCTCTGCCGAATAGGTTTTGTTGATGTTCGTGTTTTCTCTCGCGGGTTTTGCCAGATTATCTTGGGAACTATTGGGGCTGCAATGATTATATTATACCATTTTGTAGCTCTCATTCTGGTATACAAAATGAGACTTAGGATTTTATGTAGATGCTCAAGACAAGTGAAAATCCATTATTTTTCTGTCCAATTCTTTTAAACAAAACATGGAAGAAAAGGCAGGAAAAAATGTGCTGAAGCATCAAAAAGGGAGTAAAAAGTGAATAAATGTGCTAATCTCACGAAAAGGTTCAACAAAGTGTGTTTATTTTACTTGATTCCATGTCCTGAAATACATACCTCGAAGCATCGGTACGAAAACAGCTACATTTTCGGAAAGATGCTGCACCTTAAAATCTCCTCCCTACTCATGAATATATTATTTCATAGCACCAACTTGGGATGAGACAAGACAACAGTAGGCAGATCTCTGTCTTCACTCGAGTTGTAAATGCCTCTTGCAATCATCTCGGTTCTGAAGGGCGAGTCTGATCTTGTCTCGCGTAGTATAAATAACACAGCTAACAACAGATCAGTGCACAAAACTTTCACAGCCTTAAGTCATTAAGCAAACATTTTTTCCTAATAGTGTTTTAATGTTTGACTCCTCGTTTCCACGCCACAAACACTTGAGAAACGGGACTTTTGTCCTGAATGTATTCATATTGCACAGGCTCACTTTGTAATTGCTATATACATAATATGTGACTTTCATATAAATAATCAGATAGATAATCCGTTTGGGGGTCTCATAGTTACATAGTAAGATTTGGTTTAAATAATGTTTTCAAATATATACCAACCGAGAAATTTAATCTCGTTTCGATTTTACAGAGGTTCATCCCGTTCTCGTCTCGATAAATGTCGAAGGGTCTGGTCTCAGCACCGACATAATAAAGTCGAGGAAAATCTACAGACAAAACTATCAATCAAATTCCGTCGACGATTTGTTCACGGGCTTTAGCCAATCTCGAAGAATTCGAACCAGGAACCAGTCACTTAAGAAAAGTGACCGGGGGGGGGGGGGAGAGGATCCCGGACTAATCTCTCAAGACAAGATGCACCAGGGAAAGGGAATCCACCAGGGGCTTTAAACCGTTCGAAGATTCCACGCAAGACGAAAATTCCTTGGCTGCCGTAATTTACAATGCCTGGGGGTAAGAAGCCCTTGGGATGAGCGAAGGTAAAAAAGAAAAAACAAGGTGCGAGCGCATTGCACTGAAAAACCAGTTGGAGAAACGAGTTTTCGGGACTTGAAACTGTTGTGTTCTTCGTGATAAAGAAATCAAGGCCTCGTCCTGTCTCTCCCCCTCAATCCACAGGATTAAAAGAACTGTTGGATTCTCTCCGATCTGCATGCTTCGGTCTTCGGTAATTGTGAACGTGCCTCCGCGTACTTTGCTACAACTGCAATCCTTCGAGAAAAAAAAAAAATCGGTCCTGAACAGTGTTGCCAATTGTGTTAAAATTCCACTGTAAACAGCAACATTTTGAAAATCACCTTTTGGCATTCTTAGTGTACAGACACAGACGTAAACTGACAGACAAGTGTTACTGCAGAGAAATAATTGACAAAGCATGTCCCATTGACCATCCTTTTTCCCAGAATTGATACCCAAGATCAGCGGTTTATCCACAAACCACAACACTTACAAAGGCTCAATTTACAGTTATTCTGGCTCTAAATTTACCCTTGCACCCTCCTAAATACAAACTTACACCTCCCCCCGATGGAAAATTCTGGATAAACCCCTGCCCAAGATATTCCGTGATCATCATAGGCACGAAATTTGACAGAGGGAAAGGCAAGGTTCGTCTATTAAACAAATTCATCAAATGTGAGGCAGAGTATCAATTGGCCACACGAAATCACTCAGATAAGTTGTTTTTTTTTTTCAGTTTTCTTTCCTGAAGAGTTTACACTCGCACGGTTACAAAAGGCTCATTAGAACAGAATATAGCAGGAAGCTGATGATTTAATCCGAAAAATAGTAAGTGAATATTTTCCATTTCGCATCATTTTTTTCACTACATTCTTTCTTGTTCCCACATGCACAAAACAGAGAAAGCTTCCACAACAGGAAAGCAACTTTTCTTGAACATTTTTTGTCTGATCTTTCCGTTCAATGCTACAAGACTTCCTCTTGATCCATGTTGTGTGTAAACCTACGATACAAATCCAATATTACCAATTGCAAATACTGACAGACTATTCTCCATTCACTGCAAGAACAAATTTAATATTAACCAAGTGTCATCTGAGAAATGGTTCCTTTTCCTATGTGCTAGTTCAGTCCTAATCTTGCCAATGAATATATTATTTGTCGTAGCTGTACAGCTCTAATACAGGTCTAAGGTCAAACAGCTTCAATATAGCAGCTACGTTGAGTGAGGTGGCTTTATCATCTGCAATATAATCCTACGCGAAAAATTCCTGCACAGTTGTCATTCAAATAACCAATACACCAGTCACGTGTGTTTGTTTACGTTGACTTCATCCATACAATGGACGGAGAATGGATATTTTGAGCTGATTCTGTGAGAGAGAGCCTGTTGATTGTAGTAAGTAGGGCTACGATTTTCATGACTTAGCATTTTTTTTTTTTTTTGGAAAGGTGATGTGTTCCCTAAATATATAGAAATTCATATTATGAAGAAACTATTTGAATTAAGGTGCTTTTTAAGGGCATATTTGGCCATTTCTATGTGATAAAGCATATTTTGATGGATTTTCGGTCATATTCAGCATATTTTCGCTTTTTCAATAAATATACAGTCAGTTTCCAAGTGGATTCGTCCTTACTCCCATGTTCACTCCAGGTTTTTTTTGGACTGCAGATTTTTTTTTATTTTTAATTGAAAATTTACAGAAAAGTATTCATTGTGCATTTCAACTCATCAGGGCCCACAAAGTGAACTAAAAATACTGGGTGTCCCACTTAAAAGTGGTACGCCTAACATTCATTCTGGCGTTCACAAATAAATGGGTGGAATCAGATTAATGTAGTTGCCTACACTGAAATATCGCATTACTTGAAGTCACACGTAATTGTTGAGTTGCGTTCGACAGTTTAAAAGTGATTGTTTGCGGAGATTATTATGCAAAAGTTTGCGGAGAAATGGTGCAGTTCGCAATTGAACACCGGATAGATATTGTTGAATTTTACATAAAGACAGGGTCCATTAAAGAGACTAAAGAAATGTTTGTGGCGAAATACGTCGGTATGAAGCCTCCCACAACCAATGCAATTCAAAAGATGTATAACAAATGGAGGACTACAGGATCCGTTAGTAATGTTTTGAAGAAGAAGCGTCCCACAGTGACGACCCCGGTGGTAATGGACAGAATTCGCAGTAACATATTGAGAAGCCCCAAGAAATCGATACGAAGATTATCTCAACAAGTTGGTGTATCCCGCACAACATGCCATCGTGTACTAAAAGAGCTCCACTTCCGACCATTTCGTGTGACCGTAGTGCATGAATTGAAAGAACCAGACAAAGCTAAACGAGTTACTTATTGCAACTGGATGTTATCTTCGATTGCTGATGGTTACTTGGATCCAATGCTCTTCTTCATGACAGATGAAGCTTGGTTTCATCTTTCTGGTTACATCAACTCACAGAATTGTAGATTTTGGTCACAGGATAACCCACACGTCGTGCATGAGGAACGTCTTCACCTAGAGAAGATAGGCGTTTGGTGTGCAGTGTCGAGAACACGCATTATCGGACCAATTTTCATTGAAGAGACTATCAACAGCGAAAGATATCTGCAGATATTTGAGTCGTTCTATGCACAGTTAACAGAAAATGAAAAAAGACACGGCGTCTTTCAACAAGATGGTGCCACTGCCCACACCTCCAACCAGAGTATGACCCGTATAAGTGAAGTGTTTCCCGAAAACAGGCTTGTCAGCAAAAACCTTTGGCCTCCGCGATCGCCGGACTTAACATCTTGTGATTTTATTTATGGGGAGCTCTGAAAGGAAAAGTGTACGCTAATAACCCTCATACAATAGACCAACTGAAAGAGAACATCACAAACGAGATAAATAACATCTCCCCTGAAGAATTACGACGTGTTTCTCAGAACATTGTACTGCGAGCGCAGCGATGCCTGGATGCTGGTGGATGGCACTTTCAGCATTTGTTATAAACCAGACAGTTTTACAGTTTTACACAGTAAGTGTACCTAACCTAACATAAGATGTGAAAATGTAATTATATGATGACACATGTCTTGAAACTCTGCAGTATTTACATATGAAAAAACAATTCAACTAATATGAAAAGCAGTCAGTGAGTCGTACCACTTTTAAGTGGGACACCCGATAGTATGTATATGAAAATATTTCAGCATAAGTTAGATATTGATGTTTGAAACAGTCTAGTTATAAGGGCATATTTTTCAAATTATAGTGCATATTTTGTAAAATTTTAGGTCATAAGAGCATATTTATTTTGTATATTTTGGCGATTTTTAGGTCATAAAAATCGTAGTCCTAGTAATAAGATTACAGCGACCATAACAGTTGGAGACATTTCGCCTTGCACAGTTGGCAACGCTGGATGCAGGCACCCTTTACAGAACAGACTCTTTGAACGCTTGAAGTACTCGGTGAAGAGCATGCCTCATTGCAAGAGTTCCGGGTTATTTGCGCGACGATCAATCCGCCCTCACAATTGATAACAATTCAATCACTGCCTGGGAACATCGAGAATAGGACAGCGCAAGCAAGACAATTAATGTTATATCCAAGACCGGCTGGAAATCGGGGCAACGTTCCGTTACGTCTATCGGCAGCAAATTTGCGGCTTCGCAGATAACGATGCTTCTTGCCGTGGAGGAGGAAGTTCGCAAGGTAGTCATTTGGCGAGGGTAACTACTGGCATGAGTCTTTAGTTGTGTGGGGCCCTTCCACGACTGTGGGCGGCCGTTGTTAAGGATGCAAGAAGTGACGACACTGAGATGGAGTCCCCCACCCCTAGGCACATACACGCACTTAGAAATTTTTGCTGTTCTTACTGCATGAGCCGCGGTGTTCTAGTCGGTAGAGAGCCTGACTGCCTCGCGGGAGACCCGTGTTCGACTCCCGGGGTGGGTGATCCAAAGTCGACATTTTTCCGGCCCTGTTCCCGCATAAAGCGGCTCTGGGGCTCGCCCAGCCTCAAATCAATGGGTACCTGGGGACAACCCTTGGGGTAAAAGCGACTGTAGTGTGGTGCTGATCACATCACCTCCAAAATGGCCTAGATCGAGAATGGTCCACCCTACCCCACATCCCCTAAATATGCATTCAAGGCACGGTGCTATATGTACCGGGAATTTTACCTTTTATGATGTGTCGCTTTTTCTACCTCTAAGCTAATCGTGACTGTGATGAACAACCCAACCCAGTTTTAAAAATATATTCACAGAATGGACTCTTTTAAAAATATATTCACAGAATGGACTCTTTTAAAAATATAACAGGATGTAAGGGGTGATTCTCCGAGAAAGCTCCTAAAGTCAACTAAAAAGTCGACTGGCTAACTGCTTCTTGTAGGCCAACGAGGCTCTGGCGACTGGAACCGCGACCAGGATAATCCTCTGTGGGATTGTATTGTCCTGTTTATCCTTATGTGTGCTGCGTGAACCTTTACAGCCTTGGCTCTTAATCATGGTGTGGAGGTTTTATCTTCAGAGACAGTATAGCTTTAGTTGTTAGTAGTCTATGACAATATTACTTTTAGCAATTGATCTGGGTTTTTTAACAAACTTTATTTTTTGTATTAAGTTCCTGTCTTCTACTTTGTTTTAGTTAAGGGATTATTCCCGTATTGCGTGACGGGCACAAATTTAGGGTATTGGGGAAATGGCACATAAGTCACAATCTGTTGCTTTCACTTAAGTGACACTGAATCAGTTAAAGAAGAGATTATAACTATAATTTTATGTTGGGCATGTGTAAATATTATAAACAGTGATGCAACACATATATCCTGTCTATAGTACTATTTGCTATTAAAAGAATAAACGTCAAAAACTATCTGCTGTAAAATTGCATTTTTTGACTTAAGTGCTTTTCCCCGAACAGCCTAGAAATAGCCTATGTGGCTGACGTTCCCATAATTGTAAATCAATCAATCAATTAAGAATATCAGGATGCAATTCCTCCATATCCACGTAAAATACGACACTGAGGAGGTGAAAACTGCAAACTGTTACCAGCACTGCCACATTTTGAAGAGGGTATCGGCGTATTCTCCCATAAACCGCCAAGGATACAAAAATAATTTCAGCTAGCACTTGTTTTCCGGTGTAAATCATTTCGTAAAATTTAGTTATAGATGCACTGCACTTTAGGATAGAAATGGTGAAGTGAATGAACGGATCATACACTTCACGCACGCACAAGAGCCGTCACTAGAATCCGCACGCGCAAACGTACGCACAATGTGTTTCCAAAAAAAGAGCACAGACCACAATGATAAATTGCATTTCGCATCAAATGTAGGAGAATGGGGGGCTAATATTTCTGAGCACACACGAAAACGGTTAAGAGGCAGAGACCTCTGGCGGCGCAATGCGGAATTCACATGTCGCAGAAAAGGAGCACTCCGCGAAAAGGGTGATGCTTTGCATAAGGCAATAACAAACAAAAAGTCGAGACACAAAAAAAAACAATAACAAATGATCACCTCGTTTGCTGAGCCGGATCCTTCCATTGGAGCGGGCTTCCTTGGAGGTGTTGGCTCCCATGGTACATATACACGCAGTCAGGAGGTTCCACGCTCGTTGCTGTACACTTCCTCCTCCATCTCTTCTGTTCGTCTCGGCCACTCTTCCACCAAGAATAGAGCCGCGATTCGCAAGCGGTGCCACATGGCCGAACAGGACACGCTAGACCGACCCGATCCACGCCGGGCTCAGAGATGCACTGACTGGCTTCGCCGGTCGCCTCCGTCACGGCTCCCCCTCCTCTCTTTCCACCCGGCGCGGCGAAGGTGGAAGCACGCTGGCGGCCCCGGTCGGTTCCCCCACTCTGCCATTCTTACCTAGTTCGTCTGGGGGATACCTTGAAAAGCAATCTCATCGGATGTTCTGGGTCGCAGCCTGCGATATCAATTGGCAATTGTACCGGAGTCGTCAGCTTCAAAGTTTCGTCTTTTTGTGTTTGATGAGATGTCGACACTGCTAGCGAGTTCCGGAAAATATAAATGCTCAAAATACACTTCCAGAAAAAAATATATATTCCTTCCCGAATACAAAAAACAGCAGAATTAACATTCCTGGAAACATATAACTCTCAAGAATTTACTTCCAGAAAAATAATCACTGTAATTAGCTTCCTTAAAAACAGTTTTTCAAATTTACAAAATACTACTTCATCGATTAATATTCTTTTCTGTTATTATCTATTTATTTTTTCAATTTTCAGCGCCATTTTTAGTCTAGTCAAGCGGGTTAAATGGAAACTTAATATTAAATAATCGTTCAAAACTGCATTGCCTTCTAGGATGTCACTCTGGCACCACAATATCTAAAATCTCATTTCAACTGGTGCAGAACGGTTGGAAAAGTACAGCATTATACTTCGCTAATGTAAAATTTGAGATTTTTTTAGATCAACTGACGCACTGTTACTATAAATATGCATTTTAAATATAATTTGGATTGTTTTACTTAATTGCCAGGTCTTTGATAAATCATCATCTATCTGTCATCAACAAATTTCACTAAGCACCGTTCACTCATATTATCCACCTCCACCACACTACATTAACAAATTCTCATCTTCTATGAAAACTATCAGGTGCTGCAATATTTTCCTCTGCGTGATCCTTCTTTGTTTAACTTTAGAGGGACACTGTATTAAAAAGTCTGACTAAACTCTCTAATACCCAATCCTTATGTGGACCTTAAAGACTTACGTGATCCAGCGTGATATATAAATTGTGTGAAACCCTTCATTGCCGCACCTTTTCATTGGCCGACAAGGCAAAACCAACATAGCTTCATTGGTTAGCTTCTCAGTTTTCATTCCCTGGTATAATACAGATATTCGTAGCATGGGAAATGCTAAACAAGTCCAAATTATGTTTACAGGGTTTCCAGATAGACCAACTGCAGTGTATTCAGTGACTAGATAAGGAAGAGAATTGTAGGAACACGTAAAATAAAGGATTCAAACGCGAGCTACACCTCGATTCTTTCCTTCTATGAAATGTTTCTGTATTTTGCAACAGGTGACGTGAACATGGAAGTTGCAGCTATGTAACGCCGTGATGTATATGCTACCAACTTTACTACAACCAACAGCCTGGTTGCATATACACAAAGGAGCAACGAAACTTGATTTCAAATACTGAAACTTGTGGGAAAATAGTTATATATATTCAGTGGCGTGCCCAGAGGGGCACCCACCCTACTAGCTAATCTTTCCTTTACTTCTATCACTGTGAGGAAGTGTAAGATTTAGTGTGGTCATATGCCTAGATTACTTAAAAAGAATGCAGACCCACAAAAAATTCGCAAAATGATTTGACTGACTGAGAAAAGGGAAAGGTATACGCCCCCCTCTCCTTTCAGTCTTTGGCAGGGAAGAGTACAGTGCAAAATTTGTTCGGAAATAATTAATGTTACTGAAATAATCACATGCTGCATAATACTGAATATACTATCTCCCATTTCATACAATCAAATGCCCTTTTCTACTTTAATCATCGGATTTGCACAGTCAGTTGAATCCAACTTTAAAGTGCTTGAAACAATCCTTGCCTTTTCCAATTAAGAAAAATCGCATTCGAAAATCTCTCACGAATGGTGTGATGTTTTGAAGCCCTCCATTCTGATAGTAACAAACAATATACTTTGGTGAGGATTGGTGCTGCCGTTAAGAATGGTATTTTCCACCAGATCATTGTTTTTTCACCAAACCGCAGCTTATCTTCTGAGACCCTGAGCTGCTCTTTCAGAGTAAGTGATGACACATAACCTTCCCTCAGACCGGAATCCAGTATTGATCACTGTCTCGTACCCTCCACCAGAGAGCAGCACAGGCAGTCTCGTGCAATAAGACTAGACCGAAGCAGACTATCCAGTCGCGAAAAAAGCTATATCATGCAACAGCTGCTTCACGACCGAGTAGAGCTGTATATTAACGACAATTACTAATTGCAAGATAACAACGTCACGCTCAACTGCGTTATGCACTTCTGCACTTGGCACGTATCTTTATGAACGAGTTAACGTGTATGTTTGAACTTATTAACGTGTAATAATTTCGTACTTCACACTTCTTACGACACTCAAAATGATTTTGACCGGAGCTCGAAAATTACCGGTGGAAAGTCGCAAAATGTGACTAAGTTTTTACCTTTGGTTCTAACTCAATCTATCAGATCTCAATTTTCCGCGACTACACAATTCTGGTCCTCACAAACATAACTGAAATTCCTTGTTGTGTGATCCTAAAAATTTGCAAATGTGTGTTTCCGATACAAGAGTCTGCATCTGTTTTCGTGCTATTTAATGACATTTTGGTGTGTTTATGTTGTCATCTTCAAAGAGAAAAAACTGCAAGATAGGGAATTGGTATATCAGGTATTGAGAATGCAAATAACTCAAGGAAGACGTGAGAGATGGGGGAAAGATGGCGTAAGAAAGGTTGATTGACAAAGTTTAAAGGGAAATTTGTTGGTTGAATGCATTATAATGTTTCATATTATTATGAACTTTTATTATGCTACAGTTATTTTTAAACAAAACCCATTGTCTATTGTTTACATTGTAACCATTTCATTTGGATTGTTAGCAACAGATTGTACTTTAAATTTCAAAGAGATAAGTTGTTTCATAAATCGGCAATAATATTAACACTGTCACACATGTTCCTGTCGATGCGCGATCTTGAATCCATTACGTTATTTCCTGTTTTCTTTTGTAGGCCGAGCCAGTGTAAACATAATTGCCTGAAAATATTTTATATGCACTGTAGTTGTCAAAAACAATGACAAATTAGATACGCCATCATGTCTTCCTTTCAGACAATTCACCATCAGAACAATTATATAAATTCAATTCTCAACAATGGAAAGAAAAGTTTTCCCAAGCATGCATTAAATGCTATGTAATATAAGTTTATTAAACGTTAAAATGAGCAATAAAATAACTCAAAACCAGAGAAGGTGTGAAAAGCACAACCTCAGTACATAAATTTCAATCTCTCTGGGTGATATAAACAATTACACGCCCACTCACATTTTCCGAACCTCTGTTAGGCGAAGGTATTTCTGTTTTGACTTTCAGATATGGTGCTTGCCAAGTTAAGAGGTAAGCAGTCGTGACTATAAGAGCCTTGGAGATTTCACAATCAGTTATCGCACACAGTGTTGCTTGCAAACTAGCTGCAGGACATATTTTCACTTCCTAAAAGTGCAAAACGTCTCGACTGGCATATAGCTTTGGCACAGTTGCTAACAGATCAGTGTTTAGAATGCTCGTGGGATTTTTCTTCCGTTCAGCAGTTAAATCAAACGCTGCGCTGCTGAAGAACATATCAAAATGCTGACTACATGTTGAAAAATACTGAACACTAAGAATATGAAACACATGAAAATTCTGTAGGTGAGACAAACTAAAACCTTGTCGAAGATATACAGGAAAGAACACAAAAGAACACTCAACAGCAAGAGCAACGAATGCATAAAAAATGAAAACTCAGGATCGTATTGAACCGTGATAAAAAATTCAAAACTGCATTGAATTCAGCAGTGTCTACTTTAACCGTAACAGAAGCAAGTCTACAAAGTTCTGGGGGCCGTGGCCAAATTTATTCTAATGAATGGCTGTGCCTTGAAAAATCGAATATCTTAATTTGGTTACAGATACTCCTTTAGTGGAAATATCAAGCATTTATATTCATGATCATCTTGGAGTTAATTTAGCATCTTTTCATGTAAACTTACATTTTCATGTGGTATTCTGCAAATCAATGTACAGTACGTATGCACTATTTTTGTTAATGTTGAAGTAGTTACAATAAGCTTTTATTCTCTTTTTTTAGTATTTTCACAACATTACAGTACATTATTAAACTGCGTTGTAAAAATATGTTCTCTATTTTTTTCCACGTGTGAATAATCTGGCGCAAGGGCTCTTCTTCAACCGTGGACCTAGTGTGAGTGCCCCTCTTGCCCTTTCCTAGGGCTTTCTGTTTTCTCTAATTATTATATGTGATTTGTACACTTAGTTCGATGTTTTAGGAATATTTTCTGTATATATGATGACGTTAATGGGCTATTGTGCTACATTCATTTCGGGTTAATGTGAATCCGCATTACCTAGTTCGCCCCTCCCCAGTTTATAAATATTTTGAGAGATCTCTCTCCAGTTATGCACTTCCTTCTAGCATCCAGCTGTTCAAAGTTTCTATTAAGTCCCCTAGAAGCAGACAACAATATTTCTTCTTTCAGTAATAAAGATTGAGGAAGATAAACAGGCAGAAAATTGGAATTTGTTTTGGCAATCTACTGGTCACTGCACTCGTAAAAAGTACAAAGTTGCTATAATGCAACTCGTATCTGCAAGATTGATTACCAAAAAAGCTTTTCGCTGTCCTATACCAATATTCAGGGTTCATACATACTTATCCAAACAAATTCCCGGACTTTTCCAGGTTTTTTTATTATATATATGAAATTTATGCAGTTTTCTATTGCTTTTTATAGCCCTAGGTCAGTTTCCTGATATTTTCAGTTTTTCAAAGATTTTCGCCTCACTGGGAACCCTGATGTTTTACAACTACATGCAGAAATATAGGCTGCATTCTACAACTCCATGCAGAAATATAGGCTGCATTCTACAACTCCATGCAGAAATATAAAATTAAGCGGATACTTACTGGAAGATGCTGATTTTGTCGAAGCTTTGCTGATGGTCTGGGACTGACTGATGCTGACGTCACTCAGGGAACTGTGAGGCGAGCTGTTCGGGGATCCGGTGTTCTGCTGGTGTCCGCCGTCTCGAAGGGATGACTCTGTGGCCCTGGTGCGGACTCTCCGGCTGGGGACAGAAGATTAAATTACAGCTAAGGACAAACCAGGGCAAGTTATCGTTGTTGCATTGTACACAAAAGTACACCCTCGATTAGAAGCTACATTTATAAACTTGGTTTACAAATATTTCCCTCCCTTTGTAAAGAAAACAGTTTGGAACAGAAATAGGGAAAACGAATGGAACCGGAAAAGAGGGCAAACAAAGAGTTTGGAAAGGAAAGAGAGAAAAATATCTGAACGAAGAGGGTCAAAGAAAATATATTAGAAGCGAAAGAAGGTAAAATAAGTGAGTTTAGATCCAAAAGAGGGGGAAAAGAAGAAGTATAGAATCGAATGAGAAGTGACGAAATAACCGAAAGAGAGGAAAAGAAAAGAGCTAAGTACCGCAAGAGGAGGAAAGAGTCAAGAACATAAAGAGGGGGGAAAAGAAGAACCTAAAGAACCAAACGGACAGAAGAACCGAGAGAGCAGAGGGAAAAAGAAGATCCTAGAGAGCAGAGGGAAAAAGAGAAGATCCTAGAGAGCAGAGGGAAAAAGAGAAGATCCTAGAGAGCAGAGGGAAAAAGAGAAGATCCTAGAGAGCAGAGGGAAAAAAGAGAAGATCCTAGAGAGCAGAGGGAAAAAAGAGAAGATCCTAGAGAGCAGAGGGGAAAAAGAGAAGATCCGAGAGAGCAGAGGGAAAAAGAGAAGATCCGAGAGAGCGAGGGAAAAAGAGAAGATCCGAGAGAGCGAGGGAAAAAGAGAAGATCCGAGAGAGCGAGGGAAAAAGAGAAGATCCGAGAGAGCAGAGGGAAAAATAGAAGAGCCGAGGGAGCAGAGGGAAAAGAGAAGAGCCGAGGAGCAGAGGGAAAAAGAGAAGAGCCGAGGGAGCAGAGGGAAAAAGAGAAGAGTCGAGGGAGTAGAGGGCAAGCAAGGGAACCCCGAGAGAGCAGAGTGGAAAGAGAAGCTCGAGAGAGCAGAGAGGAAAGAGAAGCTCGAGAGAGCAGAGAGGGAAAAGAGAAGAACTGGGAGGGCAGAGGGGAAAAGAGAAGAACTGGGAGAGCAGAGAGGGAAAAGAGAAGAACTGGGAGAGCAGAAGGAAAAAGAGAAGAACTGGGAGGGCAGCAGGAAAAAGAGAAGAACTGGGAGGGCAGCAGGAAAAAGAGAAGAACTGGGAGGGCAGCAGGAAAAAGAGAAGAACTGGGAGGGCAGAGGGGAAAAGAGAAGAACTGGGAGAGCAGAGGGGAAAATAGAAGAACCGAGAAAGCAGAGGGAAAAGAAGAACGGAGAGAGCAGAGGGGAAGAGAGAGAAACCGAGAGACGGAAAACAAAAGATAACGGAAAGATAGGAAAAAGAATAGTTACAAAGTATATGATGAATGTCGGACAAGAAAGGAAATAAAAGTATAAATTTATCCATAATATCGGTTCTTCAGTAATGTCATACAGGTCCATAACAGTTATTAACGGTGAAATTCTGTCGTAAAGAAGGGGTTGGGGGCAATTCTCAAAAGAAAGCAAAGTGTGAATTGCTGAAACGTTATCATCAGATTGGCAAACAAACCAAGTTCGCTTGCAAATTATGATTATTAACAGCAAGCATCTCATTTGCAGCGACGAAACTTTCACAATTTTGCTTTCTGGCCGTAAGCATTCACCTACCAGTTCCGTTGATGTAGCAGATTTCCACGTGTGCCTTGTAATCAATAAAGAGAACAAACGCTTTGATTGCTTCGGTTCCGCTCACGGCAGTGTTAAACGCGAGCTGAAACTTACTGTTGCATACATATCACGTGATAATCTCTCCACGCTGGCTGCCTTGGGAACGCGCTGGCATGATCAAAAGAGAAGGTCGATGTATGTCACTATTTCAGGACAATTAGCTGCTCTGTGGCGGACCTGTGATCTACTTCTCGTGAAACATGGTTTCATCGAGACGAGATTCCCACCTTGTGATGGGTGCCGTTTCTCTGCTAGGGCTACGATATGCAATTTAGGTACTGATACAGGACAAAGGTACATGCATAGCCGGCCGGCCCTAGGGAGGGGCAACTGGAGCACTCGCCCGAGGCCCCGTTCCTCAGGGTGCCCCGCGCCAGTTAAAAATAATTGCTTGTGTACTGTATATTGCGACTTATAAAAACGCTGGTGCTTCCAATTACGTAACTGAACTGTTTTTTATTCCTTCAATGACTGTTTTGACTCTTTAAAATATCAAAAATTAATGAAATTACATTCTAAACGAAAATGGAACATAAACATCGTATTCAATTACAAGCATAAATAGTTAATATGTACTGTTCGTTTAATTTTGGAATAAAATTAAAGTAAAAATATTATTTTGTAGAAAAAAAATATAAATCACTATAGCGTCGAAGTTCAATTAAAAATAAAAAAAGAATTATGATACAGAATGTTATTGGATATGATTAAAAATTGTCACTTTGAAACTTAAAATAATAGTTTGATATTGAACCCACCAATTTTGTAATTAAATATGACCAACGTCGCACAGGTGAAAAGAAACACTAAATTAGTAGCTTTTATAGGCCTCCCTTAATTCTTGGTTTTAAACTTCAACATGTTTTGCACTTAGGTAACAATACGAAATATATACATTAATTGTTTGTTAATTCTAATATTGCTTATATTGTGATTATATAGGACACTTGTCCTTCAGACTAAGCAACAAAATCTGATTTTTTTTTCAGACCTCTGAAAAATGTTGCTTATAGGTCCTGCGTATATTACGGATAATTAAAAATAAGTGCCGCTAATATATGTAGAGATCCCACTTATAATTCCCATTGCCAATAATCCCAGACAAGAAGACATCCCCAGTGTCTGTGCACTCGACTGTGTGACGTAGATTTGGGAAGATTATGGAGGAGCGTTTGCAGAAGGGATTTTCGAACAGGATCGAGTTTCTAAATCTGTTCCCGTGAGGGTCTGGGAGCAATTTTTTTTCCAAGTTGCGCCTGGGCGGGGGTGCTCGTATGCGTGACGAAGGGAAGGTGAACCAGTGACTGGGTGAACCCACAGCCACCTACCTGGCACTGTGCCATGCCCTCGCCTACTTCCATGAGTAGCAGGCTATACTTCATCTCCAACCCAAACCTTTCTCAACGGAATTCCTGCAAGGAGCTCTTCCGTGAGGGTAGTGTAAACAAGTCTTGCTCCTGCTAGGGTGCTGGCGGGTACATTATGCACAAAATATTGGGAGATATGCACTAATACACAAACACGTGGCGTTTTATTTTTCTATTTAGTGCAGCAAGAGCTAGGAAGGTACTGAGACCATGATTTAAAAATTGACACGAGAACGCCACAAGACCCTTCGAGACGAGACAGAGTTTTATTGTTCGGTACTTTCGTATTACATTTGAAAAATTTACCTAAAGAAAATTTACTTGAGTAGATGGGACTTCTTCAGACGTACTAAGTAGATAAACACATGATTATTTGCAGATAACTTGATTGATTGATTTGGTTTATTTTACTTCGGTTTTATGCCACTATTCGCTAAGCGCAAAGATGATGAGTGATTATTCGTTATTTAAAGTCGTTTATCCGCCACTTGTGACTAATCGCAAAAATTAAGATGGGTGATATGAAATTGATAAAGGTACACTCATAAAGAACACCCATGCTCAGGCCGGGATTCGAACCCGGAACCTGTGGTGTCGTAGCGCACTGTGCTAACCACTCCGCCACGGAGCCTGACATATGCAGATCAGTAGTTTACTTTTATTTACAGTAATTACAAGTCAAGCTTCCCGTAATCAAACGATTAGCACTGTCGTCTTTGGTACAAGCTGTCCCAAGTTAGATTCCCAGTGTGAATTCCAAAGGAGGTCTGTACTGCAAGCATCGTGAGTACAATTTGAGAGTTAGTTACCTGAAAGAAATAGTAACGGATTCGAGTCTCCGAACGTGGAAAACACCGGCTGACCACGTACACCCAACGAAAAGCTCTTGGCTGAACTTCGCCCTCGACGGCCTGTTTCCGCCATGGTTTTTTTCACTTTTTAATTACAAAATCAATCTGTTTGTGGCAATTATGAGCCTATGCTACCTAGATGCATGTATTCAGGACAAAATTCAGTTTTTCGAGGGTCCGTAATGCCAGAATGATGCATCAAACAAAAAGCTTTACTATGAAAAGTTGTTTGCCTCAAATGATCTCTATACACTGTGAAATTTTATGTGATGAAACGTTGTATGTCTTGATTATGTTATAAAATTCGAGACTCAAAACGAGACAGATACTGATCTTTATAGATCGAGACAAGATCACCTCACCTGAGTTGTCTACATTTAAAAAAAAAAATAAAGTTAGTACCGATCGCCTCCATTAAGGTTAGAATTAACTGATTACTCCCGACATATCAAAAATAATAAGTCATTCATTAAGGGAAGATTAAACAGCGATTGTCCCTCCTCTTCTGACGCCGAAAGTCAAGTGAATGTGCCCCCTCTACATGACGTCTCAAAGTAGTAATAATAATGAATGGATAAAAGATAACATTACCCCCCAAAAGGTGCAAAAGTGCATTTTCAATTAAAAATGATTTTTCACGTCTGTGGAAAAAAATCATGCATAATTCCACGAATTCACCTTATCCCGATTTTACTTATGCAAATGTCTATGTGGAAAATATGAATTGACCTTTCAGCGAGTTCTCTCTAAATATAGAAAGAATAACATCAGTCACCCAACAAAAATGAAAGATCAATAAGAAAGAAAAAGTAGGCTACGACTACAGGGTTAGATCAGCAATCGCCTGGTTGAACGAAAGGAAGTTCACATACTACAAAATGATACGAAACAACTCGCAAAGGAACTTCACGCTCATTAAACTACGCTCTTGATGATAAGAATAAATGGAAGTGCTTATCATGGCAAACGCTCATGAACAATCACGTAATGCGAGTTATGATCTCTTGTGCAACAGAAAGTATAGGCGCCTTGCACTTGAATCGCAAAGAGAGGAATCGCAGACTCTTACTGGTAGAAAGGCCCACATTCGAGCGTGTAACCGTGAGAAGACACTCTTGACCTACTCCCAACGCCGAACATGATTCCCATATAAAAATCCGTCGCCAAGAAGGCAAAGGTTGGGTCAGGCTGAAAGGTTAACGTCTGCTGACGGAAGAACAAGAATGTCCCGTAAATGTTGTGCGTTTGATTTGCCTTCACTTTATAGGGTGAAACGTTTTAATACGCTACGACTCATCATACCACTTGGGAATGTTGTGCTACGCCCATATGCACTAGAACGGATAGAATGCACTAAAATCTCTAAAGCAGCACTGCTGAAAGAGAAGCGTGACGAGAATTTCATAAACAATGATGAGGCGTCACAATTTAAAATAATTTGTGCTTGGTTCATTTGTATAAAACTTTATGCACATCTACAAGATATTCATTATTCATTAAAATAAATTATCTTAAGCAAAGCATATAAAATGTTACGAAGGCAAAGAAGAGAGACTTGCATATACACAAAAAAACCTTTAGTGGTTATCTACGAAACGAACAGATTTTTTTCAGCAGTTCTTTAAAGAGACAGCAACAATTCTGTTTCATCCCTGTTTACCCCTCAAAAAGCAAAAACAAAAAAGTAAAAATTCAAAATAAATTACTTTCACACGAAAATTGTCATTACTTTTTTTAAAACATAATTGGGTTTGTGTATAAAACTCTCGCCAAGTTTGTGTTCATGCATTTTTAGACGTGGGATCAGGTGTGTCCCTAAATACGTACAACAAAAAAATTGAGCAAGAATATTTTTTGTAATTTGGTAACATATCTTAATTTTATCCTTGAATTATGATTAAAACTTCACAATTATATCGCTCACCAAAACTAGCAGATACAGAAATTAACACATTTCATAATTTGACACTGAAAATATTTTAGTCATATCCTTTAAGTGTACTTTTCCAATCAAGGCACGCAGCATTCTTCGGTACTATTTCAAACACGGAGAAGACAATTCGAGTAACAAATTCTGTGCCTTAACTTCAACGAATTGACTATTCGGTTTCATAATACAGATGAATATACCACAATAACAGGAAAATATGCGAAGGTTCAATATGAATAAATCGTTATAGTACGTTGTGTCTGATCTACCTCACTGCTCAAATGACAAACGTTCCAGTTTTAATAACACACTGTGTATACATTAACAAAGATAGCACATAATTACGCGATTGTTCTGAGCAGATCTTGTTTACAAAATAAGCATTATGATCAGAGTTAAATGCAGCCATTATACACATTACTGCTTACCTAAGATGAAGAAGTATCCAATCTATGCTATCACACATTTTGCCAAGGTTATTAGAAGTATTTTGCCAGCACAAGTCACAATTATTTTGGTAAAAGTTTAAGAAGCAATGAATGAGTGGAGATGGAGATCAACATTATAAACCAAAAAACAGTACAAATTATTCTCAACGTCTTTTGTTGGCTAAACTTGACTGAGGCGTTTTTAGTCCATAGTTGTCAGGACTTTGTTCTGAACAGACAACTTTTCCAAATGAGAACTCGAATAGGAATTTTGGAAAGTGGGAAGAATGAATCAAAATAAGAAAGAAAATGAAAACCTCTAAAGATTATTACTAGCATACATATACAGGATTGGTGGAAATCACACATCACTATATTTACATTTAACGAAATGATGCTCTTGGTGACCATGTGCGAGACACATGTTAGAGCAATCTTATCGTCATTTTGAAAGATTTAAGTTGACTAATGGTGAAAGGGCAGCATCTTCCAGTCTAATATTAGATATATTTGACTATTAGTGCAATTAAATTTTCTTTCTCTTATTCACAGACATCTATCACCAGAACGGCAGAGAAATTATCAATTAGTTAGCCCTATGAATTTAATAGCAGATCTCTGTGCATGACCATTGTTAAAGTACTTCCAAGACACTAACATAGTGGATTCTGGATATTTCTAGACAGTTAATATTGTATTGTAAATATGGTTATATCTTATACGTTTCGGATCATCTTGTATGTAATATGCAATACTGAAAGATACAAGAAAAACTCGAAAGCGGTAAGCAATTGGTAAACTACAAATATCACACGATTATCGCAAAAGCGTAAGATTAACCACTTTACTGCAAATTTTTGCAGACATATCTTTGTATTATATGTCTAAAATTATGAGTTCTAAAGAATGTGTCACCTTGTAATCAAGGGGTCCTGGGCTCGATATCCAATGGAGGCACATTGCACAGTGGTTCGGCTCCCACCTTAAACTGTAGGTCCAGTTTCGATTAGCCTATCTCTGCAGAAAGTGGACTTAAAACAACAATTCAATTCTAAAGTGTGTCATTTTGAGAGTCGTTTTGGAAGCTTAGAAAAGAGTAGTTATAAATTTAACCTGAGCTAAGATAAATAGGCCCCGTTTAACCCTATAGCATTGTTTCACATTGAAAATCGACAATTCTTGTCTAAACGTTGAATATATTGTTAGATAATTGCCTGGCATCCTGGTGATCGAAGAAAATAAACCTTTCTGAACTAGATCCAACAAGTCGATGGCCCTTGGAAGCAATCTTTTTGTCTTCAACTTGCAATTACTTCCTGCTACACTGGCCCATTAACTCTGAATCCAAAGACCTGAAGATGATTTTCTGCTTGCTTTATTAAGTGTAACATCAACACAACCTCTGGCATCTGCAACATTGCGGCTCTAGACTTAGGAACATAATTACAATTATATATGCTAATTGTGATGGAACAAGCATTGTTTAGTCACTACAGTTTTAGCGCTTGAAGCCCTGAGGGGGAAAAAAAGTAGTATGACTAGAAAAATTTTGCAAGGAACCAATGCTAAATAGAGGCCAAGTACTATGGTAACCTGCAAGAAGAATGCCGAGTTTACGTTTACACGTGCATTCTTGTTTGTTTAACGTTGCACTCGATTTTACAAGATTCGATGAACTTGCCATTATTATTATTATTATTCAAGGTTGTAAAAATGTGTAGGTTGCTTTATTCATAATTATTTTAAGCATCTGCCACATGATTGGCACAAAGTTACTCAAATAACGTTAGTAATGTTTGTAAATGAAAGTATTCCGTAAAATTCATATTGATCTAATGGTAGATTCCCTATAATGTTTTCTTACATTGCTGACACTTGTACACTGATAAAATGAATTTAATACTGCACTGTCGAGGAAGTTACAAGTCTAATTCTTGGTGTTATGTACAGTTGTGGAAATAAATACTTCCCCCATAAGACTACTGGTATTAAGGCTCAATGGGGCAAGATTGTTTTCCTGACTGTACACGATCTTAAAACCAATATAACGATATTGTATTGTACGGTTAATTGTTACATTATGTTGATGTACAGACTTCCAATAATAATCTGAATTGTTTTTCAAAACAGTGAAAGATATTGCAGAGCAACTCGATACATTTTGTTCACGTTGTATTAAAAAGAAAAAAATGAAACGCGAGTCGACTCGAAACGTGTGCATCATTTTAGTAAACACGAAATGACACTTTACACACAGTGGGGTGCTGCTTGAGGGAGTTATATCCTCCCTTCACATTCCCTTAATAATAGGGTACAGCCTGACCCTGTGGCCGAGTGGTTAGCACATCGCGCTGCGACGCCAAGGGTCCCGGGTTCGAATCCCGGTCGGGCTTGGTTGTTTGTGAATGTCCATTCATCAATTTCATCATTTTCATCACTCATCCCCATCTTCGCAAATTAGCCAAGAGGCACAAAACGCGAAGTAAAATAAACTAAATCAATCAATCAATAATAGGGTACAATATAGCCCACACTTCTAAAATACTTCAACTCCCTTTACGAACTTCCTGGACACGCCACTATTTACACACCATTCTAGTTCATCACTCTAGTACTAATATTAAAGTGAGAATGTTTATGAATATTATTATTATCGTTTACAAACGTAATGAAGATAGTGTGTGAAAGTATTCCAAAGAATTCTGAATATGTTCTTGATGGAGAGCTATTTTGGGGGCTCGAAACCGCCAGCACATTACGTAGGCACAGACGAGCATCCTTGACCCGAGGAACTATTCACTTGAGGATATCGTGAATTGAGATTTCCCAACGGTGGTCAATGAACCATGAGAACCGAAATAACCATAAGGATCCTGTTCACAAGACCATCCCACTCAACCAAAATGGTCTCGAGGCTGGAACATGTGCACGGCAGAAGAGTTGCTCTATCCTGGCCACTATTCATGCTACGTAGTCACCCTTCGCTGCACTGCTGGTATTAGACTGAACATAGTTGCACTAAATATGGCTAATCGGGTTGCTTTAACATGGCATGATTCTCGTTAAATTGATGGGTGCACAAGTATTGCTAGGCAAATTGTCCATGACTAATTTTCACTTGTATCCTGCGTGTATTTAAGAAATGGATTTTTATGTATGCTGATGCAGAAGTTGATAGTTGTTTGTTTAGTGTTCTGTACAAATTCTTGTAGGTTTCATTGGGTAAAAGAAAGAGAAGTAGCATGGTGATGGACTTCTGCATTATCCCATTATACATGATGTTCAGCGTGGATGGAAGATTCCAAGTGACGTCAATTTTACTATATTTCTCTACTGACACCAATATGGACCACAAGCCACGCCCTTCAATGAATGATGTCACAATTACTGTCGGAAGGCTCCAGCGCCCACCCAGTGTCATATAAAGTGGGTACCTGGAGGAAACTCTGGGGGGGGGGGTAAAGGCGGCCAGGGCGTGGTGCTGATCACATCACCGATATCTTTGGCCGTGATCAATAAAGTGTGGCGCCCTAACTCCACACGCACAAGGGAGCACTTTACTTTTGTACTTTATTACTGTCGGGAAACACACATTCCTGCGCTATGCACGTTAAGCAAGTTGCTATTAATACTTTTTAAGTAGATTAGGTTTGATTGCCTTAGTTATTAGTGTTAGCAAAATATTATTAAGTAAACTTGTTCGTCTTGATGTCCTCTGCACTACAAGGTATCAAAGTTTGTCGATGTTGTTTGAAAATAAAGACCCTTCCGACCACAACATTTTTCTAAGTATTTCCCATACTGTCAACAATGGTGTTAGCTTATGTTTCTCTCTGGGACTTGAAGCTAGTAGACAACTAGGGCCATTGGGACTATTTGAGCACAAAAGCCAGTCAGAGCCCAGCACACGCCTCCTCGACGTTAATTCCGATTTAGACCACGAATCCATCTGGAACTTTGCCGAACACGTGTAGTAAAGGATGTGGTGCTTCACGGCACGGCCAAGTTAAACACGTTTCAGTCAATCGTGAGTTTAACGTCAGTATAAATAACAGCTGATTTAGAAAGTGATGCAGTCAGCTGTGCCTCGTAGAGAGTACAGTAGTAAGTAGAAGGCAACTAATCATTTGTCGAATTATTTCTAAAACTTATTTACAGTGGGATAAAACCTAACAGGATCCAGATAGTAACATTGAACATTTCCATTAAATTTTCCTACTTTTGGACTTTCTAACGATATCGACCAAATAAATCAACTGAGATTTTTGAAGTTCCTTTGCAGCAATAATTTCTTCCGTTGCGTATCAAAGACACAGTCGAAGACAAATCCATTAAAAGCAACATACTTATGAAAGATATATTCTAGACAATTATTTTCCCTTATTTGCGAGAATATTTCTTGTACAATATTTTAAAACTCCGTATCCTTCGGAACATGATATCCGAAAACTAATTGACGTATTTGAATGAACTTTATGGACAGCTGATTACAAAGGATAAATCTTAAGTCAATATTTCAACTTCATTATCAGTACTTTATCTTCAAATACGAGTATATTAGAGGCGTGGCCATATGTATATAAATAGGAGAGGTTCAAATTTCGGAACACGTAATATTAATAATAAATATTAAATTATGGAAGTCATTCACTAAAGAAACCTGTTAATAATTACATTACTTCTATTTCTAAAGAGTTTACAAATAATAAAAATGTTACTTTCTAAATATTTGAATGTGCATATCAATGTGCTAATTATATGAATAATTACAATTTGTATAATCTACATTTTAGATTTAGATTTGCTAAAGTTATTGTACTTAAAAAATATAATATTTGCAAAATAATTTCGAATAATACAGTGATTTGATCAAGTGTTGATGCGCTTACATAATTAATGCAAAATGTATAACTAATCAAAGGGAGAAATTTGGATCCGTTAATTGCCGTACAGTATATGATGCTAGCTATTATAGGTTAATATAAAAATTTAGCTTTTCTCGTGTCTCTTGCATTCATTCTAAGTTTTGGTGCAAATATACTGACCCAAACATTAATATGCATTTTGAAATACGGCAAAATCTCAAATTAAACTTTCAACCCTAAACTGTACCTAAGGTCTCTCAGACAAGTTGGAACAGTTAATACGTAAGTTCAAACTATGATAGTCTTACAAGAGATGGACATAAGGGACCTACCTCTTCACTTTCGAAGCAGTCGTCTCCCTGCGGGACCGCGCAGAGCTGGAGCCGAGGTTCTTCCGGTTCGCCGCCGGCGACGAGAGAGAGGAATCGCGGCGAGGAACCGGCTGGGGAGGAGTGAAATTCGCGAAAACTTTGCTCTTCACTTCCTTCAGTTTGGGCTTCGTCTTCTGCTCCGCCTGGTTCTGCGCTATCTTGTTCATCACGGCGTCCCACCTCCCCTTCTTCGGCGCTTTCGGAGGCCGCCTGTTCTCTTGATTCTCGTCTTCCGTAGTCGCACCCTTCGCCGTCGACTCTATCATGGCTTTGATCTTCGAGACGACGTTCCGCTTCGGCATCTTGTACTTCTTCAGCTGGTGGTGGTGATCCTCTTTGGACTTGCTGCCGGACGGTGGCCTACCGGAGACTGATGCCGGTGCCGATGTTTCCGTTGTTGATGGCTTCTCCTGTTCGGTGCCCGACTCTGGTGTGAGCGGTTGCATGTCCATTGTCTTGTTCTTCTGGTTGTTCTCTGACTCGATCAGTCCTGGGTCTACTTCGGCAGAAACTTCCTTGGTGACTTCTGATAAGTTTGGTGCTGCGCTTTCGGTAAGGACAGTACCGACGGTGATCTGCATTGGTTCCTCCACGAACAAGGTCTTTGCGAGCTCTTGGGTGCAAGACACCGGATCGGTGGGTATGAAGGTGTCCGAAGCCAGCGTTGTCATCCCGGGAACGGTTTCTTTCAGTTCCTCGGTCTGCATCGGTTGAACGTCCACCGTCACTGCCTGTTCCTCGTCGGACTTCAGCCCGAAGGCCCCTCCTTCGACCCCAGAATCGGTACCGTCAGGTTTCCGGTCGAAGTCGCTGAATATGCCGCTCGAGTCCATCTCCTCGGTGGTTGCCGTGGAAGCGGTCATCACCCCTGCGAAGCTTGGACACCGCTGGTGGTTCGAAGGTGGAGCAGTCCCGTTGCTGGTGCCATACAAGGTACCATCAATGACCTGAGCTCGGCGGTCTCCAGGTGCCATGGCGTCCTCGTGGTCGACGTCGCTCTCAGTGCCGGCGGCTCCCGGATCGCTGAAGAAATCAGAGTCAGTCATGGCGTCGAACTTCAATTTGAGCACGTCGACGGTCAGAACCGCTGACGCGGACGCCTGCTGGTGGGAGGAGTTGCCCGTGTTCGTGCCTGGGGACGTGTCCGTCCTGCTGGCAGGCCTGCTCCATTCGCCATCGCCCTGGTAGCCGGTATCCAAACTTGTGATGCTGGTAACACTGGTGACGAAGCTCGGAGCCACGGTGGTACGGGCAGCAGTTGCCCCCTCTGTAAGACAAAAGAAAAGGGAGAAATTAATTTATAACAAAAATCAAACAGAAACAGCAAGCAATATTAGTATCACCTGCCTTATATTAATTACAGTGGTTCTTTAGTTTGGCACTATCACCCACTACTTTTCCTCTTTACATATTCTAACACTACAGGGTGCGCCTAAATTATGGGCCCTTCAAAAGACAAACTGGGTGACACACACACCAGTCCAATGTGAGAGAATCCGTCTAGGCCAGTCTACCAAGATGATTGCCATCTCGAAGTCAACATTATTTTCTTAAATTGAAAGGTGATCGGTCATGTGGCATGTCAAAATGAGCTAGAATTAGACGAGAAACAAGATGAAATGTTCAGTTCTGTGGTAACTTTAATCGTTCTCACGTAATCATGTTACTGTTTACATCTTAGATTAATCGCGACAATGACGGAGAATGGTGAACTGTGTGACGATCCTTTTAAGATTAATAATGAAATGGGTGATGTGACAAACACAATGTCTTACTGAGGATTTGAACCTAGCACCTCTGACTTAGCAGTGCGTCACGCTAACCGGAAGTGGCCTATTTTTTTTTTCTCAGATATGGTTTTGTACCGTATTATACAGTTGTAAGGCTTAGAAATGACATTTTTTTATAGGAATATATAATATTTCAAAGTTCTGAGACCTTTGGATCGACCCTCGTCTATACGGTAACCTGACAAACAGTACTTCGAGGAGCCGCGCGCTACGGCAGGGTTCGAATCCCGACCTTGGTATGCTCATTCCTTGTAAGTCTCTCTTCATGAATTTCATCATATCACTCACCCTCATCTTCGCGATTAGCTAAAAGTGGCACAAAGCAACGTAAAAATCCACCAAATCAAGTATTTCGAAGACAAATTTGTATCGTGCCAGTGATGACTCCAGGCTCAATCGTCGTGTTCTCCTCAAACTGGCGAGTCGGGAGTCGATTCGACCAGTCTATCCTTCTTACCGCCACTCAGCAGACACGAAAAAAATTGCGAACTCAATGAACTTCGTTCTAAATACACTTGGGAAAAATCGCCACCCTCTCTGACGTCGTACCAATTCACCTTCTTTCGCAGATGAAACGTTCGTGAAAAAAAGAGGACAACCACAGCAGGTTGCTGATGGCTGCGGGCAGGATGATGATCAGTAGCCAGAACAGAAACGGGACTAAATTAGAACCTTGATTTATGCCCCGTGCACTGTTATTTCCCGCCTGCTTTGAGAGATGGGGGGCTGCAAATTAAACCAGCTCAGCCACAAGCCAACTCCCGATGTTCCGAGAAGCCACATGCAGATGCAATCGCTGCACAGCGAAGGAACCAAATGAACCATATTCAATTAGGTATCTCTCGCTGATCGACGATATTGATGGCTACTTGGTAACATCCGCAACACGTAGCAATTTTCACAACGCTTGATCGCTGAAATACCCTCAACTCACTTACTATAATGGTGGCTTTAAAGTTTAAACGATTTCGGTCTAAATGTGAACGTTTCTTCACATGCTTCAGGGCCACATCCTGAGAGATTCCGAGATCGAATCAGGCATGAATATTTCATCAATTTAGCAAGTTCGTTATTCATTGCAGTCTTGATCGGCGACGAAAAATACCGTCAAATAACCAAAATGCAAATAATGAATAAACAAATATAGCTAAAGCTATTTGTACGTAAAAGTACTTAAGAAAAAACAATTTGGACTACGTTTAAGAATACGTAATCGTGTTTGGTGTTGGTTTTTAATTTTAATAAATACATTTCTTTCTAAAATACATTTCCTTTAATTTCAATACTCCCAATACAAATTGAGCTTGATTGTTGAATGTTCGATTGTCACTGATAGAGCCCTTCGAGATAAGTTTGGATGCACCAAATTTAATCCCATTGCGTTTAACAGCGTTTGAGTACTCAGACAACGAAAATTGCCCCATTAACAACGCTATTCTTAGCTTGGATGATACCTCTTATGGACAAATGAGTGTGTTTTCTACACACTGAAACTTCCGAAGAACAATATTCAAGAAAAAGCAGTATACTGTTGGTTATACTGATTGATTCATTTGGTTGTTTTACTTAGTTTTTTTCTGCCATTTTGACTAATTTCGAAGATAAGGATGAGTGATGATAAAGGGACAATCACGAAGAGCTATGCCCAGCACGGGATTCGTACCTGGAACCTTTGTTGTCCTGCTTCTGCGAATATTGGCGTTTGTTGGTTACAAACTTTTCGTGTTGCCGATTCTGATACTAAATAATAGTCGTGTGAACGTATGATTTTATACTAATATCATTTCTATGGATTGCTAGCAATTCTATAAACAACAACAGTCTCTACCTGGTAGTCTCAACGGTGGTAACACATAATTAAACCTTTAAATAATATTTGAACATATCTACTCATTACATGTTGAGTGTAACATAAATAATAATATACCATTCTAAAATATTACATTGACCGAGCCCAATTCTCTTGCATTGGTCGGAAAGACATATAAAGTAGATGTCTGATGGCTCTAACACTGGTGTCAATACAGTAGCGTATGGTTAAATAGTGCAGAATGATTGAGGCCCTAGGAGATGTGCAGTGTTGCTAGGCACTCTTATTAAAAGCCCCTGGCGGTCTTATACAGTTATCTCAGTTGTGGGTTTAATTTCGGGACTAGTCAAGAGTTACATAAGTAAAACGTAGCTACTATATAGCAGTGTTTCTGAAGGTTCATTCGATTCGGTGGTTGATAACTAAATCAAACCTAATTTTATATTTGTCTGCCATCCTTAGACATAATCCAATTATTGCTCTATATGATTATGCCATTACTAATACTTAATTTCAAGTGTATATATTAATTAATGTGTAAAGTTTTAAAAATTGGTATATACGAGAAAAATTGTTGGGATCGGGGCATCAACGTTATATACAGGGTGTCTCATAAGTAATAGCGTAAACTGACACAGGTGAAAGTACATGATAATAGAAGCAAAAATGTCTTAGTAAACATGGGTCCGCAAACGAGCCGTTCTCGAGATTTATTGCGAATGTGTGCTTACAAGCCACCACTGACTTCATTGTTTGTAAACGTCGTCCTAGTTGATAAAATGCTTATAATATGTGCGAATGTGTGGTTAGAAGTCGTCAATGATTGCATTTTGTAAACACCGAGTGCTTTACTATTTGCGCGTTCCGAGTTTGCTCTTTGTTTACAAAATAGAACATTTCCGAGAGGTGGCATTGTAATCAAACAGGATGGATATAATTAGTACACAGAGTAGAATGTTCAATAAAAGCAATGAGTCTCCAATGACTTTTCTTACTGTATTATTAGCATTTTACCAACTAGGACGACGTTTACAAACAATGAAGTCAGTGGCGACTTGTAATCACACATTCGCAATCATCTCGAAAACTGCTCGTTTGCAGACCCATGTTTACTGAGCCTTTTTTTCATCTCTTATCGTGTACTTTCAGCTGTGTCAGTTTGCGCTATTACTTTTGAGACACCCTGTATATTCACTGCTCCACAAAACTTAAGCAACTCCGTACAACGTGGAATATTTGAGATGTGGTGCCAATTCAACACTTGTATGAGACATGTACAAACATAAACAAGCACAGGCAGTGTGAGTGCCCTCTATAATGGGTGAGTAACACCTTATAAACGAAGATTAACAGCTTGTGCCTGCCAGCGCAAACCACAGCCTAGTATTGTCCCAGTCCTCAATCAGTGAAGTGGTGGTTCTTGTGTGGGATATCAAGTGTAGACACCTTGAAATGAATCGTAGACATCATTTGAGTGATGTTGACAGAGCTCGAATAATTGGAAGACTGGAAATGGGTCGGTCCCAAGAGGAAGTGGCACGTGAATTCAATGTGAATAAAAGTGTCGTGTCAAGGTTGTGGCTTCACTTCCAAAATGGTCCTACTGTCAGTAGACGTCATGGAGGAGACCGTCCAAGGACGACATCAGCAGCAGATGACCGGTTTCTCACAATCACTTCCAGACGTAACCGCCAAGAGTCATGCTCTAAACCGGCAAATGATTTGTTTCAAGCTACGGGACGACGTGTTAGTCGTGAAACTGTTCGTAGGCGGCTGAATAGAGGAGGACTGTATGCCAGGAAGCCTGTGCTGTGTGTGCCATTGAAACGGGAGCACAAACGTGCGAGATACACATGGTGTCAGGAACATGTCGAATGGGGAGAAAGCCAGTGGGCACGAAAAAAGTTCTCTGATGAATCTCGATACAGCCTGTCGTCTGATTCTGGTCGGATATTAGTGTGGAGAGAGCCAGGAACACGATATCACCCTAACTTCATTGTTGAAAGGCTGTCCTTTGGAGGTGGTTCCATCATGGTGTGGAGTGGTATCATGCTGGATGGGAAAACGGACCTCCGTATTGTTGAACATGGAACTTTGACGGCACAACGTTATCGGGATGAAATTCTCCATTTACATGTTCGCATTTCTGTGGAGCATTTGGTTCGGACTTCCTTTTTATGGATGACAATGCATGCCCACACCGTGCACATCTTGTGTCCGATATCTGGAGGCAGAAGACATTACCCGTATTGAATGGCCTGCATACTCTCCGGACCTTAATCCAATCGAGCATGTTTGGGATGCTCTTGGGCGAAGAATAGCGCAGCACAATCCACCATCACAAACAATTCCTGAACTGCGGACAACCCTCTTAGAGGAATGGCCCCGTCTTCCTCAAGAGTTGATAAACACTCTGATCCGCTGCATGGAGGCCAGATGTCGTGCCTGTGTGTCTGTTCGAGGTGGCCACACACTGTATTGACAGCCTGTGCCCTCTCAGATTCCAGCTTTTCATGTAGGGTTATAATGGTACTGAACTTTCTGGCCACCCTGTACACCATATCTGCATTGTTGGTGTTCATTTGTGTTGCATTGTGCATCTGTACCTTCCTTATGTTAATTAAACTTGGTGAATTGACATTTTCTTTTCATTTAGTCCTACTTCGTTCGAGTTGCTTAAGTTTTGTGGAGCAGTGTATATAAAAAAAAACCTTAGCAGGTCGCGGTCTTACGAAGAACCACTGCTATATAGATGGTTATAAATACAATGTGGTTTCTACGGTATAATAATGTTTATTATTATGAAAATATATAATCTGAACACTTTCTAGGTGCTTCATTTAAACTTCTGGCGCATATTATTTATTTCTATTTGAAATATTTACAATATTTGAAATACATTCATCAGTTGTTCTCAGATATACGAGTATTATCACAGTTTAGTTTACACGTTGAAAGTTCATTCACAGGATATGTAGATTTTCTGCTTTTTCTGTATTGAAATTAGCAAGTTGTAATATTAAAGGCATTGTAATATTAAAGGCAGTTCAAACATGATACAATTTAATCAACGTTCATAACTACTTATTTCTTGTACGATTGTTGTTTCGTTCATTTCAAGAACAGATTTGCTTGTTTAATCATGGGGATCGTAGTACGCAGTTGAATTGTGATAAAAGAGGAAATACGAGGCGCATCCAGAAAGTAAGTTTCCCTATTTTTTTAAAAAGAAACCCAACACAGTTTCAGGAAACCATTTATTGGCAACAGGTACAGCAAAGGTTCAGCTATTTTTCAACATAGCAACCACCAGAATTGAGACACTTGTCGTATCGTGGTATCAACTTTTGGATCCCACTGTCGTAGAACTCTGCCACCTGTGAATGGAACCAGCGTGTGACAGACGTCTTCAGCTCTTCGTCGTTGCCAAAACGATCACCGGAGGACAGGAATTTCTTGAGGTGCAAGAAAACGTGAAAATCGCTGGGAGCCAGATCAGGACTGTAAGGTGGATGATCAAACAACTCCCAGCCAAATTCCGTCAAAACAGCTGCTGTGCGCCGAGCCGTATGTGGACGAGCATTGTCATGGAGGAGCACAACACCTGCAGTAAGCATGCCACACCTCTTGTTTTGAATGGCACGTCGCAATTTCCTTAGTGTTTCACAGTAATGGTCAGCGTTCACCGTTCCACCTCTGGGGAGGAAGTCAATGAGCAAAATGCCCTTCCTGTCCCAAAACACGGTGCACATCACTTTCTGTACCGACAGCGTCTGTTTGAATTTCTTCTTGACCGGAGATCCACTATGCCGCCAATGTATTGACTGATGCTTGGTTTCCGGGGTGAAGTGCGAAATCCACGTCTCATCGCCCGTGACGATCCTGTCGAGGAAATCATCGCCGTCATCATGGTACCGTTGCAGGAATGTCAGTGCTGCTCCTGAACGTTTCATTTTGTGTTCGGGTGTCAGGTTTTTCGGCACCCACCTGGCACACAATTTTTTGAACAGCAAGCGCTGCGTGACAATCTCATGCAACACGGATCGCGATATCTGCGGAAAAATGCTACTCAACTGCGTAATCGTGAAGCGACGGTTCTCTACGATGCGCTGCCGCACCAGCTCAACCAGATCATCAGTGATGAGGGACGGACGCCCACTGCGCTCTTCATCATGGACACTTTGACGACCTTCCGAAAACTGCCGACACCAGCGACGCACCATCTGCTTACTCATAATGTTCGGCCCATAGACCTCACAGAGCTGACGATGAATGTCAATTGGCGCAATGCTTTGTGCATTCAGGAACTTTATCACCGACCGAACCTCGCATGCGGCGGGAGAAGGAATACGAGCATCCATTTCGGACCACTGCTGCCTCGCTACTGGCGCCGGGCGGGATCTGTCCGCCTGGCATATGATTGATACGTCTTAGCTCTGCTGCGCATATGCAATTTACACGGCTCATTATGTTTACTTTCAAGGGAACAAAATAGGGAAACTTACTTTCTGGATGCGCCTCGTAATATGTGACAGGATTATAATTAAAACGCACAGTACGTGCTGAATATCATAAAGCACATGTAGACTGTGTATTATTAATTGTATACCAGCAGAGAATTGGCCACATAAAGGGTGTCTCAAAAAGACGGGAAATTCCTTATGGATCCTTTCGAATAGATCTGCTACAACTGAAGAATCGCCCAGATTTATGTGGACATGTTACCTCAAGCAATACTGGATGTCCCTCGACGACTGCACGTACGTACGTACGTTTGCGCAGAAAAGGTAATCTACTGGACGTTATCTTCTAGACATAAACATATCCATCTCTTCAGCGGCTTGTAATTATGTAATGGCATCCTCTGTACTATTCATTTTCATGATTAAACCTCCTGCAACTATTCTCTTCTCTACACCTCCGTTTCAAAATTTCCTGTCTTTCCGAGACACTCTTTACTTATCTCAGGGGTAGCAAATAAATCATCATTATATTCATGCTTGAGAGTAGATACTGTAAAGAAAGGAGCTGGGCCTTACCTGGTTGGCCTGTATCTTGAGTGGGAGTGGCCTTCCTCTGCTGCTCTGGGGCAGCCTCCTCCTCCTCTTCCCCCACGTGGAAAACCTCGTGGTCGTGGTGTTCAGGGAGAAGTTCCTCGCCCAGGAGTTGAACAACGTCTTCCGAGGAAGGCGTCCTCCCGACGCTCCCGCTCTCGACCACGCTTTCGGCGCACATGGTGAAGTCGGCCATCTGGTCGGGGGTGAGGATACCCAGGCTGTCGTCCAGCTCGAAGGAGTTCTGCTTGCTCAGGGCCACCGGCTCGCCTAACTGGGGACCGCGTTTGGGCTTTTCCTCGGATTCCTCCAGAGAAGTCACCGAGCACGATCTCTGGCCAGGGGCGGACCATTCCCACAACCCGCTGGGGGTCGGGGTGCAGCCCGGACTGGGGTTCGAGCTCAGATCCGTCAAGTTTAGTGCCATCTGGTCCGCGCTCAACCCTGCCGATAAAGGAGGAGACGGGACGACGTCTAGATTCTGATCCTGGCCTGGAATAACTCCCGCTTCGCCGGCAGGAGGAGTCACTTCTTCAGATGGCGAAGAGGAGTCTTCCACATCATCTACTTTGACCTCGATCTCGGAGTCCCGCGAGACTTCCGGTGTATCTTCCATAGGCTCTACCTCAGCTACTCGACCGATTTCGTTGGGAGGCTCCGGTGGCGGTTTGGCATCAACGGGGCTAGACTTGCCAGACGGTGGCTTGTCCTCAGGATCGACCGGACTCGCACCGCGAGACGTGGACTGGTACGTATCGGTCCTCTGTCGCTTAACGGAGACCGGTTCGCGAGCCAGAAGTGGACTCGGCACTTCGGGGGACTTCTGCAGGCACTGGCTGGGCCACGACGCCCTGAAGGGTGCGGAGGTGGTGGGAGAAGGCGAATTCAAGCTCGGCTGCGACCTGCGGGAGTTCTTGAACTGCGAAACACACCCCTGAGAGACGGGACTCTGCGCGGGGCTCAGCAAAGCTACCTTGCTCACGGGCGCTAGAACGCCATACTTGGGCCTGCACGTGAAGTACCGGATGCCCTGAACGCAGCCGTCGTGAAGGCCGGCCGCCTCGTCTAGCTCGACGCCGCACCACAGACCGGACTCGAACTCGATCGGGCCGTGGTAGCGAAGGGTGCCGTGCTTGCGACCTCCGATCAAAACCCGGCAACCGACGTGGGCAGCGCTGAGTTGGCGGTCGCTGGGGGCTGTTCGGGGAGACTGGAGGCCCAGGCCGGAGAGGTTGGAGGGACGCGGTACCCGGCTCAGCAGAGGGGAGCTTGGTTTTGTGAAGAAAACCGGGATCCGGCTGTCTCCAGGGCCCTGCAAAGAAAAAGAAATCAATCAGCATTGCACAGCATTTGAGTTTCAAATTACAAGAACATCTCATCTCAATCACATCTGAACTTGAGAACAAGAACACGAGGATAATAACTAAGGACTAAGTCGATCAGGTGACTTGTGGAGACGTGTACAAACTTTCTGGAGCTAATGCCACTCTCGTTTTCAGGCAATTAGGTGCAGGGCGTAGTGGCGGCACCAGAATTTCCGCTGTGGGTTGGGCAGGTGGTTATCAAAAGATATAAATGGCCAACAATTTCAAAGAAAATGTGTATTTATTGTTATTTTCATTTTTAACAAGAAATTAACCTACTCCATTTTGACAGGGTGGGCCGTCTCTGTAACAATCAATCTAGTTATATGTGCAGAAAGTCTTTAACTTATGTGTTAGATTGTAGGCTAGTCGCGGCAGCGTCTTCTGCGCAGTCCGCGCTCTTCAGTATACGTGTACGGAAACAGAGTGACATTAGCCACAGAAAGCTCGCATTTTCTATAAATTCACCCGGATTATCGTCATTCGTAGACAGAGTCTCACGTTCGACATAAATACAGTTAACCAAAAGGTAGAAACAAAACACCAAAACACCGAATCAGTGGACTGTCTTAGTGAAATGTGTGTAAATTCTGTAATGCATGGCTGCATATTTCCTTGTTTTGTTAACATTATCTGTGCTCAACGTTCTACAATTGTGTTTTATTAATGTTGCCAATTTCTTATCAATCTCAACCAATCACAAAAGAGATATAACGCATCAGCTTTACACACGAACCATTCAGCAGCCCAAGCATTTCCTGCAAAAATGTGTTTGTCAATATCCCGGTCAATAATGAATGCACTGCTTTGATGCAATGGTGAAAGCAAAACATATTATAAAGTTACTTGAATGATTGTGTTAGATTTTTCAGTACGATTAGTCAGTTTAATAGTTTTCGTAAGGTGAATGTAATGAAGTAATTGTCAGAAGAAATGAATGTAAGAGAACATGTGTCATTGAAAGCATTAGTTTTTGCTTATATAATGATAATTTGTTTGAAGCTATTACTGTCGATAAATTTAATGTAATTTTAAAATCCTCACTCGATAGGCTTGGTCACAGTCATACAGTATACAGGCATGGTATCGAAGCAAGGCGGAAGAAACTTTGGCAGAAAGTCTTTCTCGTCTCGAGTTGTAAATGGCTGTCTCGTTCTTGGTCTCGTATCGGTTTATAAATATGTATTGTTCTTGTCTCAGTATCTTCGCGATAAGCAACATAGTATACAGAGTATCACTGCACAAACTTTAATACGGCGACCGATTTTCCAAGATGGTGGCATGTTCCCTACGTGGAATTTTCTGGAGCTTTAGTCCGCTGTTCAGAGCTATACACATAACACAATCCTAAATTTTCAGCTTATCTAATTTTCCTCACTTTTGCATATCGTTCCTGAACTAAAAGTAGGTTTCTTCAATGAAAAAAAAAAACATGTTCTGAAGGAATGCATCACAAATGAATTTGCTGAGATCGAAGGCAATTATGAATATCTACTTCGCTAATGATTGACATAACGTTGAAAATTGCCATTACTTTAAAATGTACGCATTTTCCTATGTGCCCAGGTTTTGTGCCCACACACTATAGTATATGGGGAGGTACTGTCTCTAGAAATTTTGGTTACAAAGCGCTTGCCTTTGAGAAACCAAGTCAAGTCTTCGCGACGTCGTAAGTGCATATTTTACTTTTTTACCACGAAAAATCCGTTTCCCCCGGGTTTCTTCCCTTTTACCCTAGTTCTTCGTGGTACGTGAAAAATGATAGGGAATGTTCACAACTCTGTTTTTGTGCAGTTTTTTTAATCTTCCGCGCCCTGAGCTCCAAACTAATTGGGTGTGTAAGGCTCGGATGTGGAGAGAGACGTACGTCACCAGCGTTGTGTTAATGTTAGGAAGAACAGAAAAATTGCAGTTGGACACGCGCCAACCATCTAATCGCACGTGGCGAAGCTCAATTTGTACTGCCTTCAGGAATCGATAACAAACCGAAACAAATCTTTACAGCACGTACAGTACATTACAGTCCATAAAGCTTATTCCTCTTGTAGCAACAATTCTCGCCATTTTCTAACACATGTTGCGAAGGCATTGCACATGTTTTTAACGAACTGTTTCAAGATCGTTAAACTATTAACGCCACGGACTTGAACTCCACAGACAAATGACTTTTGTCAATATGCATGCGTATTGTACATACTTACAGATATTTGAAATATAAAACTATCAGTATTGGATATACTGGGTTGTAAGTTGTAACAATGACACTGACTTTCAACGAATCTGCTACAACCCAGAAGTGTCAGTCACTGTATGATAATGACTTTAATGTCAAGTACTCCAATTTACAGCTTCCATCTTATAAACAAACTAACCAACAAAAGTATGATGATATCCAACACTTAACAATAATCAATTATTAAAATTCTAAAGTGCTGATAGAAAGAGAATGTTGGCCAAAGTCGACAGCCTTTTGTTTGACAGGATCAAAGAAAAAGAAGATGAGAGAAAAATATAGAAGTTTTCAATAAATCCGTACACCTGGCAATATTACCTCTCTATGCATGCGTAGGAGGCCTTAAAAATAAATATTTCTATATACGTTTCAATTCCAGCACACGCTAATAAATTATCGCAAATTTACTCCTAGCCTACCCCTTGTGGGAGGTCGTTATGAGTCTCGGAAGTTTTCTTTTTTTTTTCATTAGAGGATCATGTGGATATTCTGTTCCAAATTTCATGTTGGTACCCAATTATGAATTATCAGTGTACAGTGGGATCCATGAATATTACCGTGCAAATTGTCCATGACTATTTTCATTAATTTTTCTATTACATTCTATGTGTTTTTAAGCGATGGATATTTATGTATGATGGTGCAGAAGTTGTCAACAGCTTGTTTTGATTTTTCTTTTAATTTCTGAAGTTTTATTTGGTCAAATAAAGTGCACGAACATGATGGACAATTTGCAAGGTAATACTCATGGATCTCACTGTACTAAGAACACGCACTATTACAGCAAAATCTATGTTCCATGATAAGTAATCCTAAGATACAAGTGTGATGTGAAATTCTTTCACAGTAGATAAGCCAGGCTTCACACGGCCGCTAAAACAACATAGTCCTCCGCAAATGAAATTGGAAACAATGCATTGCTTTAAAAGTATCCATGAAGCTGCTAGTCTGTTCAAAGGTTTGAACAATACAAATGAGGCACATTTTGGCGTGATGTCTCTTAACGGTATTCGTTGCAAACTCCGAACCTTCTATGTATTAAACCTTGGTACCGAATAAAACTTTAAAGCTAACTTGAAGATCTTCACAGTCAATTTCTTAAGTGCACTTACTATGTTGGCAAAGAAATATAGTGCAAATATTACTGCTAAATAATGGAAGTACTGGTATTTTTGGCAGGCTACTTACATTTCACTCAAAATGCACCTGGAAATGACTGAACATCATTCTACGTTTCTTTTTAAAATAAACTCGCCACATAATGAGGCCGCTACCAGGTCCGTTACGCGATAAGTCGATTGCGTTCGCAGTAAACGTGAACGATAAGGTTCTGTTCATGTTAGGCTTCGTGTGGAATGGCAGAGGACTGAAGGCAATTTTGTGCTGCCTCTTTTGAATCTCAAGCTACTTGTAATTGAAGTAAACAATCATTGTAAAGACTGTATCTTCAGTATTTGTAATAGCAAGTAATTTTTACTTTTTCAAGTAATTGTAGCTAGTTAATTTTACAATTAGTAACTAACGTAACCAGGTTACTTTTTCAAGTAACTAGTAGTAACGAAATAATAGTTACTTTATTTTTAGTTTTGTTTTCACACGAAAGAAAATTTCCTTCGGAGAGATTTTTGCAATATCTTGAACCAAATTGAATGAATGGACGAGTTGGTGATTGTTAAAACTGTCAGAAAAATGTTATTATTTTATCGCCAAATTGTGTTTATTTTAAGATACTTTGGGAACTATAGCATATTCCCGATAATCATTGTACACATGTCATAGCAGTTTGGTTCAACAGTAATTATAAAATTTAGGGTTCGCAAAAATTAATACATATAAGTGTTATCTTCACTTTCAAGATTCAAGTGCAAGGGTTTATTTTTAATTTTATTAGTTCTATATTTTTATGTTTCAAAATATGAGGATAATCACAATTTAATGGAAATCAATTTTAACTTTATTATAACCAGGGGAAAAATAACAGAAGGGGCTGGTTAGAATTCATGGACGAAATTTGTTATTTGAGTTAACCGTGAGTTACTTTGCTTATGTGAATCGGTAGATGGTACAGTCATGGACACTTCTGGGTTCTGACAATCCCATTAACTTTCAATTGAATCGCTACAACTCAGTCCATGACTATATAGTAAGATTCATAATTGCGGCAATCACAGCAAGTTACTGACAACAAGGCTGAATCCATTTTAAAGAATTGTATCAATGGCATGTGTAGGAATTTTATAATGGGCGGGGGGGCTTGTGGTATCGTTTTTTTAGAAATCTGTGGAATATTTTATGCATCCGACATCTAGTTTCAAGTAAGTTTATCCAAAGGAATGGGTTATAACCCTTACTCAACCTCTCTTGGTAAGCCAATGTATTATATTCTATTGTACTGATGTTTATATGTGACGTGTTAAAATATTTGTAGCTTCTCCGACAGAAAAAAATGGGCAATGTTGAGATCTGCACGTATTATAATTCATAAAAGATGGGATTTTCTGCAGGAAAATTCTTTCCATGAAAATTCAACCAAACATTTTTTCAACAACAACAACAACAACAAAACGAAAAATATATAAATAAATGCTGTTCTAAGAATAACGTAACTCCATTTGCTGGCCCTCAACTTTCAAGAATTAACAGGTGTTGATTTCTTCATGTTTGACCTGGCATCACGGACATGAAGGCGGGAAGGGGACGTTGTAATTTAATTTGCGAAACCAAACGGAGAGGTTGTGTTGTGGGAGCAGTCCTTTCTCGCATGTGATGGATGGAGTGGAGGCGTCTTCCGTCTGTCAAAATCAGAGGTGTGTTGCTCGCATTTCACCTTCGTTTCCATCCAAGAGTGTCCAATAGTTTCTCATTTTATACTTCAAGGACAACTGCTTGCTTATAGTTGGCCAAAATTGGTTCTGTTGTTTAGACCTACGTGGATGGTAGGCTGTGGACAAGGTCCGTCCTCTCATTGCTGCACTGTTCTTTGCCTTCTGGATAACTTTTGACCAACTGTCGTCCTATATCTCTCGTGCATTGCTTCTTCCACACAGTATGGAAAACCTTCGATAATTCGGAAAACTTGAACTGAATTTAATCACTGGGGACTTGTAGTCTCCCATCATCACCAACCTTCATTGTTCCCTTTCTACAGACTCCAGGTTCTTCATTCCACCATTTGTCTAGGCACTTATTTCACAATTATTTCCTTTCAATTTTGCTTCTGGACTTTCTCTGCATATCTTCCATTCCATCTTCATTTCACGCATCTTCCTTTCGTGGTCTCTACTCAATTCTTCCTATTTGTCTGTTCCCATCCATCTTCATTTCACACATCGTCCTTGGTAGCTACTCCATTATTCTCCTTCTACCTTCATTTCATATGTATCTTTGTCTCCTACTTAATTGTTCTACATTTCTTCCCCCTTGTCCTCTCTATTCAGCCTAGTAGTTTTTCAGCATATTACGTTTTCGCTTCTTTACCTTTGTTAAGGAACACCACCTCAATTATTTCCATATTCGCCTAACCTCTTACGTCACTCTCCAACTTCCTCAATCATGTGTTACAGTTAGGACATAATACAAATTATACGAAACTTTTTTGTGCTTGAATGGCACTTCTACTCTATTGAACCCCCAGTTCTTCACAAAATGTGTAGTCAGCATGTAAATGCGTAAGAAATTAGTTTCATGTGCTTTCTACTAATGAAGAAACTTTTTATCTCAAATTTGTTAGGATTAATTGTGTGGGGCTAGTGCTTTTTACATGTCTCCTTGCAACTGGCTCTGTTGAACTCAGCAGAAGCAGCTGCTTAACACCTTAAGGGTCAAGGTCACCGTTCCGAGTGACCGGGCGGAGCAGCAGGTGCAGTACAAGATGCTTCCTGCTTCTAAGGTTTCCCAACGACTCGATTTTTACCTATCTTCTTGTTTTCATTTGTATTAGGTTCTTGCCCTCAAAGACAGAGGAAGCTTTATCTCATATTCAGTCGCACACACTCGTGCGCGCCAGGCTTCATTTCGACACTGCGAGTTCTCTTTAAACGGAATTTATCTCTCGTACGCAACTACGCGGAACAGATTTACGATTTTACCGAGATGTAATTTGTTATTTGGGTAGCGTACTAAGTTTTTAGCACTCTACGAAATGCCATGGTCTGGATGAAAAACCGTCTATCTTTTCTCAAAGAGCATAAAATAGGCAAAGAAACCTACATGTCTAATGTTCCATGTATGATATGATATGATTTAGATTATTTTACGTACTTCGCTTTTCTGCCACTTTTGGCTAATTGCAAAGATAAGGATGAAATTGTGAAGGAACACTTACAAAGAACATCCATATTAAGTCAGGGATTCGAACTCGAGACCCCTGGTGTTGAAATGTGCTGTCTAACCACTCCGTCAAAGTGGTCGACATTTATGATTGGAGAGAAATTGGTCGACGTCTCCGTGATTATAGAGTGTACTATTTTTTTTTTTTAGCACGATTTCCCACAGAAAAAACAAAAGCTACTATTTAGCTACCTTGATGGTGCTGCGTGGTTGCTTAGATGTGGGATAAAACTTAGTTTTGCGAGGTGCTTGTAGCATCGAAACGAGGCTTGAAAGGGCGAAACTTTAGTAAGGAAGTTTGTTTTTACATTTTCCCCTGATGTCTTGTACACATGGGCGTCCGGAAGAAGGGGGGCAAGGGGGGCCGTGGCCCCCCTGGAAAATGAAGGTCAACCAAAAATTATATATTTCACACATATAATTTCATTTTAGCCACAATAATGTGTGTTAATTATTGCATGAACACCATAAATCAAATTTAAATAAATCAAATTTAAGTAATGTTTTTTTTTTAGGAAACAACACACTTTTGGGGTAAAATGTGACTTGTTTGCCCCCCCTGGAAAAGATAATACCTTCCTTGACCCTTACAGAAAAAAATCTTGCAGACGTCCATGCTTGTACACGCTGTGCAAGTTTGTCGATACTAGAAATTACAATGATCTGAACTTTGAAAAACAGACGAGACTGTGGTACTTTAAGGTATAAGAAAACCAAAACTGCTTTACTGTGCGACTCTTTAGGACATACCAAGCGGGTATCATCTACCTGATAATTTATAAACTGATCTTATATTTTGTTTATCGTGATTGGAAAATTAATTCAATAGTGGCACTCTGAACCTTGATCGTTCACAATAACCTGAAAAATACATGAAAAAATATAGAAATTTTGTCGCCTGAAGTAAATCATATGTAAATTCACCACAGTCTATACATTTAGCACTGAAACACCAGGTTTGATTTTAGAGAGAGGTTTTACAGGGTATCCAATTTTGTCGCTTTCCTATGGACATGTGTTGGCTGTAAGAGCGGTCCACGTTTGCTTTAATAATAATAATAAATCGTCTACATCAGTGGTTCTCAAACTGTGGTACGCGTATCCCCAGGGGTACATTAACGACTTGAAGGGGGTACGCGATCAGCTTGGAAGAAAAATGTCGAGAATACCCACACAACAATTTTTGTTGCAGGTTTGTAGAGCAGACTTCTTAGCTTTAACACTCAACAGGAAAATGAGGTGATTTTGTCATTGACACTCTTATCTTTGTTTCATATGTGTTGAAATAATATACTCGTTCGAAATCTGTATAATAGACTAAATTTGGAGCCGAATCTCCCTTGAAAGTTGCAAGTGCACAACCAGACATCAAGAAACTGTGACAGACTATGCAGCCACATCCCTCTCATTAGAAACTGAGGATTTACAATAAAAAAAAAACTCCAAAATTGTGTTCACAGTTTGTTTACAAACTTATTTTTGTTCTTTACTTTTTTTCAATAACTTTGGAAAAGTACATGAAAATTAAAGTCTTTTTTTATGTATACTTCTTAGTATACACGTGTTTCATTTTTTTATTTTTGTAACTAATTAAAAAGATTGTAAACCTAGGAACACCCAATAAAATAATAAATGTAGAGTTCTAATTTTTATTTGTTTACCATATTCCACATACAGTTCGAATGGAATTTTGCTCTGTTGCAGATACACGCCTGCAATATATCAAAAACCAATCATGATTCCCGCCCGTATGATTTCCGCCTTCAGTTCCAATAGGGTTCGTGGTTTTTTGGCGTACACCTGTGATTTCACAAACCTCCATAAAAAGAAATCACAGAGTGTAAGATCACACTCCACCTGCCAAAACCCACACCACACAGTCGTTCTCAGCGGATGGATGGATTTCACGCTCCTGGATTATTCGAGGATTTTCGGAAGGAAACCGCAACAAACGAGTCAAAACAATTGAGGCTAATTAATCAGCATGACAACAGATGCCAACATTGGTAAGAACAGGTCTGCCAACCTCGAAACAAAACAATAGCACTCGATTCAAATTCGGCGTCCTATACGGAACACCCTTTATATGGAATTAATAAAAAGTGGCAATAATATAAACAAAAATACACACTAATGCGAATAGTGATATTTATGGTAAAATAATAATATTAAAGAGGAATAAAATAGGAGAAATAAAATAAAAATAATAAACTATTATTATTATTATTTAAAAGGGATAGTACTAAAAATAAATAACAAGGACTTTATCAGTAGTCAAAGTTTTATGAACATTCCTTTAAAAGCAGCACATTTGGACCCAGTGGGTTTCCAATAAATTCGTGCAGCTGGCAATATTGCTTCGCTTTGCATGCTTTGGAGGCCTTTAAAACACTTCCCTCGACGCACCGTTACGTGGGTTAAACAGGTTCATGGCACAGGTCTCCTCTCGTATGTTTATGGAAGAGCAGGAAGGAGTATCTGGCACACGTGTTCCGCACAAAAACTGCGAGGGTGGTGCGTTTCTTGCGTGTGTTTGTGCGTGCCTCAGGAATGACTGACGACTCGTGTATAAACTCCGAAGGGTGTTTCGAGTCTGGCGTGTATCGCTTCACACAAACGGCTCTTAACGTCTTCCTTGCAGGAGTGAGGCAGGTCACGGAATAACAAGGATTCGAGTGGGAAGAGTACAGGTTACTGATACATGTACTCAATACTCCTCACCAGGGGTTTAGGCAGACTTTTCTATGGGGGTAAGGGGGAATTTAAGGTCGAAATTACCATAAATTGTGCCTTTGTGAAACAATTTGGGGACGTTCCTTGAAGGAATGTTGTTGACTGATTGAAATAAAGTTTCTTGGTGCGCCAGCACTTAGGCTATTTGCTCCCGTCGCATTATACGGGGCCAAGCCCCTGTAACTGTCAAAGTAACTTAAGGTTACTTTATGAAGTAACAGTAATTGTAACAGAGTTACTCTTTGAGCAAAGTAACTTGTGTCGCCCCTGTCAACACATGCTTTTTCAAGCAAAAAACTATTCAATCAGTATTGTATTAATCTATGTTGGAATCTTTTCTTTAAGAATGTGTTATTGTTAATAGGTAATGAATTGTTTAACTTAAATCAGGAAAAATGATGAAGCTATGGAAATACTAAACAACTATGTAGTAACCTTGGTAAATTGTAAACAACAATATGATATAAAAGAGCTAGACTTTTGTAAGCCTACGGGACATTCTCCTGGTTGCCGAAAGGTTGATGGTTCAGGGGACGTTGGGGAAAATCTTGCTTCAATCTTCGGATTGGCTGGAGTACTTGTACTCCATTTTGGCGGATATTCTACAAACCCAACTCTGAATAAGGTGTTCTCCTGCATCATCAAAAGACCAGGGTTATAAACTTCGGTATATCTAATAGGTTTAGGCCTACAAGTTATACCGGGTGAATTGTCTGTTTGAAAAAGTGTTTGTATAACATCGGAAGTTAAATAAATCTTCGAGTAAAAGATCTTAAGGATCTTTCATTTCAACCTTGCATAGGTGATAATTAAAAATAAATCCTGCACCACAGACCACGCAAGGGCTTGGTCCTACTAACCCTTAGAAGCCATTGAGAAGTCCGATAAAAGGGTTGTAACCGGACTAACATAAAGCCCTAAAGGCAGAAGGTGCGTGTCAAACTATAACACAGTTTCATTTAAAAGTAACTTACCAAACACTGTATTACAAGTGCGCACAAATACAGAGCTCGAACCCAAAGTTGTTCACTCACAACTCAATGTCTAATAAAATATTTTTCTTGATATCGTCAGGTCAAACTAGAAATATGCCTCTGTTTTTTGGGGATCCACAAATCGGAAAAGAAATAGAAAAATAAGAAAAACTTTAAAATAAATTTCAGACATTTGCTCTTCGATACATACGAGGTGTGGCTAGAAAAAAACCGGATTGATGTTGCTATCGACAAACGACAAGCGCGTCAAGGTCAAGCGGTGCATGAGTGACTAACGTGATATCCTGCCTATCCACTGTGTGATTTTCCAGGGTGGGCGCCGCTCAGTTCCGCTGTAGCTTGTGGACGAAGCGAACCGTATGTCTGTGTTCCGTCGGAAAAATGTTAGAAAGTGGAACAGCTAATCAATTTGAAGTTTCTTATGAAACTCGGAAAATCCGCCACTGAAACTTATGATTTGTTGAAGGAAGTATACGGAGATGAGTGTTTATCACGCACGCAAGTGTTTTAGTGGTTTCAAAAGTTTAAAGAGGGACGAGAAGTGATCGCGGACGACTCGCGTCCTGGACGGCCTTGCACGTCAAAAATGGAATCAAACATTGCAAATGTCTGTGAATTGATTCGAAAAGATCGTCGCTTGAGTATTCGAGCTATTGCAAAACAACCAACATTATTACATTAAGGTGCTGACGACCCTTCGTGAGCGAGTAAGACGACGACGACCTGATTTGTGAAAAAACAAGTCATGGATTCTTCATCAGGACAATGCTCCTGTCCACATGGCATTGTCAGTCAAGACTTTTTTGGCCAAGCATGGAATCCCAGTGTTAGAACATCCACCCTATTCGCCGGATATCACTCCGTGCGACTTTTTTTATTCCAAAAGGTCAAATCAGCACTGAAAGGAACCAGATTTACGACCGTAGAATCTGTGAAAACAAAAGCGACGGAGGTCATGAACATGGTTTCAGAAAATGATTTCCAGCAATGGAAGATTCGTATGGAGCGGTGTATCGATAGTGCAGAGGAGTACTTTGAAGGGGATAGGCTAATGTTCGTATTGTACAAAATAACCAATAAAAGATTCTGTAGCAACAGTCCGGTTTATTTTCTAGCCACACCTCGTATATCTTATTCAGAGTAACACGTTGCGCGCAATCTTGACTGTTCCGTGACTCAAGGAAAGGTTGCAAATAAACCAATTCACTTTCCTCTTCAAACTTATTAATAGGAAAGCGAAGTTCTTCTATTCATGTCTCCCAAAATGTTTGACAAGAGCCAAAAATAATATCTTTCAAATCCAGCTCGAAAGGACGAAGATGGCCCAAAATGAACCCTTGAAAAGAATGTGCAAATTATTTCAATCAGTGTGTAAAAATAATCCCAGCAGACATAAATGCAACTTTAATTTAAATCACTGGATTTCTTTTTTGAAATTAAATTGGTTGAATTTCACGTGGTATATCTATTTTTTCGCTTTAATTTTGTAATTACGTCAAAATTTCTCTTTCACCCTGTTGTTATTAAATGTAAATTGCAATGTCCTATTCCTAGATTCAAATTGACCTTCACTTTATGTACTCTTGTAATTGCCCGTTGTTTGTGAAATACATAAATGAACGTGCGAGGGAACTGGACAGATTATCTGAACGTCACAGCTCAACCAAGGTAAGAATGTGCTCGGAAAACTCGCGAGCTAAAACGCACAGTCATTTGTTTTGTCCTCTCGTTTCTCTTTCTCCCGTGCCTTGTGACAGTGCTGCACAATTTGTCAACACAGGAACAATGCAAGCAGCTTATTGCATCGCCCACTCTCCTTCCGCTTGCTTACGGTTGAAGTTCCTTAATCTCTACTATCCTCCCGATACAGTTTCAATAATGGTAACTTCGGAACCAACTTCACATCAATCTGAAAGCCATTCATGTTTAGCAAACTTCAGTGGCGCATATAGCTACGACAATTGGGAAAGGTGAATTTCGGTCTGGTATCTCATCGAGTCTAGGATCTATTTTTTTTAATTTGATATGTTTTATATTAACAATATATACTAACACTAAAACTAAAATCCGCGGCTCCCAACAGCCCTCCGAGTTCCAGGGCATACCAAGCGGATTTTTCATTGGGTGACGCGTAGTTAGAACATCGAGTCTTATCGCCACTGTTTCCTGATTTTCGAGACCAGAGCCTGCAACTTATTTTTCAAGTAGCTTCCCAATCGCATTCACGATGCTGGGTAAACATCGATATTTTGTTGCTACCGCCGAAAATCGAACCAGGGACCGCTCGCAGCAAAGGCAAGAGCGCCAACCATTTATCTACGCGGGAGCCAATGTACAGCAGTGCAAAATCAAACAAACTAACCTCGGTGGTCTAGAGAATAGCGTATCGAAATACCACAATGGATAAGTCCACATTATGCACAGACAGGCCAATCGGGACTGGGCCTACAGTTAAAGTGCGAACCATTATACGTCTCCGCCTGGTATCGAACCTGGGACCGCTTGATTACAAAGCGAAGCCGTTACCATTACGCCACCAGGGAAACACTGTCATATTGATGAATGTATGAATATTAATTGTAGTGCTCTTTGAACTTTCCCAAAATGATCTCATTGTCGTGACAAATGTAATTGTATAAATACTGACGTAAAACAAAAAACACAAGAACAGTAATTTACTCTTCAGAATGACCACCTGCCACCTCGGTGGCCGAGCATGTTGAGTCGGGCTGAAGGTTACGGGTTCGAGTTCTGGCCTGGGGACAGGTGTGTGTTCCTAATCTCTCGTCAGTTTCATCTAAGCGCCGTTTATCTTTATCGTCGCGATTAGCCTAAAATTGGCAGAAAACTATACAAAATTAAGTACTCCCTCTGTCCCATAATTATTGTCCGGTACACTTTTGTTTGTTGTCCCATAATAATTGTCCGATATGCAAACCGTGGCATTGGTGTATACAGAAGAAGAAAATGAAACACGGGAATGTGTCATACAACGTTATTACTCAAGGTTCAGTACAAATTGGCCGATCAAGTATCCAAAATAACCTAAATAAAAAGTTACCATTTTGGCATACCGGACAATAATTATTGGACAGAGGGAGTAAAATACAGAATATATATTCAAGAACGACACTCGTCTTCATCGTGCCAAGCCAGTTAAATATACAATCAAAAAGGACGTAAGAAGCAACAGTGAAAAAAATCCGTGAAAGTTTGTATCGAACTCGTTGCTCATATCCTGGTTTTCGCAGACATATCCTTCGAAACTAAAAATAGAACAACCTACATTTTTTTTACAGGTAACTTTCCGATCCCAGCGCTCTTTCGCTGAGCTAGCAGGCGAGATTGTTTAGATACGCCGACATTTAACAACACTGTCCCCGTGACTTACATGACACGCACTTCGCATTCTCCTCCCCGTAACACGCAGTCCTGCTGGTAGTTCCAAGGTTACCGCATGGCGGCAGCACCTGCCACGTCAGTTAGAGCAGCAAATATAACTTTCCCGCACTAGATGGAGCTAGCGTGCAGAGCAATCGAGGAGAGCATATTTGTATGGATTTTATGTTATGTAAGTTGCATTTCTACATGAATAGCATGGGCTTCGGGCGGGGGAGTCGAACAGGTCAGACGTTGGTATCGTTCAAGTTGCAAAAAATCAGAAAGCGTGTTATCTTGATTATTATTAACATAAATAAATTTCAGTTAGTATTCGAACAGAGTGATCAACGTAAAAATTATATCAGAATGAAAAGGTAGTGTAACATAGAAGAACCAGGTTATGTTTTTAAAAAATTCTATCGTTTAATTCAAAAATAACTTGATCCACTGTTTTCAAAATTTAAAAAAATGACTTTTATGCCACAGGTTACATAACGTAAATTTTGACAAATGTCTTTTGTGTATGAAAGTTAAGAACAAAAATAGAATAAATGTGAATTTTAATATACTAACTACATGCATTATAAACAAAATAATGAAAAACAGCTGTGCCAGATATTCACTCATCTGGTGGATCGACTAGAAGTCTCTCCCCAAGGATACAATACTACTAATAATACATTTCTAATAAAATTGGTATATTTCTATTAATTTATAATATTTATCATTGTATAATAACAATAATATTCATGATAATAATAATTATTATTATTATTTCTACTATATAAGTTTCATCGATGGCCTGACCCACCCCCCTACAAAAATTTCTGGCGACGCCCATGGTGAATAGCGAATCATGGAAGGTAGGGTAAAATTACCAAGACTACAGTTTAACAAACTGCAAGATTATTAATTTAAGACATATGACTTGACCACATACAATTATTTAAATAAATTGACAGAATATGTTCATACATATAAAATTCACATTTAACAATTTCTTGAACATAAAAAACTCATACCTTCTAATTGAATCTTATCAGACAATTCTCGTAATATCAAGCAGAGTCCCTTACAGAATGCTATTTTCAAAAATTCTTACAGAAACCTGGATTTAGTCCTACTGAAATACGTACTTAGTTTGCGCACTTTTCACATCGTTTTGGTCAGCGTACTGGGTATTGGACATACGTAAAAAGAACGGAAATCGAACATAAGTAACTTTTGTAGTTAAATGTCATGATATGCAAACAAATTGTACAGTGGGATGCACACGTGTTGCTCATCAAATTGTCCATGAATATTTTCATTAATTTTTCTGTTACATCTTAACTGTTTTTAAGGAATAGATTTTTACGTATGAAGAGGGGTGTAAGTATAAATTTAGAGCAAAAATGTTCATAAATTGGGCCTTTGTGAAACATTTTAGGGGGAGTTAAGGAGGCTGTTGGGGTTATGTGTATAAATCACTGTAATACAGGGTATTTTCATTTGTTAATTTCGTAAACCGGGTATAGAACTGAAGTTCTTAAAGCATAAAACCCAGGCAGGTGTTGTATTGCAATCTGGGGCGTACCAAAGGAGGGGCTGATAGAAGTTCGGCTCCACTGGGTCAGTACTTCAGATTTAAAAAGGAAAGAATGTTTGATATGTGGACAAAAAAGGTTAATCTCCTATCCTTCAGTGACGACGCCAGAGGACTGGATGCCCTCTGGGTAGACCCCAGCCTCCCAGCATACAAGAAAACTACATCATGATGTTTTGGTCCAAATATGCGAATTTGTAGTGTTTAAAAGCTCATTAAATGTGATGCCCCTCAGAAAGCATTCCCGCACCTTCTGCCTCCCCCATTTTTTTTCTACCTCTGGACAAGTTGCTGGCCTCTGATAAGACAACACAAAACTGCATATCCTACAGTGACATGATTTCTGATATATATTTGTATTATTATTTTCAACTCTTCTCAGTCTCTTTCAACTAACCGCGACGATGAGGTTCAATGATGATACTATGACAAACACAAAGTTATGCCATGCCTAGGTGGTCTTCAAATACAGAAAAACAGTTAAGAAAAACAGTAAACAGACTCATTTATCGAACTAAAACTACTGTTTGCATAGACTCTAAAGTAAGGAAAAAAAATGAGTTGTGCATAGATGTTTCGTATATGGGAACGCGCAAAAAAAAAAAAAAAATTGCACAAAACTTTATGCAATTTGCCTCGTAACCAGTCTCCAGATGCTATAAATACCTACGTCTACCGAACCAAAATAGATAGCGAATGCATGAGCTCATTGTTCAGTTCAATATGTGGGTCAATATGACGCGGTGGCAACAATGTTTCTTGTGTGTTTTAAAGATCAAAATAATTAACTCAGAATATACTTCCTTACACTGGTTATAACATCAGCTGTTCCCGAACAATCAGCGGTCTTCTGACAAAAGACAGAGGGAAGAATACATGGCACTGGCTTCTATTGCAACATCGCTCTCCCAAAGAATAGGAAACCAAAAGGTTTATTTGACAGTTTGCCAATGCGAAGTTATGATTAGACGACAATGAGGCGGTCAGATAACTTAAAACCAGTTTCTTCCCGATGTATTATTAGCTTGCCCAGCTTCTAAGATGTCTTGTCGCCTGTGTGTTCAAGGTTGTTTATCTTGTCACACACACGCCTCCCTGTTATAGACTCGCAGAGAAGCTAGAAAATAATATATTCCCTGTAGTCCTTAGTGAAGTCTAGATTCTTCAGAATTTTCGAGAGTAGTATTTTGGGGAGTGGGGGAGTTGAGCGGAAAAGTAGTGTTTGCTTCAGTTATGTGTGGAAATGTGTAGTGGGGGCATCGGGAGGCTCCATCGTCTCTGAACTGTAAACATGTGACTGCCAAACTCTAACAATTATTGAAAATTTGGACAGTGGAATCAGTTGCTGCATTTAATTAACGCCTCTTGCTTACACCGTCAGGTTACCCGCGAATAAGTAAGAGGGCGTATGTGGTGCAATGAAGAGGAAGGAACCGGCCGTGTCCGTTGTTAAAGGTACCGTCTCGGCATTCGCATACAGCAACTGAATGGTGAATGGTATCAAGAGACTTTGAGACTTGGTAGTCTCGTCTCGTGTGCAGTCTCGTCATCGGACTCGGTCAAGTCTGGGTTAAAACTTAAAAGATTTTACCTGGACAAGTTCTGAACTGTCAACAGTACCTCCCCTTTTGATGGACAGGAAAATCGAGCTCGGGGATAGGTTCACGGTATTGCATCATTTTTGTGTTGTAAATAATTAACGCCTCCACTTCACCGATCCCTCCCCGGCCCATCTGAACTTTCCTGAGGAAAGTGAATTCTCCATCGTCCACCACAGCCTGTTCGTGGCGGGTGTCCTTACAAGAATTGGCAAACACATCTCTTTAATCTCGTCACCATTGCAAGGAAGATACGGTCCGAATTTTGTGTCTGAATTAGTCTGATAGTAATGTAATTTTGGTTCTGAAGTATCCGGAGCCGCCGTGAGGAAGCGCCAGATCCTTACATTTCGAAAAGTCCACCTTCCATTTCTAGTAAAATTCTACAGTAAAGTCAGCATTGTTATTAGTATTACGTAATTATTATCTGCTGATATACACTGGAACATCGATTTAACGTTTCCCAGGAACCACGGTGAAAAAATTAAAATATATGAAAATGTAATATCTAGGGAAATGTTCTCCATTGGGACCATGAAGAAGGTATTATAATGATGGAAAATATAAAATACGAAAACGTAAAATCGGGGTTCCATTTTATGGGTAAACACACTTTCGCCGTGAACCGGCAAGATTTGACAGTGTAGAGAATGTCAAGGCAATAACTTTATGCTGCTTAGGAAAATCATCATACGTTATCCATTGTGTATGCAGTCATGCATCACAGATTCATCGTGGCTACTGATAATTACGTTATCTTTTTAACATACTAAACGCTATTATACTACTCGGGTTTCCTTTTTCTCTTCTGGTACGTTCTCCTGATTACAAATGGAGCTGTGTCGTTAATTTAGTTTCTTTTATTTTTCCGCCTTCTATCCCGATAGCGACTGGACAAGAAATGATTGGATAAACAATTCAATAACGTTATACGGAGCGCGAGGGCCCTCATAGCGCATGGTCCTGTGTGATAGTATGCGTCGCACACTTCTACTGCAAGTATCTTGATACGTAATTGATGAAAGTCTTGTCTGGATTTTTAAAAGGTCTTGACTCGGTACAGTCAACGGCAAAGATAATGGTAGGCAAATTGTCCATAGTTATTTTCATTACTTTTTCTTTTACATCCTGTGTTGTTTTAAGGAATGAAATTATGTTGGTGCGAAACAGGTATTGCCCTCTGCTTATTGACGTATTTATTTCAATTCATTATCATCATATTGTGCAATGCAGACCGAATGAAAATGGTGATGGACAATTCGCCCACTGTTTCTTTTGCCGTTGGGTGTACCACCTATATTCTGGTCTCGCTCTTGTATTTTTGTTATTTAGCATGTTGTTTAGATGAAACTAGTGACTGAACACTCGCACAACCCTGCCTGGTCCGGGACTCGAATCCGGAAACTTAGGTGGGGAGATCGAAAGTCAATCACTTAACGCGCTCGGCCACCGAGACATCCATATCCTAATCTCTGCAGCCCAATTTTAACCAGTATATTCTAGGAGTAGTCGTCAATAACGCGTTGTGGTAATCTTCATATCATCAAGGCCTGATTAAATAGCTTCTCCCAGCAGATTCATCTCCACCCTTACACACACAACCACAAGAAGAGCATATTAATATTCATTACAAAAAAAATATACAACCAGGATATCGAGCGTGGTTCTTCCGGACTTCCTGGATCGCGATGTAGGCCGCGGCAATAAATCGAAGTCCCCGGGCGACCAGCTGCTCGCCGCCCCACTATTCCCCCGACTGAGTTAATGAGAGGCCGCGCCGAGCTTTCCACAATCGAGTTTATTCCCAGCAAACCAATCAGCTGTTGCCGGCGATATGACCAAACGAAGATTAAATGAACGGAGTTAGAAGCAGTGCACCGCATTCCAGCGCCTTACTTATGAAGTGGGGTACAAGAGCAGAGGTATAAATATATGATCGACTCTGGTTGCCATCAGCAGCGTGGTGGATTACCAAGAAGGGAGCTTGCCGCCTCTCTCCATTTCTCTCTTTTTCTTCCTTCCCCTCTCCATATCTCTCACCTCCATCTCTCTCACGGGAGAGGATATAAGATGACTATTCTCTTTTCTCGTTCCGTTTATTCCTTTCTCTTTCTCCCTCTCTCTCTCTCTCTCTCTTTCTCTCTCTCTCTCTCTCTCTCTCTCTCTCTCTCTCTCTCTCTCTCTCTCTTTCTTCTCTATCTAGAGAAAGATAAATAAGACAGCGAGATAAAAGTGAGAGAGAGATAGAGAAAGAGAAACGGCTAGCAGCATAATGCTTATAGCAGTCTTTCCTTCTTGGACCTAAAGCAAAAGAAACGAACGTGCTGTTTCTCTAGTTGTCCTAAAGATGTCTCTAGTTGCAAAGGCCTGTCAAGTTCTCGGTTTCAAAGTTTATTGAAGACCTACTAAAACAGGTTATAACTCTGTATCCCTTGATTACAAGCGAACAGAATTAACACTATGCTATCAGTCTCGTATCGATATCCAAAACTCGATAAGTTGATATTAACACGAGAACTGGTAACTATTGCATATATTCGCCCTTGAAACTAATTTGGAATAAACATTTTGCCGTCAAAAATTGCTACAATACGCAGTAACACAGTACTTCCGCTTATTTTATAAATTTTAAAGAGGTAAAACTAATCCCTGTGAATTGCATCGTGCCACGAAGACACACCAGAGAGGCGTGGAGGCTGGATCCCACACATTCTGGATCTCGGCCACAGTGGTGGTGATGTGATCAACATCACGCTCCGGCCAAGTTTACCCCAAAGGGTTGTCCCCAGATATCCATTAATAAGTCTGGGTGAGCTCCAGAGCCGCTTTATGCATGGATATTGTCAGGAAAACACACTAGCTCCTCAAATCAGCCACCTCGAAAATAGAACCTGACTGTTCCAAGTTGCAGTCAGGCGCCTACCGATCGAACAACCGCGGCTCATTTGTTTTGTAAATTGCATGTATACGTATTTTGTAGGAAGTATTACCAATTAAAAAAAATTGGGCCCCTCAATTGTACCCTGACACCGGGTGTCAGACACCAATGCTCTTAAACAATTTTAACAAAACGCTCTTAACAAGAGTTGGTAGCCCTAAGCTTTATTACTTTGGCGCAACCATGTCAGCACGCCCGCACTTCTATCTTCTGAAATTAATGACGACCTTCCCCCCACCCAATTCCGCGCAGCTAATTAAAACGTCTAAGACAGCGTCGCCAAGAATTATGAAAAGGCTTTGAGCCAAGAACTGCCAGCGACATCCAGGCGCTTTTTTAATTCCGCAAGTTGGTAAGAAAAAAGGCGGGACTGCACAAGTACACAAGTTAAATTTACGACTCTTAGCTGCAGCAAAACTTGGACGAAAGACCTAAACTCCTGCAGAAACTGAATAAACCAAGGGCGTACGAAGTTCTGAAGTTCAGCACCATCTACCGGGAACTCTGAACAGCTGTATGTTCGTTAAAAACGGCCGTATTTTCCTTGGAAATAAAAATCCTCTTTTTTCCCCTCTCTCAGCGAATGGTGAAGCTGTTCACATATTCTGGACTACAACGCATAGGCGCAACTTGGTGGTGGCGGGGGGGGGGGGCGCATTTGCCTCCCCGCAATAAATGTTCAGGTTTATTAACATTTACAAGTTTTTGAGTTTCATTGATTTGTTATTTTAAGTCCACTTTACGAACAGATATGTTAATTGGGGCTGGGCCTTCACTTCTTTAAAATGGGATCCGAACCACTGTGCAACGTGCCTCCACCAGTTATCGAACCCGGGACCCCTTGATTACAAGGCGGCGACGTTACCATTACGCCATCGGGGAAGTCAATTAGGGGTATTTTATTAACCTCATGGAACCTGAGGAACAAAGCAATAAACAATATTCTTTATGGTTTCTCATATGTAGCAGTTCTGTAGCAAACTAAGCCCCCCACCCCCCAAGTTTGGACGAAAGTTACGCCCATGCTACAACCAAATTTGACCATTCAAAATTTGTCGAGGCGAAATCGTGAACGCGACTTGCCTGCAAAATCGATTGAAGACAGACTTGCTCTCCACTAATCTTATCTGGTTCGAGACTTATAAGATCAGGATGTCAAGTTCGTGAAAATTACACCTTAAAGAAAAAATCCCTTTACTGTGTGAATTATTGAGCTACACTCTATACCAAATGGGTGGCTGCGGTACAATTATATCCTGAATCTATGCAACGTCGCCTTTTAAGATTCACAGTGGTTCCCAAAATGTGGGCCGCGACGCCCCTCGAAATATTTCAATATTTTCACTGAAATGACAGTGATTGTTCTGAACATGATTGTTCCAAATATGTGCTATTTAGTACATTTTACATGTAAAATGTTTCTGAATTTGAAATATCTGGTTATTTTTTTAAAGTTAAGGCAAGCTACTTGCAAGTGTTAGATAGGCCTACATTCTGACTTGGGTGCAGCGGAAAAAATCTTTAAATACTAAGGGCGCCGCAGAACGAAAAGTTTGGGTACCCCTGTAGTGGATTAAGTTAAAAACACAATAAACAAAACATAGAAATAAACTTATCGATAAATGATTATTTAGCCAATCCAATCATTGAGTTTTTGTTTTAAATCTACTTTATGCACGGGTAGGCTAATCGGGTCTGGACCTACAGTTTAAAGAGGGATCCGAACCACTTTGCAATGTGCGTCACGCCCATTCATGTCCAAATAAATTTCATAATAAAGCATTTTTTTGCTTTTGTACTTAAAACATTGGTGCATGTGAGTTGTATGTAATAAATAGATCCCGGAAGTTTGGCAAAATGCCTCTTTTTATCTACTGCATATATTGATAAAAAGTTTCCGGATATACGTTTTTTATGTTGTTTCGAATGTTTTAGAAGCCTTTTCATTTTGCCTATTTGGGACCCCACTGCCTATTTTTAATTATAATGCCTTTTTTTTGCCTTTTTCAATGAAATTTGAGCATTTTTTAAAAAAATATGTTGGCATTTATTTTTCTTCCGTTTATTATGCAAATAATTTTCGCCTTATTTAAGTAATATTGAAGTCGCGCATGTTTCAACATTGCTGAAGGAGAAAAGTTGAGAAAAAAGTATTTCATGCTCAGTTAGGATATTGCCTTTCGGTTAACATTTCCTTGTGCATGATTGACTGCTGAAGTGGAGAGGTTGATTTCGAACACAAAGAAGATATTCCTGAAATTTCCCTCTCAAACCCGAAAATTTCAAGAAGTTGCGCCTGAGCTTAGTTTACCTCCGCAACCAGTCTCGACAAGATGGGGAACCTGGATATCAGCAGCTATATATTATGCTAACAACCTTGAAAAAAAAATCAGTGAGGTGATCGATGCTCTTCCAGAAAATGAAGCGGCTTCAATTCGTGAAGTGAAAAACTCCTGTGCTATTCAGAACTGAAGAATGAACTGTCGTTTATTTTTGCACATTATGGTGCTTTGCCAGAGACAATTACAAAGCTAGAAAAAAGAGGTGAGACTCTTGTAGCATCCATGAAAATCTTCGAGGAATCTATGCAGCAGATGATGGAATTAAATCTTCGAGGAATCTATGCAGCAGATGATGGAAGTGCCAGGAGAAAAGGGGTCAGCTGTTGCGGAAAAGTGCAAACGTGTAGTGAGTGCAAATAAGAACTTGAAACAATTGAAAACAATTTGTGATATTCTAAAAGGTGAAAATGCTGTTACCAAAATGAGTCCAGCTACATTAGCTTGTTTTATGTATGCTCCAATAACTTCTGTCGAAGTAGAAAGATCATTTTCTATTACGAAAAACATTCTCTCTGACAGACGACTATCAATGAATGTTGAGAACTTAAAAAAAAAAAAAAAAAAAAAACAGCTTGTAGTTATGTGTAATCAAGACGGGAGAAAATTGAAATGCTCTTCCCAATGTAGATTTTAACATTTTGCCAGAGATTATAGATAAAAGTAAATGACTTCCAAATGTGCCTTTCTTCGCTTTATTTTGCCTTTTTTTTTCATTTTTAGTGCCTATTTTCCACATTATAAATGCCTTTTTGCCTGCCTATTTTAACGAAAATAAATGCCTGAACTTCCGGGCTCTAGTAATAAATAAACCTATCTCGAAGAATGTCTACTTTTTCAATATCATCATGGTAAATGGTAGTTGTGTAAGACATTTTCTCAGAAAAACTGTGTTCCGAACGTAGCAAAACATTTTCGCAGCAATTATTGCCCGTCGAGTTCTACTCGTTAACCAAGACTTCACACGAAACAGACTGGTTAAAAAAAATAGATGATACACTCAGAGTACAATGTCATACTTTCATTTCCGGAATGGAGAGTTATTATGCTCGGGAACTGTTGGAACAATGAACACAATTACTCTTCTCACACAGCAGCAAGAATAACACGCAAAGTCAAAGAGAGAAAAGACACGAAGAAAGCTTACGATACGCCACGATCATCACCATTTAAAAGTATTTTCCGAGGACAAATTGGTGCCCTTTATTTTCCACGGAAACTGTTTAGAATAATATATTTCCTGTTCCTTATAGTAAGCTCATTGTAGAGAAAATGATGCTTTTCGAATAAATGTCTAACCAGAAGGGTTAAAATAAAAAGATGATTATTCTAAGATGATGAGTTTTTCTTACCGTAATTCTGAAAATGCTAAGGTACGGTAAATGTAAAGTTCCCCGAGCATATAGCATCGTACCATGAAGGCGCATTTAGGGAACGGGATGTGCCCCACACATTCTCGATCTTGGCCATATCGGAAGTGATATGATCAGCAGCACGTTCCGACCGCCGTAACCCCTCCAGGGTTGCCCCCAGGTACCCACTGATTTGAGGCTGGGTGAGTCGCAGAGTCGCTCTATGTGCAGACAAGGCCGGAAAAATTCAGACCTTAAATCGCCCACCCCTGGAATCGATCCCGGGTCTCCCGCGTACCAGCCAGACGCCCTACCGACTAGAGGTTTTAGTAATCTTGTGAATTTCTTTACTAGTAGAACTAGAACTTTATTAGTGAAAAAGATTGCAGTTAGAGAGAATTAATAGTTACAAGACTGTAAATCTAAAACCAAACAAGACTATAATTGAGCAGTTTGGTATAGTTAGTTACCTTTCCTATTTCTTCGCAAAAACATAACAATCACTTGCTTATTTTGAACTTAGTTTTATTTAGTTTTCTACAACTTTTTTTTTTTTTAATTTCTCTTCGTGTTCTTGGATTTTACTAAACAAACTTATTCTCGTGAAAAATTTACCAAAATTGTTCTAAATTCCTTCCATAAGATATCTTAACCGCCGCTCTAAACTTGACCCGAATGACGAATTCTGACCGTCAAAAAAAAGGCACTATACAATCTACACTTAACATTATACTTCTTGGACCTGCCTTAGCCACAAAGATATGCTCTGGCAATCCCGATCTTCCACAAGGTGGCACTAAGTTAGTTGTGCTTGATGACGTACTGGCAGCAAAGTTAATATATCACTAGAATGTGAAACGTCGGTGTGTGCAGATATATTATTAAACACTGGGTAAGGAAGCTTACCGTCGTCTATGGAAAAGCTAATATGGATGTCACTAGCGCCCTCGACATGAAGCTCAAAGTGACTTTCTGAATTTCATCTTATTGTAGTGTGTATTATTTGTATTTAATTTTGTGTTTATAACATAAATACTGAAACAAAAAATTACGTTTCTCATTTTAAATATCTGGCAATAGTTTATATTTCATGTTATGTACCTGTTAGTATTTTCAATTTATCTGAAACCAGAAACAGTACATGGGTTTATTGCTTTTGAATAAAAAAAAGCCAAGTGATTTCAGGTGCCAATTTGTGTACAAGAAAATCTTAATTTTCTATTGAACCTATATACTATTAATAACCTTGTGTTCTGGTACGTAATCCTGCTAAAAATGACCACATGTTTTCAGCATGCGAGTGTTAAATACGCACACAATGCGTCTGATTAGCGCCTGTTTCACGAGCCAATCTGATTCTGCCAAGCACGTGAGAGGGGAAAAGCCTTTCTCGTGCGGGAATGGTGCATACCTTGGATTTCCTGGAACGAAGGGGAAGTTGGGTACGCAGGAAATTGGCTTCCGAGCACCATTTCATCTTTCTTTACAGGCGTATTACGCATTGCGTATGCTAAATAACTAGTGCAATTTCCTGCTCCACTGCCCTGGTTCGCAACACAATACACAGTTCCTTTTCAGTGTGCTTTATCCCACAGCCTGCCTCCACTGTCATGGCTGTTAGAGAATAATACTCTGGTTACGATTTCTGCATTCGGTTGGAAGTGCATGCATGATACTGTGAAAGGAAGAAGCCTACAAATTCCGATACAGCTATTTGAAACGCCTCGAATATAATGTAATGTATATTCTTCGGAATAAATCTAGTCAAAGTTACATGTCTTTGCATTTCTACATTTAATCTATAAATATATTGTCCATTTATATTTCATTCACGACTATCATAGATTAACAGCACAAATTGTTTATTTTCCAGTTTCCTGATATACACATTGTGTGTTATTCAAATACGGTGAGAAGAAATTACCACCAATTGCAGTGACTTGTTGCTCCTGTTTTCAAAAACTGTCAACGAATTTGCAAAACTGAAGTTGTGCTTGGAGCAAGTAATGTGGAAAATGTAATTTTTTTAAAAAAAAAAAAAAAACTAATTGCGTTGCTTTTCTTCCTCTAAGCAAATCGCGACGATATGTATGAATGGCGATGACATGAAACTGATGGAAAGAAACACCCAAATCTAGACCAGGATTCCAACCTAGATCCTAGTTAGCGGAATCGTTGATCACTAGCCGCAATAAAACGAAGTGAAATAAAAAAAAAAAGAAGTAAAGTGCTCCCTTGTGCTATGAAGGCGTATACGGGGTGTGGAGTTAGGGCCCCATACTTTCTTGAATCCGCCGAATGTGGGGATGATGTGATCAGCACCACGCCCCGAGCTGCCTTTACCCCAGGTACCCACTTGAACAAGTGGAAAAAATCCCGGTTCCCCCGCCGGGGATCGTTAGTCAGACGCCTTAAGTTATTAACGAATCATAATAAATTTCTCTTGCATTTATGATAACATTTTGTGAATAAAAAGGTCCATCAAGCTGTGCAGCTTCCTTATGAATTACCACACGATGGATTTGGGCATGTCCTTTCCTGGCACATCTACAGTACTGACACATTAATATCACAAAGCCGGCCCCCGTGGCGGGGTGGTTATCACATCGCGCTACGACGCCAGGAGCCCCGGGTTCGAATTCCTGCCTGGGCATGGATGTTTGCGAGTGTCCATTCATCAATTTCATCATATCTCACTCATCCCCATCTTCGCAAATTAGCCAAAAATGGCACAAGAAGCGATGTAAAATAAAGCAAATCAAGTATTAATACCACAAAAAAAAAGCCCGTAAAGTAGAGGCCGTAATCCTCAAATGTAGATCTGGCAGCACTTTACGTTGAAACCTGTTGTAAAGTTACTACAAAACTGCCTTAAGCCTTACTACAGCCTTAAGATTCCTACAAATTATCACATAGAGATAACCCTGTTCTTCCTTATTCAATTATTTAGCCATACCCTCCCAACACCCACATTACAACCACATATTCCTACTAAAATATTGCACTATCACGATTCTGGTGCAACATTTATCTTAACATCTTAAACGCAACTTGAGATGACTCTGGAACAAACAGCACTTGAAGTATCAACCCTGAATACATACATTCCCGTGTGTGTGCGTGTGTGCGCGCGCGTGCGTGTACATACCATACAGGTTAAGCATGCTTCTATACAACTCTTTTCCCAGTTCTACAACACAAATACATTGCATTTTCTTCCGCATCGTGTACCGCATAAAACGAAATACAGCAAGAGAATGAAGTTGAACTGTAGAATTCAGCTTCCAATGCTGGCGAGAGAAGCTGCTCTTCTGCTATCATGCAGCAGTGACATCACACTACAGCGAGACGCCTGAGAATTTATACCGCGTCAAGTGGACCATGACGCCAATAGCCAAAGCTTGGTCTTGATCAGCAACAAGGGTGAAAGTCGCTGTACAAAATCTAAAATCAGGCATTCTTCCAAGCTCGGAGACTGAGGTTAACGGCACCGTGCCAATGTACTGTCTTACAAGCGTCAGTGATATGGTATATCGCTCACTCTCTTTTAGACGTACTGTGAAACAGCTAGGTATCATTCATATCGGTCGCTTTTGTAGTGGTGGAATGGATCGAGAGAAAGTAGAAAAATGATAGAAACAGAAATGTAAAATTAGAGAGAATGATAAGAGGAGAGTAAAGAGGGTAACTGATACAGAATATAAAGGAGAGAGAAAAAGAGAACCTACTTTCAACTGAGTCAATTAGATCTAGATAGAAAACTTGTGTTTCTGATATGTACTTCCATATCCTACGTCAGTAGCGCATTTATGTTTTAATTTCTGTGAGCAAAGATGTTTATGTTGCGGACATCTGTATATTGGCAACATCCAATATAAACAATAATAGAATGGAGTGTAGATATTTAGCTGTACAGAAGTTCTTTAAATTCGATGGTAAGTTTGTCAACGGTGGTATTTCAAGGAGCGATGAGGGGGAATGCCCCATTTTTTCCCGCATCCCCATCTCTGGCTTTAAATTTTTGGACTTTGGGAAGGGAAACTATTGTAATTTATTTATATATTGATAATCTGAAAGAAGTTACTGAATCCCTCATCCACCGACCGCTGGAAATTTTTCAAATACAAATTGGGTTTGTCAGACCCATGTGTAACCAAATGTGTAGTATATTTAGTGCTGGGAACAACCAAGTAACATAATTGTGTGTAAATAGCACAGAATTTAATGCCACTCAGCTGGGAAAGTAAGAATAAAAACATATCACTCGTGTACAAGTGGAAACATCCACAAACTTAAAAGTAAAAATAATTTATATTTTCTAGAAAATCGAGTCAATAAATAGTATATCTCAATTCATTCTACAAATCGCGACACTCGTGATATTATGCAGTTTGGTGTTCACATCGACCATTAGGTAGGGCGGTCGCCCCACACAATTTGAGGTGGGCGGTCAGCAGAGGGAAGGCGTTTAACACGTAAACAGCAATGAATAACTAAGTCTCTCCCCCTCCCTTCCCCTCCCTGTATCTCTCTCTCTCTCTCTCTCTCTCTCTCTCTCTCTCTCTCTCTCTCTCTCTCTCTCTCTCGGAGAGAGAAGTAAATAAGGGAAAAATGCTGAGACAAAGTTTTATAACAAAGAATAATAGAATATATGCAACCTTAAGAAGGACAACTGATAAAATAACTCTTGGGAAACTCGCCACTCTTCATTTCCGAAGGAAACGCCAAAACTTCCAATTTCAAATTCAGTAATTTCCAATCCACGCGTACTTCCTGAAGCCAAGGGTACGTATTCAGAGGGGTAAGGTATTCTATTCATATAATACAAACACGCCCGCATACATATACACACACACACAGACAAAGAAAGCCCATTGCCCAAAGCATTTCGGCAAACATTGGCGCCATTGGTTCCTTGAGATCGAAGATTGTTGTGTGAAATGCCTGATTACGAGGACTGTGCAAAATTGGATCGACACACTTCACGAGAAATTGGCATCGTAACGTAAACTGGAACTATTTTTCTGGCACAGGGATAAAGATGAAATACTTGTGTAGTCGCAAAGATATGGATGTCACAGAAATGTCATTCAGCGACATCTTCCTCCTTTCGTTTGACGTCTTCTTTACGACAGTTTCGCCTACGCTGCGATTTCGGGACAAGTCCTTCTATTATTATTTTTTTTAAAAATAAAGATGTTTGAGGAATCAAGAACAACAAAGTTACCTTTTCCTTCCTCCTTTCTTGACCATTCATAGAAGATATTGACACACTTACAGCCAAAGCTCCTTGACAAGGTAAAGAAGGACGATGTTCGCTTTGAATTGAACAAGGCAGAGTTGCCAGATCCCTCGCTGAAAACGTCACAAATGTTCCGGCAAGAAAGCACTCAGCAAATGCACGATAACTGTCAGCCGTTCACACTTAATGAATCGTTAAACGGCAGAAAGGCATTTCCCACCTCTGCCAGGTGCACATAGAGCGTGCATGTTAAGTTCTTTTAGGACAAACGCAAAAGTTTCTCTCCGTTGTTATTGGACGACTTATGTTCCAAAAAGACACGTGCGTTAAGTTACAATCACAAATTTAAAAATAACGTTCTCTTCGTCCTGCCAGATTACTTGTTTTATTTTCTTTGTTGTAGATCTTGTCTGTGCAACAGTTATACCAAGTTATTATGAGCATGATTTACACAGTTATATCGCAACAATCATCTGAAGTTTGAGGTTTGCACATTGTCATGAATCAAAGTCGGAGACATTTATGTATAAAGCCTTTGCAAATGTCGTCGCCTTGTAGTCAAGGGGTCGCGGGCACATATTGGTTTGAATTTAGTGTTGGGCGATATATCGTCCAGACGATATATGGCGATATTGAAAAAATATCGTCCGGCCATATCAACTAGACGATATATCGTCACGATATTTCGGCGATATATATCGTGGCCACGATATGTATCGTCTCCACGATATTTTATGGATTGAATGCTTGTTGTAATTTTACTTATGGTAAGTGTTGGAAAAGTATGAAGATGGTATGCCTACTTTTGTGTTGCTCCAGTCCTTATTCTGTTTCATCTTCCTTACACACTGCACTTGTGAGGAAGTTTGTGCTGAAAGGAAGGTGTGGGCGCGAATTATTTATATTGAATGCATCTATCCATCTATCTATCTATCTATCGCTATATATCTCTCACACTTACTCACTCACTCAGTATTTCGGTAAAATTTGCACCATTGAACTATTTGCAGATCGGAAGATTCCACACATGTACCACGTGATATGTATCTTGTCAACCATATAGCATCCATCCAGGGCCGGACTGTCCCACAGGGTCACCGGGCAAAATTCCGGTGCGCCCCCTCGTCTCGGCGCCCTTCCGAACACACAAATTCGGTGCCTTTTTTTCCTACTGCTTACAATCACAGATATATAAAGCAGTGGTGAATATACATTTTCTTTTTTGTGTCATCCTGGACTTCCACTTATTTATGATTACATAAGCGTGGCTATTGTTTGTTAGTTTGAGTTTATTTTTAAGTCCACTTTATGCACACAAAAGCTAATCGGAACTGAGCTTATAGTTTAAAGTGGAATCGGGACCACTATGTGCCTCCACCCAGTGCGCTGCTAAAAATTTGAATTAATTGAAGTTACTACTGGCCTACTACATAATACATTAACAGTATATAAACTGACAATTCACAACAAGCAAAATCAACATGTAAATACAGTACGATATCATTCTGTACTACAGTTTGTAAATTACCATAGTAGCCTTTATGTTTAAATGATATCATTAAAATACGCGTTTCATACTTATTTTATTTTAAGAATACTTCCGCTATCAGTGGGGCAACCGCAGGGGTGCAGGGGACATTGTCCCCCAACCTTTGGTGGAAATCAATTCTAGAGGGGGCAAGGGGGGTCACATCGAAGTAGAACAAAAAGCAAGACTATAGCAGAATCTAAGAGTTGCAGGTCAAAATGATTCTCAAGATGAAATTAGTTTTGCCCTATTTCTTTCATTTTTCTTCCAGACGGCCAAGGGCACCTGCAAGGGGCAAAGAGGGACAAGGAGGGGCAACTGCCTCCAATCGATTTCAAATTTTATACAAAAAAGAAAATACATTTCGTAAAATTATCTTGCCCGCTTCGCTCGCAATATCTGCTTTTCTTATAGTCTGAAGTTCAGAGCCGTAGCTCCGATACGATATATATCGTGGAGACGATATATCGCCGATACGATATATATCGTCTCCTGGAGATGATATATCGGTGATATCACGATTCGGAAAAAAATATCGTATCGTGTGTGACGATATTTTCGTGACGATATATCGCGATATCAAATTTCCGATATCGTCCATCCCTATTTGAATTCCCTATTTGTGAATAAAGTGTATTTACACTTCCAAAATCTTTGTGAACAACCATTTTTCGTCTATACTGTAACGGATACGTTCGAATAAGTATAATATGTAGATATGTATAATAAAGTCAGATGTTACATCAACATTCAAGAAAAGGTGTTGAATTTTCAGCTAAAGTTTGTAGTTGGCGCTTATTTAAAGAATCTAACGTATTCATTAACGTTAGTTACTTCGAAACCATGGAGGATTTCGATGCACAACTGTTTCTCTTCCCATGATTCCCAGCTTTACGAGTAAGCCACAAAACGCTGCCTCCAAGACACAATCTATCACAAACGCCATAAACATGCTCTTCCTACATGGAAAACAGTGTCAACGAGCAATGTGGTATCTGTTGTTAATGGCTTGTGCATTTTTCTTAAGCTTGCTCGCCAACCTTCTTTTCTTCGCAGATGGGCACAATAATAAAGGAGTCCTGCCCAACCAAAAGATGCCGCTTTTTGAATTAGATTGACCTTTGCTCAGTCTCTGCCTCCATACTTCTCCCACGCTCACACGACCAACTTTTCCTATTGCTCTCTCTGGCTCTTTGCTTTGATACGCATATTCTAAACTTCCTATTTGGCTTTGTTTCTTTATTAGAATGCCTCAGAAAAGAAGACATTCTGTTAAAATTTTTATTTTATACGTGGTATTCGAAAGTTTATTTCAGTGAAGTGTCTTCGTCCAAACCTTCCGTATTTCACAGTTCGTGGACTTTTACAGCAGCGGTTTTAACAGAGAAGGTGAAAATGGAATGGAAGAGATTACAACAGAACAGCAGAGTGGTGATCAGGCCACTTTAGTGTAAGGCCAGAGTGAGTATGTGTGCCCTCTAAAATTACGCGAACTACAAGGCTTCTCCGTGGCTTGACATTCGACACTAGCACCAATGCTTACTGACCAGTTACAAATATGGTGACAGACAAGTACTCCATTACTCTTAAGATACTATGATAAAATTTCACAGATTTCACACACTGAAAATTACAAGAAAGTGTTCAACAACTTGCCTGATAATATTTATACATTGCACTGGACAAATATAGACATAGTAGTTTGTCAATGTTTAAATTTACCAGGCCAATCAATTTGTATGGACCTAGAGTATATCCCAGGGTGAGATCTGAACCTGTGTGTGACACGCCTCCACATGGGACTGAACCCGCGACCCCTTCATTACATGGCCACACCGTTAACCACAACACTACCTGGGAGGTCCTACAGTACATCTCCCCGATATTCAGCGTATTTCACAAGAAACATAAAAACAAATCGTAAATGAGGGAATGGCCCTGGTGCCATCTTGAACCTAGCATGTTGCGCAGTGTATTTACTTGTTGCGTTGTTGGTAGTCCAACTACAGAGTGATTTCTTAGATTTTATTTCTCCAACATACATTTGTTTGTTACTGTACTAGATGTTTGAGGGTAAAACTCGTTTGCGTAAAACTGACAAAGCCTGGCAACGCTGCCTTTTATGGGAGCACCGATTTCTTTTTCCTCCAACGTCATACCATGTATCACAGTATGTCACGACTGCGTAAAGAGCAACCATAAATAATGGATACAGTGTTATGTAAACCAGACCGAAAGAATGGTATTCCTGGCAGTGCGAGTATGTCTCGACATTCATTAAGATTGCCAAGTTCAGCTTACTTCCTCCCTAAGAGCGCAGACAGAGCCTTCCTCTATTTCCAGCTACAGAACACAATACCTTTTTCGATGATTCGTTTATTTACAAATGGGTTATGAACACAATATCTGGCAACGCCTTCTTTCAAGCCGACTTTATGCACCACCGGTTATTTTCTCATTTATACTTTTTCTTTAGGTAGAACCAAACTGTTTAGTTTGCTTCAATGCCTATTATTGTCGAGACTCGACAACAAGATCGAGACATTTTCCTCGATACCGAGAACAAGAATGGAGTTTAAATGTAGAATTTTTCACAATTTAAACCACATTTTGCGATTTTTTTAAAAATCAAACACACATAATCAAACAATGTTGTTTTAAATTAGACAAATGAGACAGACATTTGAAACTGACTCAAGATAAGACCGAGAACAAGACTAACTTTCTCATTCGCTAGATGAGATAACTTGAGATTGTGGCTAATCTCGTTTAGTTAACTTTGTTAAGCTCCACGGTCAGATTTCCTAAAATAATGGCCATCGAAAATGTGGGGGGATAGGAAATGTACACGAAATTCCTTAGCAAATTACTTGGTGTCCACATGATGACCAACACAGAAAGCATAAGCATTTTGTACCCAACAATTGAGATTTAACACTGTTTAATACGCTTCGAAGTCCAAAGAAAGATTCAGACTTGAAAAAATATAGCAAAAAGACTATATACAATCCTTAATAAACATAGTATACTCATTCTTTAAATAAACTTCCTCTTCTCTTTCGCTTCAAAGAATTTGTGAGCGTTAACTGGCTAAAGGATTGGCTGGCAAAGAGGAAGAAAAACATCACTTGTCAGATCTTTCACCAGAATCTTGTTAACCAGGGACTTTTAATGCTTTGCATCCAGACGCATCAGAAAGATTTTCACGCAAAATGTCCTGTTAATGCCCTTGTACAGCGCTTCTCACATACTTCCTACGCTCAGTCACACTTCTTGACACAAAACAGGGCTCCTCTTGTACCAGATCGACCCTACTTCTGTCTCAAACTTATCTTCCATCTGAAGTGTTGCCAATTGCGTGACAGCATTTTTCCACCGGATCGATTACGGAAAAAATCATCAGCCGGCTGCTGACCTGAATTCACGAAACGTTTTGAAAAAGTAACATTATATTTGTTTTTAAAAATCTAAGACGAAAATGCCACTATTATTCCGAATAGTTTAAATCGGGAAAGCGTGCAAACTCTGTACAGAGAAAACCGTAATGTGTGTGTAATTTCAATCAAGAAAAATACATATCTACATATCTCTGCCTCTAACGTTCAGTTTTTCTTTTTCATTCGATTATTTACTTCTAATGACAATATTTCTTAATCCACATCACAATATTCTGTGTTTCTGTGTTTAGTCAATTCGTGAAATATAGATAACCATTTACATAGCTAAAAGATACGGAATTTTCTTTGAACATCTTTAGATATTCTAAAAATATCTGAAATACTAGAAAATTCACCCAGCAGGAAAGTACATAATTTGGTGTTAAGTCACAGGGATGGTAACACTGCCTCGACAAAAATTAAGACTGCACTTGTCCTTTTTTTTCTATTTTCCGTCTCTGTCAAAGGAAGAAGAGTGCTTTCTTGCATATCGCATCAGACGTGTAAGGGCTCCAACACGGCTAAAAAACCAAATAGCCTACATTCATTAATTTAAACGAAGGGAGAAAAAGTAGGTTTAAAAAAGACTCAAGAAGTGGGTTTCCTGTTGACGCTCTTGAATATTCAGTGGTCAACGACGTACAACGGTGCAACAGTGGTCGTTCACTTGAATAGCATCAGTGGCCTAAGTGCTTTTTTCTTCTTTAAAAATCACATCATACAGGGTCAGGTCGCATCATCGACTCCGATGTACCAGGAGATCGAGTTGGTCAATGGCCTAGATCGGTGCTTCCCGAAGTATACACCCGGTGCCCTTGGGTCGCTAAGAATTTTTCTAAAACACCGTCACTAAAATAGAAATTATGTTCAGGGTATTACACGAAACGACTTCCTCATTGACTTGTACTTGTCCACATGAATTGCTCCATGGGGAAGTTGATCGAACTCTGATGCTATTACTAGGGTTGCCAGACATCTTGTATTCTACAATTTGTATTGTCCTATAAAGAGTTTATATTATATATAATATTAATATAAAATAGTGTATATTAGAATATATAAAATATATCACTGTCACTGTTGTGTGTTGGTATATAAATGCTGGTTGTCAATGCATAATACGCATCAACAAACTTCATCATCATGGGCTGGACATCTGCTTCGAATAGGTTTTTAAGGGTCAACACGCGTTGTCATGTTAAAAATTGTCTTCTTTCATTTTAATTTAGGGTTGTCACAAGCATGTAAAGAAGTTTTTTTTTAAGTAAAGTTTCGAGAGAACACACGCTCCCTTCTTTAGTTTTTGTTAATTTTTTGCAACTTTAACACTGATCAAACTACATATAAAACGTCTGATGATAGAAGCGTCTTTCCCCCGAAACGTTGCATTAAAAAAAAGTGTTTACTTGCTTGTAACAACAAGAAATTGCAAGGAAAAAGTTATAGAATGTAAGCCATACGTACGTACATTCAAGAAGAATTAAAAATTGTGGTCATGCTAAATTCGCATTATTAAGTGTCCAAACCATATAATATTTATCGAGAATTTTGATATTTAATTAAGCCCTTAAAACTCAATCTGTCATGAAAGAAAACGGCAACATGCAGTAAAGTCATAAGTAAGTGGGGCCCGACGCATTCACAAATTATGGGAATTTGTGGATGTGATGTGATCAGCACCAAGCTCCAGCCGCCTTTACCTCCAGGGGTTGCCCTCAGGCACCCATTTGTTAAAGCCTAACTAACGCTACTAACCTAACTCTACCCTGTATACATATCTGACGTTCTTTTGCAAGGGAAGTCGAGACAAAGATGTATGAACTATTGTATCCACCCCATACATGCAAGTTTACAGTTTCCTAAGACTTGACCTGTCACAAATTCTTCCATCTCAATGACCCACATTGAATAATTTTCTCCTCTCGCACCCTGAACAGCGAGAGACTTACCCACTACTAAACTACGACCGTAAACAAAACACGCGAATCAAAGTGCTCCTTCAGGCGTACAAATTGCCCTATGAATGAAAGGCGGAGGTCAAGATTTCGCAGATACCATTGTCGACTGCTTCTGCAAAACGCCTCCGTCTGCGAGTCTGGAAAAGACGAAAGAAAACAAGGTGGGTGGAGCGCTTTTTTTTCGGAGGCTGAAAATAGAAGCTCTTCCCACGGTGTCTTAAAGAAACAGCTATACAAACAAAACGGAGGTCCTAATTGTTGTGCACTTGACAATAACTTTACTGTGAAGCATTCCTATGCATTTCTGTCATGTCGCAGCAGGATTCTGGAGAAGTGTGACAAGGTATGGTGCGTTAACACTGAGGTTATTTACGCGATCCACCCAATTTAAATAAGGTCCTGAGAACAACCTGGCAATGTAAAGAATTTCTCCTTGGTACGTACAGTGGGATGCATAAGTCCAAGCACATCGTCCGTCACTATGTTTATTCTTTTTGTTTTACGTAATGATAGCTTCAAGAACTGTAGAGGATCGAATGAGCGAGACAAAAATACGATATGGGATATATAATATAGAGAAAATGAAAGTGTGATTGTAACACAGGAGTTAACACAGAAAGAGAAAGAAAGGGAGGTTGAAACATGGCAGTTAAAACAGAGGAGAATAAAATGAGTTACTGAAACAGTGCAGTTAAAACAGAGAAAGGGAATGAAAGTGAAACAGAAGATTAAAACAAATATTTATTTCGATCAGTTGCGACGCGAGAAGAATTTTAGAGGGGACCGGGGGGAGGGGCGATGAGGGTATACCAAATTGTCAGAAGTTCGAAGAATACGTATTGTACGAGTATATGGTAATCATGATGCCATTGTGTTTCCAAACTCATTTCGTTCTTCTTTTTGAAAAAAATGGGTGGCCAGAGACAGAGGTCAGCCGCTTTTCTGGGAGGTGGGCTATACCGTGGCCCCCAAAGTAAAACAGGCATGCGTATGGAAATTCTAGTTTTCATATTAGTTTTCAATTCCGGCGCCAATTTACCTGTTGCCATAAACTTCTACAACAAACATTTATCTCGGTGGATTTTCCTCGACAAGAACGAAAACAACTCTGCTTGTCTAAATATTTTTCCTATCCAAACAGCAAACTGGAAAGTTTAATTTCTCCCACAAATTGGAAATCAGTCGCCTGGAAACGTGGGCGTTCAATTACGCTGCCGACTGCTTTGTTGACCTTGGGAATTCTACTGCGCTGTTGCAAAAGCAACAGAGAAGATATCCTCAGTCGTTTCTGGCAGATTCGTCTATTCCACTTCCTGTATACCGATTCCTCATAAATATCTCAGATTACAAAAAGATTACGTTTGTACAGGGGGAACTTCAAATTACAAAACGTTCACTTTTGGAAAGGAGGAACTTCAAATTACAAAACTTTCACTTTTGGAAAGGAGGAACTTCAAATTACAAAACGTTCACTTTTGCAAAGGAGGAACTTCAAATTACAAAAAGTATACTCTGGCTCACGAAGTACTTCAAATTTCAAAGCATTGACTTTTGCTCAGGAGGAGCTTCAAATTACAATAACTTTACTTTTACTCATGATAAACTTCAAATTACAATAACTTTACTTTTACTCAGTAGGAACTTCAAATTACAATAACTTTACTTTTACTCAGGAGGAGCTTCAAATTACAAGAACTTTACTTTTACTCAGGAGGAGCTTCAAATTACAAGAACTTTACTTTTACTCAGGAGGAGCTTCAAATTACAATAACTTTACTTTTACTCAGGAGGAGCTTCAAATTACAATAACTTTACTTTTACTCAGGAGGAGCTTCAAACTACAATAACTTTACTTTTACTCAGTAGGAGCTTCAAATTACAATAACTTTACTTTTACTCAGGAGGAACTTCAAATTACAATAACTTTACTTTTCCTCAGGAGGAACTTCAAATTACAAGAACTTTACTTATCCTCAGGAGGAACTTCAAATTACAAGAACTTTACTTTTCCTCAGGAGGAGCTTCAAATTACAATAACTTTACTTTTACTCAGGAGGAGCTTCAAATTACAATAACTTTACTTTTACTCAGGAGGAGCTTCAAATTACAATAACTTTACTTTTACTCAGGAGGAGCTTCAAATTACAATAACTTTACTTTTACTCAGTAGGAGCTTCAAATTACAATAACTTTACTTTTACTCAGTAGGAGCTTCAAATTACAATAACTTTATTTTTACTCAGGAGGAACTTCAAATTACAATAACTTTACTTTTAACTCAGGGGAACTATAAATTACAAGAACTTTGCTTTTACTCGGGAAGAACTTCAAAGTACAAGAACTTTACTTTTACTCAGTCAGGAACTTCAAATTACAAGAACTTTACTTCTGCTCAGGAGGAACTTATTCATATAACAGAAACTTTACTTCTGCTCAGGAGAAACTTCAAATTAAATATAAAAACCCCTTCTCTTTGGGTGGTGAAAGGGACTTTTCAAGATGTATGTGACCAGTACCTGTGAGAGATCTGGAACCAAAGGAGGACTCAACAGCCTATTAAAATATTAATATTCCGCAGATGCAAAAGCAACAAAAAAAACCATCCCGTGCAAGATTAATAATGTGCAAACAGGTGTGCTACCCCACCCACCCACGGGGAGATCCGAAGCTTCAATTAAGTTGAAGGGTGAGGACATAAATCACGTGTTCAGAGGAGGTCAAGACAAGGGTAATAAAGAAGAGGCTAGCCGCAACATATGTACTGAGGTGAATTACAAAGTTTGTAAAACACCGTGTAGGGTTTCCACATCAATTTAGTAACCGTGAAGCTCGGATGAATGTCTGCTTAAGGTTTGCAATTACTGTGAATTTATGGCGCTTGCTCAGCATCACTAGCGCCGCCAGCGGACGTGTCGAGAATCTCAGTTTGCAATGCTCGAAGAAGTCTGCTGGATATTCCACGACGAACTAGAGGAAAAATAAACAAGGTTTTTTTTTCCGGGATTTGCCAAAATATTACATGCATCAGAGCCTAGAATGTATATGAGGTGTGCTCCAAATGTAATGGCACATGATTTAAAGAAAGGGAAACAATCAATATCAGAAATCGGTTATGCGATCAAGCATCACACTAAAGGACAAACAAGTATTGTTATTTCGAACCTTATCGATACAAGAAATTCTAACAAGCAAGTATCTGCTGTTCCTGTCTATCTAGTTTAATCGCAACGGTAAGGATGAATGATTAGCAGGACTGGATTTATACATGTGATGGTCCTGACATCATCATGAGGTCCTTTACATGTAAATTCAAGAAAAACTTTTTGTTGCCCTTCACAAAGATATCCTTTGGGATATGGAGGTACGGGGCTGAAGGTCCGCCAAGGCACCGCTCTAAATCCGGTCCTGATGATTAGACACGTGAAGGACTAACACGTTGTCCTGGCCGGTACACTAACCTAAAAACTTCGGAAATTGAATCGTGAGACGAGAATATAACATTTATTTGTTTACAATTGAAACTCTGTGCGAGTTTGTAAAAGTGTTTTCTGTTATTGAATGGTAAAAATAAAGCTTCAGTATTTTGTGTATTTTTGCAGTTTTATATTTCTTTAGTACCTTTAAATATATTTTGATTTATTGATTTGCTTTATTTTACTTCGCTTTTTGTGCCACTTTTGGCTAATTTGCGAAGATGGGGATGAATGATGATATGATGAAATAGATGAATGGACACTCACAAACATCCATGTCCAGGCTAGTATTCGAACCCAGGACGAATACTCCAGCACAAGTAAGGGAAGGAGCTCGATTATCGGATAGGGTCCTAGTATCGGATACCACTGTTTCTCACCAACCAAGTGTTGCACTCGACCGGCAGTAAGTGTGAAGAATAGGTCTTATGCCACTAAGGAGTCAGTGTTTGCGTGAGGCGAATGAGTGCTACCGGAGGGTTTCTTTTGAGAAAAATATTGGATTTCCTAGTTGGGAGTTTTTGCAGTCTCATTTTCACCTTCATTTTTGACTGACAAGGGTAGTAAGAGTTTAGTATTATAAGTGTTCAATGTAAAGAGTGAAATGTCCACTTTAGGTTTAAAGATTTCTACCAAGTTTCGTTTGCGTGGCATGGTGTTGCATGAATAGGCAGTGCTCTAATATCTGATACACAGGGGTGATAGATATCCGATATTTGATGTTCTTTATTCTAGGTGCCAAGGAAGATGTGGTATCTTATATGAGAGATATACATCGTTGCTTCTATTGCTTGACTGTTCCATGGATTATGGTAATGTGTCAATTTCTGAGGAACCAAGTACAATCAAATCAATCACACCCAAAACACACACAAAAAAAAACAGTATTTTCTTCTCTCTTGATATTCTTTCCCTGATCATGTATAACGTCTGACTTCACACATTGCATTGTACAATAAATATGTATTTTCATTATTCAGTAATTTATTATTTTCTCTTCAAATTACCCTGTTGTTTAACTATCCGATATTAGGGCACATTTTTTGGATGTCAATTTTTTCAGTTTTTTTCTTATATTGGGCTCTACGCAAGATAAGAAACTTTTCAATAAAACCAGCTTGGTACAGTGGGATCCATGACTATTACCAAGCAAATTGTCCATCACCAAGTTTACTCTATTTTACGCAATGACATTTTCAAGAATTCGAACAAAACGCCAAATAGGTTCCTGGCAACCGCTGCATCATCATAAGTAAAATTCATTGCTTACACTAACAGGATACACTAGAGAGAAATTAATGAAAATAGACAGGACAATTTGCCGAGCATACTTGTGGATCTCACTGTACATTGTAGTAAGGGAATAAATATGTCTGCTGCAAAAAGCGCATGGAATTTAGTGGTTATTAAGATATCAAACTTGCGTAAACAAAAAGTAGCCGATATTCGAGCACCTTCCCTTACAATTGTTTTCTCTGAACACACATCGAACGAAGTAGCAAAGAGAACAAATATATAGCTACGGACAATTTGCCTTCTGTTATCTTTGAGGCTGATTGTATCTCGGGCCTGGGAGCAGTGGCGCTAGTGTCGAATGTTTAAATCACTTGGAAGCCTGCAGTTCGCACATTTGGTGAACACACAGATAACGTGGCACAACAGTCTTTGCTACCTACTTAACATTCCTCAACATATTTACATCACATCTTAAAATCTTTCCTCGATATTCCTCTTCAAGGAACTTCGACACACTAAAACTTTTAAATCTTACCCAAAAATCCGCGGCAAGATGGCATATTAGTTTTTAGCGCAGTTCGTGAGATAAATAAATGTTGTCGGTATACGCGAAAGCACTTCAATATACGATAAATGCAGCCGGTGCGATCAGAATGCGAGAACAGGCAAAATGCGTAGTATCGAATGTAAACACTAGGAACTCTTGAAGCTGCTATACAGCCCAGGGTCGACCCAGCAATTTAGAAAGTTGGTGATTCTCAAAGGATGCCTACAACACGTTAATTTACAAAGCCGGCGAGTTGCATAATGTTCATAAGGGAAGTGTAAGTATCTGTTTAACTGTCATAAATCCAGCTCGCGCTTTCTCTTAACATTAACACGAAGCAGAACGTTCAGGGCACTGTACGCCAGTTATCTGTTATTAATCTATGGATACGGTGCTCAGTTTAGATGGAGGGAGTGTCTGCAAAATTCTTTTAGTTTATCTTGCTTTACGTATCTCCGCTGGAAAATTGCTTTGATAGCAGAATTGTGCACACAACTCTTGACAAATGGACTACGTGCGGCACAAGCTTACTAGGAACATTTACATTTGATGTCCCGATAGATAATTCCATGTGACTCACTTATAAAAAAGGGACTCTTAACTACATGCATTATGTGAACAATAAAAAATATTTCATATTTATGCTACAGAGTATTTCAAAACTCGCGCAAACCCTATTTCCACCGCTTATAATATGAAAACTTTGAGAGATATTCATATCGGGTTCTCTGCATTTTAAAGCCTCGTCTATATTTTAATACTTTGGTTGCCAGTTCATTACATACAGGAAATTCTAATAATTAATTAATGACTTCATAATTCAGAAAGACCTCGTAATACAGAAAATCCGACCTGTGAATATATTTCGTTTACATATTGTAACAGAGTAAATTTTTAGGGTCGAGTGACTTCTGAAATACTCTGTATATATGCATCTTACAACAGTCAAGAACGTATTGAGATGCGGTTTGAAATATAGATAAACTCATTACATTTACAGATAAATTTTAAAATTTAAACATACCATTGTTCATTTTAAAAACTCAAATTGAATCATGCGAGCATACTTAAAAATATTTTGAACATTCTACAATATATGCAGTTAATATGTACCCGAAACAATCAAAGAAAGTTGCCTATAAAATGAAAAAAAATCTAATTTCAAGTCATATTATTGTTCTCTAGTAATTTCAAAAAATCTGACATAATATTTTTATGTTCCCATTATTCATTTACAAAATTATTGGCGTGGTAACTTTATTTTTAGAGAGAGATACGGAAATTACCAACATCAAACATTCCAATCTTAAGGATAAAACGGATTATGGGCTGTACAGTCACAGACCTCCTGCATTGTAACCATACAGCTGAAAATCAGTGTGTGCTTACAAGCAAGAAGTACCTGTGACTGTGCAATGATAAGTTGCTCGTTCCTGCAAATTGCAATAAAAAACTGTACATGAACTGTAAATATTACCATTCTCACGGTTTAGAATTCACAATTGGTGCGCGTTTTGCCGTACAAAATGGCTCACGAATAGCTTCACGTCTCAAGTCGATAGTTAGGCATGAAGCACAGCAAATAAAAACAACAGACTCCACATCGACGCTAATCGAGATGCCTTAGCATATCTCCCTTCTAGGAGTGTCCAACCTTGATAAGCAGAACCAAACGACAGTCATAAATTGACCCTCTGAACCAACAACTTGCTTCTTTTTCTTCCTGCCACCTGGTGGTAGAGCCTGAACCTTCCTTCGGCTCCCGTATGCCAGTAATCACAGCATCCAAGATCATGTTCTGTGTGTACCGCGCGTTTCCTTTAATGTTGGACTGAGCAATATTTTATGCTAGTTTAATCCGGTACTTTCCATATTTAGTAGCACTTTGAGTGCATTTGTTGTTGACATGGATGTGATGTGAATATTTAATATTCTCAAGAATGCCAAGGTCATACTCGAGACTAATTTTTGCACGATTATTTTTGGAGCAACCATCCAATTCGTTAAAGGAACTGACGAATATTTTAAAGTTCTCCTCAGGGCACGAAATAATACTTGCTAATTTTGTAAGGAAACTGATTCCAAAATTCGTTTCAATCCTCCCTTCCGTTGCTCTTTTAAGTTCTTTACAGCTTAAGAAAGCGTTTACAGCAAGTAGTACACGAAAAAACGGCACCATATGCCTGTGATGACGTTAACAGGCAGTGGCGAAGCGTGACATTTTTACGTAGTCATCGCAAGATTTGCCAAACGTCATGGTCGATCTTTCAACGGAGGAGGGTGGGGGGGGGGGCACAATATATCTGCGATAAACGCCAAGGTCATTGCCAATTCAATGTAAAAGCTGTTTTTGTAGTTACAGATTCTACGTAAAGAAAATTGTAAGCTTAATTGCAACCCTACTTTAATAATAATACCACAGACCTTACGACTACAAAAGACACATAATTCTATCTCATACGACGAGAATTATTAAATATGATGTAAACTGAAATGCAAACACCTCAATTGTCGCGTTTAAAGGTAAGAAGAACCTTTATGGTTCGCAATCAATTGTTGTTTTGATAATGAAAAGCATATTCATATCGTTCAATGTCTGCTTTTCCTCTTAACAAGTGGAAATAGCAGACATTCGAGTGGTGTGCCCGGATTTTCGAAGAGGAGGGGGTTACGTGAACTTTTTACTAGCCATTCCTGAAGTCCTCATTTTGCCATCTTTTCCTGCCTTCTCTTTCTTCTTTTTTTCAAAGAATATTGAGCCTAAGCAGAATTATGATCCTCACCACCCCTCCTTGAGCACGCCACTGGACACTCGGAGGAATCTTGATGACTCCAGACAAACCCTGCCGTGGCTGTAAACATGGGGATGGGGGCTGTAAAAAGAGCATGTTATGACCCAGACCTTCAAGAGTGTGGAAAGTACAGGTCGTTGGACCTGTCTGCCTGTTCGGAAGCGTTCGGTTGTTCTCGGCACCGGCAGAGACCAGAGAGATTCGCACCGTTCTGCGATGAGCTGGGCCGACGAACACCATTGCCTTCAATAAGAAATTTGGCGGGAAGGTCGGCGCGAGGGGTAGTACTGATGCGCTAAGATTGGCGAATCTCTTGCGTATTTCGAGCTGTTTCATGCTGTCGCTTGGCTTATTTCGCACAAATATGCGAGTATTCTGACTTATTATTTTTGATGCTTCTCTAAAATATATAAAATGCAATATTTTCATTATTTTGTTTGGTCATTGCCGCATCTCCCGATGACCGGACGCCTCGCCTCTGATAACAGGTTAAGAACAGCTGTATATGTACATATCAGAACAATATAATCATTTCAGGGGGATATCTCCAAAAAAGGAGCTCTTAAAATTCAAGATGGCGGCCATGGTCTCACAACATGTCACATACTGCACATGGACGTCCGGAAGGCGGGCAAGAAGGGCCACGCCCCCCTAGGAAATTAAAGTCAACAAAAATTATATATTTCACACGCAATCATTTCTGTTAATTATTAGGAAGGTGGTGCAGAAACATGATAACTTCAAACTGAAGGAATGTTTTTTGGTAGGCAACACTATTTTGGGGTGAAATATACCAGTTTGCCTTCCCACCCCGGAAAAAAAAAATCCTTGCTTGCTCCTCCCTGGCTAAAATCATGGGGACGTACATGTTCCTACATATTCGGGGCAGCTAGAATTAATGGAACCGGTTCAAATATTATAGCTTGAAAATATTCCATTACAATAAATGTTTTAAATTATTTTTTCAAAAATATTGACGTGAACAAGCATAATGTAACGACTAAAGTAAGGCATTTGTAGCATCAAATCTTATGCATTTGGGGATCCTCTGATCAATAAGGCGCCCAAAATGGTGGTATGATGCACCTATGAATATGGCGGAGAATTGTGGATGTAAACTTGAGAGAATAATTTGTACACTATTTGCAACTGTCTTCATGGGCATCTAACGGCGTTTGTTCCTACGAGTACTTCTGCTTTCAATGCAATAGGAAATTGCACAGAGAATTTAAAAAACCTCTCGCTAACACTTCACGCATTTTCTGGTCGGAGGAAAATGGAAACAATTAACTTCATAACTGGAAATTTTAAGTACGTGCTACTTACTTACCTGCCCCAAATTGAAAATCAATGGTCAGAAGTGAGATCTACACAGCATGACACTTACCTGCAAGCAAAAAAGTAATTATTCAGTAAAAGAATTCCGAAATGTGAAATCAAAGCATATCACTATTGTTAGTATGTTAGTGTAGACTAAAGTGCACTAGCGTACCTCTGTGGTGCATTTGTCTAGTACTGACTCTGTGAATCTGAATCTCAACCTGTTATTTGTAATCATAAAAGAAGGTTTGAAATTATGACGTCATTCAAAGATACCAATTAGGCCCTTCCTTCAAATCAACGTAAATACCACGGTCTATATTGACCTAAGGTAAAGATGTCAATTCAAAGTGTCTTGTATTCAAGGAGTACCTGGTTCGATTCCGATGGATCCGATTTTCCTTAGAAGTACGAGCGATATGGTGAACTTTTAAGATACAGAAGTAAAACTCTGCAGTAAACGTGAAAGGCATATGCACTAGCACATGGGGAAATATAGTGGACCATGGTATCTTATTATAGAAGCATCTTATACTTACACCACTGGCTCTGAAGAAATTAACAAAGGTCATGGGTATTTTCAAGAGAAATATCCATACATGTACAACTCTTGTATTTTCAAAACCGTTCTTAAACATATGCCCGGAATATATTTTTACACATACATATTGATAATTTTTAGTATATTTTTTTACATTAAAAGAAATAATGTTATGTGCTTACGAATATTTATAAAATCACCCCGGAGTGTCTGCATATTTTAATAAAAAAAGTGGCTATTGCAATTAAGAAACTGCTTCCAATTTATTTGTCTTGCTTCACTACTGTAATACACCCAGTACAATCCATAAAACTGTTGAACCAGAATTTCCCAACGCGAATTGTTTCATGCCCTTGCGCTTGCACTCTTACAAAGGCTAGTCTTGGGGTCTCTTAACGCCGTCTACTAAACATTTCAGGCAATTCTTAACGAGCAAGACAAGAGGGAAAAACATATGCTAAAGAGTGTTTTCTTTTATTAAGCACTCAAGTAAACTATTTCCTAACTGAATGCAACTTTGTCACAATCTTTGCTTGCAAGTCACGTACAATTCACCTTGGAAACAACAGGCAAAGAAAATTAGACATGTATCGTACGAACAGGAATAGAAATAGAAATACTGCTGCTCAGCGTTCCTGTTGTGCTGCTAGTAATGCCTGTTTGCATTCATTCCGGACAGAACAGATTACGATTGAGAACCTGCCTCCACACATTCTTGAGAAAGCTCAGCCTACTCTTCCCTTTTTTCAGTCGTGGCAACAACACAGCCGAAGGTATCTGCATAAAACGTATTTAAAACTTAGGTCATGTATACAAGGACATTTATATCTGTCTATGTTGTTCTGTACGCAAGTCATGAACAATGGTGTCTGAAAATTACTTTAGTCATGTACAGTGGGATGCACAAGTATTGCCCCGCAAATTGTACACGACTATTTTCATGAATTCTTTTCTTGTATTTGTACATGTTTCCAAGATATAGATTTTTATTTTTATGTATGTTGCTGCAGATGTTGTCTATAGATTGTTTAGCGCTTTGTTTCAATTTTTGAAGCTCTCATTGTTTAAAACAAAGAGAATAAACATTGTGATGGATAATTTGTTTGGTAATACTTATGCATCCCACTGTACTTCACTGACTATATTTCGGAATAGAAGGTTTATCATCAAGACTATTGTTTCTTTTTTGGCTAAGAACAATTCTGTAATAAATTATGACACTTTCAAAAACACTTATCGAACACAAATATTAGTTGACAATTAATAAATTACAATTTCGTGCACATCAAACTTGAAAATGTGACTGAAAATAAATTATAGCCAAAAATAGAACTTTCAGAAAGAAAAATCGATGATATTCTGATTGAGGTAAACCACGTATACTTTTTACAATACACTTTAAAATATTTGTAAACCCGTTCAAATTAGCAATATGCATAAAATTCAAAACAAAGTACTATACGTTTCAGAACACGATGGGCTCTGGAAATCGCTATTAAAAATGATCTTTACTGTACGAAGAATTGTGTGCTTTCTATTTGATTAACAACACTTTCCTACTTCTTTAGGGTAATCCGACGATGTATGGGGATTTGATCCAATTGGTGAAGGTACAGTAACAAGGTCACGACCGATCCCAGTTCTAAATGTCCAAGTTCATTTATAACGGGCCGAAGGTGTGATCTGATATAAATCATAAATGGTTATATTGGAACTATAACCACAAGTTTTCAAAAATAGTGTGTTCCTGTGTGTGTTTGTGTATACTAATTCAAATAAGTTTCATATTATTGTTATTATAATGAAGCCATTTGAATACATTTTCTATGATGTCAATTTACCTAGAAACCCTTCCGGATGTGTTGTTACCTAATGCACTTTCGCCCAGAATTGATGTAGTTTATCCCAAGCGAGAATATATTACATTAATTGGCAAACCAGAAACATGCGGAGCTACGTACAAAACCACATATACGTACTGTGCGTGCCAAGAAATACCAGTGTGTTGGTTACAGTTATTGCGTCGAACGAAACCTACCTCAAGTAAGAACTCGTTGATCAAATCACGAGATCATTATCTATGCAACATCAGTTTCATAATAAGTAAGAATATAAATTATCGTTAATTATCTCGATTGGAAACTGGAAAATAACGGTTCGAAGAACAAAAGGTAGCAAAATGCAGACATCACAGAGTATGACGTTTTCGATGAAGAGATATGGGACACGTAAACCCAAGCTAATCAAAAGTTTCGAAGAAAAACCTAACTTCCACACTTGTTTCAAAACTTTCGAAAAATATTTGTTATGAAAATCAAGTTTCACTTTGACGACAAACAAAATTTATGACTTTTATTCATATCAGTGCAATGCAACTTCCGCGAAATTCAACGCCTTTCTATCCTTTCGTAGCAACTGAATATTAAGATATTTGAATTGTATTAATTCCGTGCAAGGGGTTCAACGCTACCACCTCTTAATAAGTAATGTATTCAAAAACTGAACTCGCGTAACAAACGATTTATAGCAAATGCCTGAGTAAGATTTCTCACCAATATTTGTTTATTCTTTCCTTCTAAAAATGGGAAAAGTAAAATCTCTAATTCAGAGCCAATATTTGCGATCAAAAGACATTAAAAGAAGCTGGTATCTTGTATAGACCACAATGTTGTTTTATGCACCATATTCAAATGATCATTAATACGAGGGTCACTATTTATATTTTGAGCCTAACAATGAAAAAACAGGAATTTGGCATTCAAAACTGCTTTATTGTTTTTCGAAGTATTCTCCTTTATGGTCAATACACTTTTGCATTTGTTCGAACCATTTGTCAAAGCAGTTTTTCCAATCTTCTTGAGACACCTCCATAATATGGTTTTTGAACGCATCAACGGCGTCTTCCGCCGACGAAAATCGTTGTCCACGCAATTTATTCTTGACATTCGGGAACAAGAAGAAGTCATTGAGTGTCAAATCAGGACTGTACGGCGGATGACCCATCAATTCGATTTTTTGACTGTTCATAAAGTCGGTTGTTAGGCGAGATGTGTGACAGCTGGCATTGTCTTGATGAAGAATGATCCGACGGCGTTTGTTTGTTTTCCGTATTTGACCGAAGACCACTGGCAAACAAATTGTTGTGTACCATTCAGAGTTGACCGTTCTACGTTCCTCTAAAGGCACAGTTGCCACATGACCAGTTTTCCCGAAAAAACAGGCGACCAGTTGTTTCGATGTCCTTCGAGCGCGAACAACTTTTGTTGGATTGCGTTCATCTTGAAACACCCATACAGTCGACTGCTGTTTACGTTCCGGCTCATATGAATATATCCATGATTCGTCACCTGTTACAATCTTTTATACGTCTTTTGAAGCACCACAATTGTATTTATTGAGCATTTGTTTGCACCAATTGACGCGAGCGTCTTTTTGAGTTCTTGTCAAAGTGTGTGGGATCCAACGAGAACATACCTTTCTCACAGCTAAATGATCATGTAATATTTTATATATGTTGGTGGAACTAATGCCTATGGTTGCCTCAATCTCACAGTATGTCACATGACGATCTTGCAGTATTAGGTTTTGCACAGCATCAATGTTTTCTTGAACAACTGATTTTGGACGACCTTCGCGAATCTCGTCGGTGAGCGAATGGCGGCCACGATTAAATTCGTTATACCAGCGTTTCACAGTGGCAAAGGATGGGGCTTCATCGCCAAATGTGGAAGTAAGTTGATCGATGCACTCTTGTCTTGATAATCCACGTCGAAAATCGTAAAAAAAATCATCGCACGAAAATGTTCACGAGTTAATTCCATTTTATTGTTGTCGCGCAATCTCCAAGGCAACATAAACAACACAAATGAAGCTATTGACAAAACATTTGAAGTACGTTATGGTCAATAATGCCAGACGATTCCGTGCAAACGTCAAATCGCGCCTAACTTCAATCAGTGTTGCCAAGGCTCAAAATATAAATAGTGACCCTCGTATATGTTCCATAATTATACACATGTAGAATTCTAAATAGATAACATAATGAGGAAAAAGATAACATAAGCAATTTCACAACTTAATTTGCTTTATACAGTATGTGAAGAAAATATCGATGCACAGGGGTAGTATTATGGAGGTAAAAAAGACAAGACAGATTTCCTTGTACCAGTCGAGTAGAGAACGGGACAAAATCTTATCGTGACCTTGACGTGGTCATCTGACAAAGTGGAGCCTGGGCCACTGATAATCTTACATGGCAATTTTTTGTATATAGAGGTCCTTGTGACCGACAGACTCGGTGGAGCCTAGGCCACCAAGAATAATCCTCCTAGGCAACCATTTATGTGATCTATCAGACTACACGCTACCCTGAAGACGGAGGCAGATTCAGCCTCCGAAAAGTAGGTAAATATCTTTTAAAAAATAAGAGTGGTTAAAAGTCCAAAAACTAGAATGAATAAATCACCACTGATTAGCTACAACAAAGAAAAATCTTTCCAGACTTAGACAAGATCTAGATTCTAGAACAAGACAGGTGATCGAGACTTAGCTTCGACGGATCGAGAATTAGCTTCAAAGAATCTGTAAAGTTTGAGACTTGGGTGTATGTTTGAGAAACTTCTCTTAACCAAATTTACTTTTCTACGTGACATTTTCAGACATACCAGGCGAATATCTACCCGATCATTTAAAGTTATATACTTTGTTTACAGTAATTAAAAGGCGAATCCATTAGTGGCAAGTGAGACTGAGTTCAGTGGTTCCATATAAATTCTATTTTACAAGCTTTTCTAGCGTCAAATCGAGGTGTCAAATTTGAACTGTATCGAGAAAGTTATTTGGCTATACGTCGTCTATACGTTGTGAAAGTTTGTACGGCGACACACTGCATATTTTGTTTTGTATCATATATATATTTCGATACTTGAGACAATACCAAAACGAGCTGGATGATTATAAATCGAGAAGAGAACGAGTCAGGAATTTCAACTCGAGATGAGACTGCCAAGTCTTGTCTCGGCGCCATCCCTACAATATTCACTGTCCTATGCACCTTATTTCCAAAATAATCTCATTAATGTGTGTTCCCACAATTATAAACATTAAGAATTTGAAAATTAGACAAGAACAAAACGAAGAGATAAGATAATATAATCCACTTAACAATACAATATATATAAGAGTGAGACACTGTGGAACAGTGTTAGTATTCACATGCCAACATAATAGCTATACGACGTACGCTTTTAGAAGGAACATCAGTTCAGCCAATACGCAGCGAGTGCTGTCGCGCTGCTGCCAAACCAACTGCTAGCGGAAAGGAAACGCAGAGATTTCGCCGTGTCCAATATTCAGCTTTTTATATATAATGCATGCACGTGATATTTGAGTTCAATGAAGTATATAGTAAAGAATTCTACACAGGATTATATCATATCACTGCAGCATATAAGAGAAACTCGTACCTGAAAGAAGTTTGAAGGTATTTATTATAGAGGAACTGCAAGACCATCATCATCACTCTCGTTTCTGTTTTCTGGCATGTTTCCCAGAAGATTTGAATAGGGGTTCACCGATTTCTGTGGTAGATACGTTACCCTGTTTTATAATACGCAACACAATATGCACACAGACACCACACGCTTTAGCCGTAAGTTCTCGACTCGGAGAAAACACTGTTTCAGCACGCACTTCTTCCGACGCCAATTCCTTGAAGGAAGAATACACTTTAAAACTAAGATTTCTGTCTTGTGAACGTAATATTTTACCCTTGGTGCCTGTACTACTTGTAATAGGTTTCGAAAGCGACATTATTAATTTGATTTGATTTACTTCATTTTATTTAACTTTTCTGTCACTTTTGGCTAATTGCGAAGATGGGAATGAGCGATGATATGATGAAATTGATGGATGGACATTCACAAAATCCATGTTCAGGCCGGGATTTGAACCCGGGATCCCTGACGTCGTAGCGCGATATGCTAACCACTCCACCACGGGGGCCGGCGCGAAAGTAAGACTCGCGGAACACACGCTATTGCATGACTATCGAACATAAGGGCTGGACTTCACAGCACGCTACCACGCCAGGGGTCCCGGGTTCGAATCCCGCCTCGGGCATAGGTGTTTGTAAGTGTCCCTTCATCAATTTCATCATATCATCATCCATCCTCATCTTTGCGATTAGCCAAAGATAGCAGAAAAGCGAAGTAAAATAAACCAACATTTAATCAATCAATAAGGGCCATATTGAATCGTCTCACAACTGTTCTTCGTGGCGTACGAGTACAATTATCTTGCACAGCCCTTGTTACGAAAACGCTGAACTGAAAGTGACTCAGACTCGCAATGTTCGTAAACGCCAACGACAATGAAGGGCCATTGTTCATATTCAGCCGAATTTGACACCCATAGCTTTACCAAGACGCAACCAAGCGGGGTTAACAAGGTGGCAAATAATAAAAAAAAACAGATGGAACACTGAAGGAAAACGAAGGGCCATGGTGTGTGTGTGTGTCATAGGCGCCGACTCCATGGGGCTTGGGGGGGCTCGAGCCCCCCAATGTTAACGATGTGGGGGCAGAGCCCCCCCAATAATTTTGCTTAAGAGGATCTAATGTATTATTTTGCTTCTCTTGTAAAGTTTACTCTGAATTGTGCCACATGATCTTAACTTTAAATACACATTTGAAATGTTCTAGACTCAACTTTCGGGGGCTGAGACCGCCAAACCATCAACTTTGGGGGGGCTATGACCGGAGACAGCAAAACACATGACTTATTACTATATACTAAGAATATAATTATAATATACTAATCAGAGACATAATAAATTTAGCCAACGACTTCTACAAGACTGCTTGGGAATCCCCTAAAAGAATGCAAATATTTAGGTATATTTTTGATGTGAATGAGAAGGCTGGCCATACTGGACTGCGACCACTTTGCCCTCGTCGGTGGACGTTGAGAGCAACAGATGAGTATGCAACAGATCTTAAGGAACTATGAAAACCTTCTCAATTTTTTTGAGAAATTTTCTGAAGAAGATTCTACTGACGCAGCATCAAAATGTGCTGGATATCTGGAGACAATGCTTCACTTCAACACATTTTTCTTTCTCTCCCTCTACTGCCATGTGATGTATCCAATAGAAGAGGTAATATGTAAGATTCAGTTTCCACATATTGATGCTACAGAAGTGGGATGAAAACTAAAATACTTGACTGACATCTTTCAAGAAAAGCGAATGGGTTTTGAGCAGTTCTGGCAGAGGTCAAAATGCACAGAGATCAAACCCAGCCTCGTTGATGAGCCAGAATTGCCCCGGCAACGTCACGTCCCTAAGAGACTTGAAAAACCTAATGCTGCCAAACCTCACAAGTTCTACACTCCAAAATAGTATTATAAATCAATATACACTGACGTGTGTGACACAGCAAAATCATGTGTTAAACAAGGACATGAATCTACAGGACTACAAAAAGTAACAGCCGTAGAGAAAGAATGCATCTCAGCTGTGAACAGTTGCACAACAAACTTTCAGCAAACGCGAGAATTCTTTCACCAAGATTTGGATGCCTATAGGCTCTCCTTACACATGTCCATGCTTGGTGATATCGCCAAACAGAAGAAAGTGGTTCTAACTACCATGCGTGACATAAGGAAGTTTCTTTTGGAAGACAGCACCCTCCAGGAGTTTCTGCCTGAAGTTGCCAAATTCATGATGGTCCTCCGGACTGTGCCAGTGACGACAGCCACAGCCAAAAGGTCATTCAGTGCTGAAGACATATTTGAGATCTACAATGAGGCAGAAGAGACTAAGCAGCTTAGCGTATTCCACATATATCAAACTGTGCTTGATAATTTGGACCTGAGACCGCTCGTTAATGAGTTCATAAAAAAATAACGCAGTGCGTAGAGCAACTTTTGCTTTATTTTTAAATCATGTTCATATGTTTTTGTTGTGTATGTCACTTTATATATTTACATGCTATTTGTTTTTTTATTATTGCAAAATTAAGTTTAAAAAGTTAAATATTGTAGCAAGAACAACAAAAGTAAATCTATTTTCCTGCTATTTGTGTTAGCATTTATGTAAATAATTAAATAAAACTGTTAAATATTGTAAATATTCGTTATTTTATGGGTACGTCAACACTAAGGTTATTTGCAACCCATCTCATGTCTGTTGCGGACATTAAAACACACCCATGTCCTCACCGGGACTCGAACCCGAGACCTCTGGATCAAAGCGAGTTGAGTCGACCACCCAACACATTCGGCTACCGAGGCCGGCATAAAACTGTTAGGTTGACCTCTTAATGTAAATACATACTTTTCAATAAAAATGTTAATTGTTATCTAAAAGAACAAATGAGCAGACACAAAAGACATAAAGCGACTTTGAAACATTTTCTAAACGTTTTTCATGTTACATTTCATTTGCATGAGGAATATAATAGCTGCTTAAAAACTGCTATACGAAGACGTAATTTTTATTTTTAAAAAAGGGAGGGAGTGAGTCATTCATTTATTTCAGTGATCAGAGCCCCCCCAATAATTTTGACAAGTCGGCGCCCCTGGTGTGTGTACAGACGCGCTGTTTCCCTTGTTTCTTCGAGAAACGATATCTCCGACTGTAGGCGACGGAAATGTATGGGACTTGGACAGTCAGGTTCATAATGCCGTGTCCCATGCAATGATGAACCTTAAAGTGGCGAGTTTTATAAAGAACTTCTTGCGCGCAAAAAAATTACAGAACACGGCGCTTAACTTGCTCGCCGCAGTTTCCTAACTGTACAACGTTGCACTCCTGCTATTGGCTGGTCGCCAAGGACACGCTCTCCGTAACTCCGCCCGATATCGCTTCTAAAACCGTGCGTCGTATAGTATTTTAAATAAGGTTGTCTCCAAGCTTCGCAACACATCGTGGAGAGAAGTGAAAAGTCGTCACAGAATCAAAATGCAATACGGAACTGTTTTCTTGTCATGGAACGGTCAATGGAAATTTGATTCTTCCGCAAAAAGCACCTGGCGTTGACCTCCATTCTGTTCTAATACCAGATACGTAGCAGAGCTGCGATGTGGAGTAAGGCGGCTTTCAAAATTATTTACGGTACCCTAGAGAAGAACACAGTTTCCGCATGGGCGCCTCGCTTGAAAATGCGACCGGATTTGCTTCCAAAGTTCTGCAACAGCTGGTCCCCTATCTAGGCAGTGACTGATTCCAGAGGTCTGCAGTGACTAATGCTTCCAATTCCTGTGTCTAGATGCTTTTCTCGCTGTGGAACAACATCCACTTGTTTCCTGCTCTTGCTTCAGAAATTCTAAGTTTGTTTTCTTCGTTTTTTGCAGAGGGGGGAGGAAGGAAGGAACGCGAAATCAATTCCTAAGTTTGTCTTGCAGAAGAGTGGCGGTGTGGAAGGGGGACTGCGGTGTGCTAGGCTCCTCCCCTGGACTGTTCTTTTTCAGTCGACGATTTGTTACAGATAAAAGGTACATTTTTTTTATTCAGCAATGCATTTGTAGGTGCTTTACTTATTTATGCTATTTATAGCGAAATGCCACACAAGGTGACACAGAGATTGGTACTTTTGACATTGCTTTGGTGGTGCACCCTATCGTTCTAACTGCTAAATAAACGGCAGGAATTTTCCATCATGGCGTACAAGATAAAATCTTCCCTTTGACAATTACTGATATGATAGTTACAAATGAAGTAAACATTTCCAAACATGGTGGATTTTGCAATAGAAACCCTTCAAAAAAAATATTTGTAAACACAGCAAATTGGAGAATAGGTAATTTTCGAGATGTGCCACCTCTTCAAAGTTGGCGCAGTACTTTCAAGGTCACTGCGGTAATGAAACATTCAACTACTGTGGCCAGCGTTACATGCAGGCATGTTACGACATATGCTAATTAGTAGCATATCCCTATGTAGCTTATCAAAAAAAAAATTTAAGGTGGTGGCATTTTCCAATACAATGTTAAAATCATTGACTCATGTTTTATATACAGGGCTGAAGCACCAAGTCCGAGCCCAAACCTCGCAGATAAGACAAAACTTAGTAATGACATTAACATTTAACACAAATACTAATTTCAATGTGGTATGTAAGACTTATAAGATACTACATGTTTCCACTTGCCGTCACCTTATATTATACTCGTATACTAATACATGAAAATTTATTGAAACTACAATGAAAAATGTAAGATCATTATTTAAACTGAATTTGAGATATAAGAAATTTAAATTAATTTAAATGGGACATCTAACCTCAACTACTCTAATCATTCATTGACTAATCAATCAATTATGGTTTTAAACTATATTAATATCCAATTGTGAATTGAAATATATAAATGATGAAAGGGAATACTTCTGTACCAGGAAATGGAAAGGAAAAGCAATCTTAACGATATATCTAAGATTCGAATCAGTCTCTCCTATACACGAGTCCGTTGCCCTAACCTTAGTGCTTGGTTCTTTGCTAACAAGGAACATAAGCAAAAGTCTGGAATCAAATGGTGCACCCATGCATCAAGTCCCCTAGGTGAGCCTTTCAAACCATGACTATCGCAGCATGTTTCCCTCTAATCAAGCCACAGCCGTCAATTATATTTTACCTAACAATCTGTTTTTAACAATGAAAGATAACGAAAGATCAAGTTAAGAGAATCAGACAATTAATTAATGTGATTTATGACGTCAGTTGAAGCCACTAGAGATCGTTCACATAATGTAGTGGACTATATTTAATTGATTCAAACGCTTACGTCACATCTTTTTATAGATTTAAGCCTTAGTAATTCATTTCTTGCCAACTCTAAATAAAAGATCTCATTCTGGGAGAGCTTAACTCGCCCTACCACAATCCCCTCCAAATGGTTTCATGAATTACGAGTCCTCCTTGCATAAAAAATAAATAAAATAAAACAATGCTTCGAATGTCGTGCTCTCCACCATTTTCCAGCATTGTACAGTGCGATGCACAAGTATTGCTTGGTAAATTGTCCAGGACTATTGTCATTAACTTTGCTCTTGTATTCAAAGTATTTTAAAGGGCTTGATTTTTACGTATGCTGGTGCAGAGGTTGTCAGCAACTTGTTTAACGCTTTGCTTCAATTCTTGTGTTCTCACTGCGCAAAACAAAGAGAATAAACATGGTTATGGACAATTTGATGGCAATACTTATGCATCCCACTCTACAATGATTACGATGATTAGTACCTGACCTTTATTTATTGAAATATAGATTCTGTAAACACTTGGGCTTAACAACTTTACATTTGGCTATTTATGCTCAGAATATACAATATACATTTTTATTTATAAAATTCACCAGGAATGCATCAATAAATAACAAGTTTGATTACAAAGATTCATCACACAAATATATCCATGTTTAAAATTATTTCATTCTAATTCACTTTTTACAATTTTCCGCTTGACTTTCCGTACGAATTTCAACATTCACTTAAAATGAAGTTTTACAGGTGGGTCTGGATATTCATTCAAGGCAATATGACGTCATGTGTACATACTTGATTATCTGAATAGCAGTAGTATTAAAATTTCGGAAATTGTAAGTCTTAAAATTATATTTTATTTCAAGTAGAATCACCCCTGAAATTATCCTTTTGAAAAATGCTAGAAATGATTAACTATCATGTGTTAACGTAAAACGTACATGCAGTGATTACATGCAGAGTTAAAACTTCTTGTGTCTACTACATGTTGGGAAACATTATTTAAATGTTGAATGTGATGGCATATTGCATACCAATAAAATATTATATGGAACTGAACTTTATAATGCAAAATATTGTCCTCAGAATAACGCAAAACTTGAATAAACTTTCAAGAATCACTTGGTAAAAGTTGTGCATTTTCAATGTCTTTTGAATTGACAAATATATTATTATGGATGGAAATCTGGAGGGTCTTACAAAGACATCTCTTGGAACTCTCCACCAGACGACAGAACAGTCAAATAAACCAATCACTACTATACTAACATCCAATATTTATGGTTGACAGATTGAAATAAAGCTTTTGGGTGCGACAGCACTTAGGCTATTTGCACCTATCGCGTAGCGGACAAAGCCCCTTACCATATCTAAAATCCAAAATTGTCTCTGAGGACTAATATCTCCTTACCTAGGTTAAAGCTGAGGCTGTAAAAAAGCACTCAGCACATATAATGGCATAACACAGGACAACACACAGTCCTACAGTGTATTATACGGACTGTATGTCCAGACGCCAGAGCCTCGTTATCCTGCAACATTGCAGTTACAGGCGTGTATTAGGTTTACTTTTAGGTGCCTTCTGCCTTACATTCCCAGTAATTATGGAACTGGTCAAATTAGTTTGTACATGGAATTTATTGTAGTTATTTTACATTAATGTTGGGCAACAAGCTGTTTTTATAGTAAAATAATCAGTGTAAAATAAACTGTAAGCTTAAGTGTAACCCTACTTCGAATAATAAAAATATTAATTTACTTAGAGAAGGATTAAAGAGGTTAAACGTAATTGGGTTGTGATACTGCATATGAAATTAATGACACAGGGGTTCTCGAACGGACTGTCAACATGCTATATGCGGAGATTACTGTACGAGAAAAGGATTTTGGGATCGTAGTTCATTCCATATAACCATCCTATAACTACACAATGTCAATTCGCGTGTAATAATTCCTTGGAAATCCCCCGCGAAAATTCCTTTGTTATTTTCAGCCTGAGTAATCGTTGGTCCCGCCTGAATGGTTATGATTGTAGTCACGCGAATGTCAGATTTCATTCTCTAGTAAATCTGTTTCTTGCTTTCTTTGTGCATAGCCTTTGCTAGGTTCACATGTAGAGGGCATGAAAATATAATGGCGGATGGCTACATGGTCAAAATAATAATGTGGCAAATAAGAAGGAAAGGAAAGACAACATTGAAGTGTACGTATTATTACAATGTAGGTTTGGTGGTGACGAAGATTAGTGGCTGCAATAGTGAAGATTATAGAAGAAGGCAAAATACGTCAAGGCTGTAATGCCAGACAGTGAGAGAGACACATGTAGAGGCAGAGAGAATGAGAGAGAAAAAGAAAAGGCACGAAGAAGAAAAATTATATGAGTCATAGAGACTTAAGTAGTTTTAGTTTTCGACGTGAACCCTCGCCTTTCACTTAGGCTGTTGCGTCACTTGGAATGTGGGTTTGTTTCATTGATTGATTTAGTGTTTTACAGTAAGTCCACTTTATGCACAGTAAGGCTAATCGGGACTGGACCTACAGTTTAAAGTGGGATCCGAACAACTTGTGACTCCACCAGGTATCGAACCCGGGACCGCTTGATTACAAGGCGACGACGCTACCACTGCGCCATCGGGAAGGCCACTGGGGATGTGGGAGACGAGACTGGTCACTCGCGGGGTTCTCTTTCCTAAGCGTCACAGCAGGCGCTCGAAACAGCCAATCACACGAACGTGTTCTTCGAATCCTCTCGCGCTCTAGTGTTATTGGAGGCCAGGAATAACGCTGGCTGAACTATAAGAGGCTGTTGAAGAAATAAGATAATACCTGTTAATCTCGACATATAAGTGATCGGTTAGTTCGTGTGAACTTTCCAGCCTGATCATTACCAGTGCGTAGTTAGAGATCGGTTAGTTCATTGAACTCTCCAGCCTAATTATTGCCTATTGTTGTGGGAGAAGGAAAAGGTTTATTATCCATTTTGCCTTGACTCATCTCACTCAACAGGTCTCTAGGTGCCGTGGCTTGCCGCGAGTTGATAGCTTCCTGGAGATGAGGCCTTGCTCGAAAAGGTTTATTATCCAAGATAATACTTGTTAAGATTGGGGAAGGAAAAAGTGCGTGCGTATATGTGTGAGTGTGTGAGAGAGAGAGAGAGAGAGAGAGAGAGAGAGAGAGAGAGAGAGAGAGAGAGAGAGAGAGAGAGAGAGAGAGAGAGAGTGAGAGAGAGAGAGACACTGTGAAATAACGCGATGCTGATAAAGATAAAGTTACATCAACAAAGATTATTTGATTCGCTCACTCCACCCCCGAACAATATACCTAATGTAACAAATATTTCCAGAAGATTTTTCCTGTAAAACTTTCCCCCAGTATCATTACGTGATTTCCAGCGCCATAAGTTCAATGATACAACTAACTATTGTGATACTAGATGTTTCTAAGTATTTTTTAAAGCTGGCTACCACACGGAAGATTCGGGTTCGAATCCCGGGGCAGGTGATCTGGACCAGGATTTTCGTCCAATCATTTCCCTGTTTCTGCGCGGCGATGAGACCCATCCAGCCTCGTATTAATGGTTACCTGGGGCCAACCGTGGGGGGGGGGGGGGGGTAAAGGCGGCCGGGTGTGTTGCTGGTCACATCATCCCAACTATGGCCGAGAACAAGAATATGTGGAGCTCTACCTCCACATCATCCCATATGCCTTCATGGCTTGTGTCCACATGCACAGGGATACCTTTACCTTTTAAAAAAACATTTTATTACGCATATTCAGGCATGGTGGTATTTGGATGGGTGGAAATTTCCCCTCAGGTTGTGAATTTGTACTACTTGGGGAGACTTTATACATACAATTTATATACCGCACATTATGTTGGTGTTAGAAAGAGATGTTCAAATCAGGTTTGTAAACACAAAGCTTCGAACAAGGTCAACACATTACTCGAGGCAACAACAAACGTGTGTTTCGTAAGGTGATTGTAAGATATACTGCAACATTGATCCAAAGCTCAACAAATGCAGTCTTGCTACATGTATTATAGGCAAATTGGAATTCCGACTAGGTAACTTTCCGCACCTTTATCTTGAAATGTCAGAACGGCCTCGCTCGTAGAATGTGATAAACAAAGGCCCATTGTTTCATTAGATCAATTCCACTGCCCGTCACGTTCTTCTCAGTTTACATAACCAATCTGCGCTGCCAATGTTCACACCGAACGGAGTTGCTAAGGCGTTCTTTCCGAGAATATTGTGCCACTTCCAAGTTTGGGTATTCTGTTCCTGGAAGTTTTTGCACATAGCAAGTAGAAGAAAAAAGTTTAAAATTATATTAGAAGTGCATTCAGTGGTCCTACACGGAGGTGGGGTGGGAGGCGGATGATGGAAGTTATATTCTTTTTATGAAAGCTTTGGTTTTCATATACAGTATTTCACCGCATAATCCATGTAGATTTTGTGCCAATTTTTTAATACAAAAAAGTGGGGGGGGGGTCAACCATTACACGAAGCTTCTTTTTGTAATTGTGCCGATATTACCAGTACTTTCAAGTTATATTTTTAGATAAAGTGTCTTTGGAGCAAAATTAGGATGCACAGATTTATCGCGAATATACCTTAAAATTGAATAGTCCAAATCGACGCACATCATTTCTTCGTGACAGTTTAGCGAACATTTTTCCGATCGGAATAAAGTTAACACATTAGTTTGTCAGGGAGTTGTGCATTATAATAGAAATATTACACTTGATAAAATTGACTACAGTAGGCGAAGTACGTACTTACTAAATTTAATCATATGTGTCCGAAGATTCTCCGCCGCTACAATTGGTTTCGTTGTATGACGCGCCGAGAGGTTATAAACCAATTTTTGGACTGAAAAACAGGGTGCGACGATTATGCGGTGAAATACGGTAGTGCTGTACTTGGGTCTGAGCGTGACCTACGTCATATAACGTAGGCCCTCGTTTGAGTGCATGACGTAGACAAACTCTATAGCTTACTGTGTAAGGTTATTTTAACACTTCATTTAGGCATTGCGCTTGAACACACACAGTTAGAACACGTCTGTGATTATTTTTATTATTCGCGATGTCACTTTATGTAATCTGACTGTTAACAGAGAAATATATCACTGATTACAGCTTGTTGTACGATTGAATCTCAGTTCTGTGATCATCTAAACACCACTACTTCCAAAACACAATTTATTGTGCATTTCATTCTAAAAATAAGACAATCTGAGAATCCTAGATAAAAAGTTCTGATAACCTCATACATTAGGTATAACGTAAAAAGTTCTGATAACTTCATATATTAGGTATAACGTAAAATGTATATCAAATCAAAACACTGTTGAGGAGTACAAGAGATAAGGTAGAAAAAGTAAACTGGTGCATGATATTTTCAAAACTTGACGATTTTCCCGGAGAGATAAATAAGAATTTTCCGGATATGTCAAGGGACACCTTGAGGAACACGAAATGTCTCGTTTTCTTGTTAATTTTGAAAGGATTCTAGTCTAACTTGCGATGGCCTATAGACCCTCGTCATATCGTGATTTTTTTAAACGGAAAATATCCTTCCAGTATATGCACCATAGTAACTCGTAGTGTAATTCGGGTTGCTTATTTCTTAAGAGTACGATACGTGTTGTGAAGTAACCGCGCCTTTCTCTGTTCCCAAGAACAAAAGATAAAATATCACAGACAGACACGGATAAGCACATCCCTTTAGTAAAACCAGCCGTCTTCCACTTGACAGGGAACATTATTGGGCCATGTAGCAGTGCACGGAAGGCTCGATACGCTATTGCCAACTTAGGTCTCTTGCGTCCAGATCTGGTCCTTTCCTATAGTCTTTCAGCTTCATTCCCATGAGGCCTCTAGGTATTCTAGGTAGGCAGCCATTGTTCTGTGTAACCACCATCATCATCATCAGACATATTTACTAGACTTACAAATTTTGCATCTCGTTGTCTTTGCCTAGCAAATATCGTATCATTACGGAGATAGAGGAAAATTCCAATGCTAACAATTAACTGCAACTCTTTGCATTTCCGAAAAAAATGAAAAGGCCCGCATCAACACCACGTATCATTCTACAGAATGATGGGGATCAGAACCAGTCACTTCCACAATTAATCAATGGGTGATGTAACTTATTCATCCTTCATCCTCGATGATGAGAGCCCTCGTCATTAACATGACAAGTTAAACGCTTGGCAGTGCGAAAAGCACAACTAAAACTAAACAGCTTAACAATTAGAAAAGACAATGGTCACTCATTGGGTATTATGAACCTTTGAACCTGAATCATGGCTGGGTTAGGATAATTACCTGTCTATCTGAAGAGTGATGATAAATTCGAAGAATAAAATGAACTAAGTCCTCTCTAGGCTTCGTTGCTTGTTCACCAGGACTCGCCTCACTTTCCCTCAACTCCTTTCTCCAAGCTCCTCTCTCTCCTCAATCCAAATCAAAAGTCAGTCCCTTCTCAGTCTGTCTCACCTCTATATCACCCAGGCCATGGAGACCTTCCTCCATGCCGAATCGTGATTTTTACTACCTCTATTGCAAACAGCTGACTCCATAGGCTGATGGAACTTCCTATATCCTGAATACATCAGGAAGTTTGCATAGCGCAACACTGTGCATTATTTACATACCACAGAGGTTGAGACAACTGAGATAAACAAGTGAATGCCCTGGTCAACATGAAGCATCAGAGAGGCTTTAAATAAAATACCGGGTGGGGCAAATAAAAGTGGCCCGGAGATTGTACCATGGAACTGTGTTCTCCGGGCCACTTTTATTTGCCCCACCCGGTATAATCTTATGGATTGATACGATATTTTGAATGCTTAAATGTATACTTTAGTATTTAAATACATCTAGAAATATCATTGTTTACACATATACACTCACTCATTCATCATACCCATCCAGTATGTATTTTAAATTATTTAATTCTAATTCCCATTTTTTGCATTGTCATATTCGTTAGTGACAAATCCAATGTAAATATTTAGCCGTGTGTAAAGAGATTCCAAAAGGTGCAAGGCGAGACAATTATAGCCAGTGAACGATCAGTGGTTGACGAAGTGACGTCACTTTGAAGCGCATGGAGAAAATACAACTAACACAAACTTAATTCTTCACTAAACTGAACATGCAAATTATAATGTCTGCCAAATACCATTACGAAGTATGTTAATGAAAATTATGCACACTTTTTCCGAGTTGTGCCCCATTTTCCACCGGCTTGACGACTGACTTGTTCAAATCATCTGATCGGCGGCGTTCGTCACTTCCGTGTTAACATTTCAGACGTGAGTGACGTGAATTGGGAAGGACTCCAAAATACGCCCTTTTAATGTAGACACATCCCACACCCGCAGCTTTATTCCAATTAAGAACACTGGAGATGAGGATCTGAGAATGTGTTACGATCATATTTTAGACGCAGACCTGGTTTCTTGCTACTTTGTAAATGTTCGTTGAAAAGTGCTTTTATCTCCACTTTAGGCGCAATCCAGTGTATCAATTTGGCAACACTGACTCGATAGCAGATGTTTATAGGCAATAAAGCCGCGCCGAGAAGGAGATAGAAACAGGAATTATTGGCAACTTGGGAAGAAATTCAGACTGTCAAGGCAACGTTCAAGAAAATTATAACCATTCGAATGTTCCATGACTTCTATAAGTACGCTAATGCATGGGTTAAGAAATTGAGGAGTTGCTTCGTGGTGCCAAGATATAGACCCTACAGATACCCAATTGGATTCTAAAACGAACAGGAAGTCCATTCTCTCAGTGGTAGGGATGGTTGCACAGTAAAATAATTTTGGGTTTCAAATAAAAAGTTTAGAAAAGTCTCGAATACCAAGTCTTGTCTCGATTTTAAAACTGCTGTCTTGCCCTCGTCCTAAATTCATCTCTACAGAGGAGAACAGATTAGATACAGACACGTTATCCACAATGAGAAAGCATCGTCGAATTTAGCGGCAGGGTCACGGGGGCATACATGCTCCTCGTGAACAGAATGATTACGTATTGTAAAAAGTGTAGATGGCTTTACATTACAACGAACAAAAATGTTCGAGAGCATGGGAAATCGACTCCGGGAGCTATTGGTTAAAAGTAAATATGGTTAGAGTGCGCGTCAAATCCTGTACTTGAAGCCTAATTGTTTCAATATTTTCAAGGTGGAAGTTTAGAGTCTTTGTAAGATATTTTGTCCCGTAAAGGGTACGTTATATTTTTGGCAGTAGGAAATTCGCCACGATCGTAAAATTCAAAGTCGATTCTACGAACTACGTCTTTTTCAGTCATCTAAGTTTGTCGTTCTTTTCGGTACGTTAATGTGCTTTCTAAGTGATTGAAACATTGGAGCAGGCCCCGATCCACATTGTTTTGCCCCCGAACATATCCGAGAAACGGTAGCTTGATTCACACCACACGCTTGAGCTGTTAAGAGCCTGGCACTTCTTAGTCAATTTTACTTCTCTCTTCTTCACTCGAATATTTTCTTTAAAAATATTGTACACCTGAAAAATCACCTGTCGTGCCTGGCTTCGTACAACACTGTATTTTTCTCTCTTCTCTCGTTACCACTATCACTTGGTTTACTCAACGACATGCTGCACACACCCATTAAACACACGGAAAAAAAGAACAGTGACGGTATCCTCTTCGTCAACTACTTCTTCCACCATCATTGGGAACGAACGTGTCCTGTTCCCTTCGCTAATCGGAAAGTTTCGGAATGCAACAGGAACGAAGGGAGAGCAAAAACGATACAATATAAATACGTTTATAATAACATTGCTTCTACAGAGAGAAGGGTATAAGCTACAATCACGCTTCTTTTTCGTACATACTCGCAAATTCATTAACTTTCTATCTGTTGAACTACTTACACTTTAAATAATCTATTTATATCCGAGAGCCAGGTACACGATTTAGTAGCGAGGTGAAACAGGTTCTGAACTAAGCAACGCCGCACATCTGTGATTCGCTGGTGCTGTTCAGCCGTTCAAGGCCATATGCAGGAGATTTGACGCGCACTTCTAGCAGGTTAACTAATGACAAAAAACGAAATAATCGTAGGTCAAATACAGTGGCGTGCCCAAGGGGGGGTTACAAACCCCCCCCCTTTGGCTCAGTATTCCTAAAAAAAAACGTCAAAGATAGGAAAAGATGGCGGAATGAGGGATGACTACCAGAAAAAGTGTACATAACCCCTTCCTTTCGAAAATCCTGGGCACGCCACTGGTCAAATATATCCGATGTTTGCGACAGTTTCTCCTGACGAAATTAATTCTCTAGTTCATATCCGGGTTCGGATCCCACCTTAAACTGTAGGTCCAGTCCTGATTAGCCGTACTGTACATAAAGTGGACTTAAAACACAAACTCAATAAAAAAAATCAAGTTCATATCTTTATTTGTGATCATCATAATACAAATAACGTATTACTACTCTAATTCACAAAAATCGACTAATGTTATCATATGAGGGGTTCAGAGCACAAGTGCCTTAACACCATTCAAGACAGTTTTGAGGAAAATGACCATTTAAATAACTTTGTACTATCTTTAGTTTTTGGAGAACAAAAACATAGTGGTGGCTCTATGAGCAAGAATTTGAAACTTAGAGATACTTCTAGCACTGAAATGTTGGTACTTCACACATGTAACTACACGCCACTTGTGCTGGAACCCTCATATTATAACATGGGTTCGTCTCCTGGTGGAGGTACGTTGTATACCGCCGTTCGTATTCCACTTTGAAGTTTATCTGACTACAAACTGGACTTAAAGCGAATCCTTGTGATCGTTTTGATGTGAATATACAGGGTAATTCAAAATGAATTGTGCAACTTTACACAGTTATTATGACGTTACTATTTATGATAGAAAATCAGACAAGGCATCAATATAAATAAAAACTCGGGAAGTTTTATTTCCACTTAGCGGGCTTATTCTGCTTAGCCGATGTTCCACCAGGATCGCCAGTGTCGCAAAATGGCCAATGGCCAGTAGACGGCGTATTGTGTGTTGGGATCTATCGAGAACTGACTCAATAACAATGGTGCAAAGACATTTCCGCATGCGTTTCTGTAGTAATGCATATGTTTCACCCTTCCGAAAGATTTGCAAAAGTTACAACAGCGAATTGTAGTGCCTTTGAAACCGTTGACAACGATTTTCTGTCTTCTGCATAGCAGTACTTGATGATCGTTTGGATCTTTTCCGCGTTACACGTGGTTCTCATGTTGAATCTTTATAATGTGAGTCATGCGAGTAAAACGTCCAGAGTTCTTCTTTATATTGATGACTTGTCTGATTTTCTATCATAAATAGTAACGTCATAATAACTGTGTAAAGTTGCACAATTCATTTTGAATTACCCTGTATATTTGGGGTTATTTTCAATATCTAGAAAAATATGCACATTGTATTTTCAATGTTACATTTACAGCATTTACTGTGCCCCTCTCTGAAAAAATCTAGATCCACCTATGTGAGAAAGGCATTAGATGAGACCAACAAGGAGAAACACCCCAGACAGGGTATTATCAGCGAACTGAAAAGCTGTGGTGGAAATTTTAGACCCGTAGAGGCCCTGAATTGAGAGACTTTTCGCTATGTATGTACCCTGTCACGGTTCGCGTCCCAAAACAGCGAACGGTTAGACAAGTGGGCGTGCCTTTGCTTTATCCACCTCGATCCACTTTCAGAAAAAATACCACTTTCGGAGTCGTTTCCGCAATGCGTCAGCCCCGAACAGACTGCGATCACCATTCGCGCACTGGTCAAAGAGAAGAGTCCAGCCGAATAAATTCGACCATGAATAATCTCCCGCGGCTCGGGACCCACATTTTCCGATTCGGATTCAATGGAAGGATTTGGCGCGTCGAACTAGGACGCGAGCCTACATTCTCCAACCTCTGCCCAGCCGGCAACCGTCTGTTGCTTCTAATTGCCTCGCCCGAAAAGCAGGCCGTCTCCCGCCTATAGCCACAGACCAGCAATGATGTAACATGGTCCCATCTTCAAAGTTGAACGAACCTTCTGAAAAAAATATCACTTCCGCGCATCAACCGCATCAAGTTGTGACGCCCTTGCACGTACAAGTAAGAGGCCTCCCCGATGGTGCAGTGATAGCGTCGTCGCCTTGTAATCAAGGGGTCCCGGAGTCGATTCCCGGTGGAGGCACATAGTGGTTCGGATCCCACTTTAAACTGTAGGTCCACTTCCGATTAGCCTTACTGTGCAAAAAGTGGACTTAAAACAGCAAATCAATCAACGTACAAGTAAAGGCGCATATCGTTAGTGAAGCGAGGCGTTATCATGCATCCAACCTACATCATAGATGGTGAACTTCAAAACATGGTGGACTACCTAAAAATACTCGCCTGGGAGAAAGGCATTAGATTTGATTTGTCATTAAGCGTTGCTTTTCTGTCACTTTTGGCTAGTCGTGACGATGAGGATGAGTGATGAAATTGATGAAGTGACATTCAAAAATAACATCCACGTCCAGGCTAGGATTCGAACCCGGGCCTCAGACGTTGTAACACGCTGTGCGTGAAAGGCATGTGAACAAGCTTGAGCACCTGGCTTGCAGTTTTGGAGGCCAGGAAGCGCTCCGTGCAGTGCGAGATTCCCGCCTGCACACTGCACCTCAAGGCCAGTGAGCAACAGAGCAGGAATGCGGGAGCTGCTTGCTTTAAAAGTTAAAAAATACTGCGGGAAAGGCGCTCCTCTTCACGGAACCACCTCCAGTTTCTTCTACCACGATTACAATGCCACACTGCACTGTTTCTCACGAATCAGATCACGATAGGTTTTCCCACTGCACGAACACACCTTCTCGCAACGCTCCAGTAACGCTGCTCGCTCTTAAGTCAACGCGTTCGCATGATAGCGTTCATTCACAAATACGGTGGGTTGACAAAGCCTGAACTTGAACGTTTCCAGTAATTCTTTCTAAACATATTTTTCAGTTATTAGAGATGCGGTATCTTCTCAAATCTGCAGGGAGTAAAGTTATAAGTCTCCGTCCATATAGCACCGTGCCATGAAGGCACTTGTAGGGGATGTGGGGGTAGGGCCCCACACATTCCCGATCTCGGGCCATTTTGAAGGTGATATGATCAGCATCATGCTCCGGCCTCCTTTAACCCCCAGGGTTGCCCCCAGGTACCCATTGATTTGAGGTTGGTTCAGGCCCAGAGCCGCTTTATGCTGGCACAAGGCCGGAAAAATCCCGGCCTTAGATAACCCACCCCGGGAATCGAACCCGGGTCTCCCGCGTGGCAGTCAGATGCCATACTCTACCAAAGCGGATCAACTGAGTGGGGGCTCCTAAAAAAGGAGATAAATCTGCAGTAAAATTAAGACCAAGTGCGACTTCCGAGATTCTCCGTCTCTTTGGAGACTGCTAAATTATAATGTTTCGATAACAACAAAATTACTTTACTATGGGACTTACTATCGAACGGAATCTCCCATATTGTACCCTATTTGTAGTAAGGTAAACAAATCGGGCACGCAGAAAACTGTAAATGAATATTTGTAAATGTAATCACCACAATATTAGGCAATAAAAACATGCACCTAACAATATCACAGAACACCACCTGCAAAACCCGAATGGACAAAGGAATACATGCAAATTGCCTACGGACCCACCTCAAAACAATTACGTAATTTCATGCCACAAGCGATCCACAAATAACCGAGCTCCGCCTAATGGTTGGTTTTGTAATTAATTCCTCCCACTCTAATCTCTGAGGGACAAATTATTCAAACTTCACAAGCCCGAAATAGTTTGTATTCCACTCACAACCGTGAAACGAAGCTGTGAGAGCTTCTCGGTCATTCGCAGCAAGAAATTTTGTCACTCCTATTGCAATAGAGTTACAAGATGCTGTGAAGGTCTAAATTCGCACAGAAGGGCAGCGTGCGCGTATCCATGAGCGGGAACAGCGAAATCATAGTTATATTTGTGTGCTACTGCTAGTGCTTGTAACGGACTTATTTTGGGTCGGAGTGGTACAGAGATCATTGCTTTAAACTGGGCATAAGTACGAGAAATCTTGTAAAAACGTGACGAGACCGAAATGTAAGATACATGAAAATTTGGTGTAAATCAAAATTGCCTCACTATGCAACTTATTCGATACATACTACATGATATTTTATTTATTCCCAGATTCGAGCTCTTAAGACTGTACGATTCAGTCTAATTGTAAGCGATCTTGTATATAAATTTTACAACACAGAGTGTACCTATCTCTAATAAGAACATGAGATACGAAAAACTTTAATAAGAAAAAGTAGGTTAACAAAAAAAATATATATAACAATAAGTCGAGAGAGAGAGAGAGAGAGATCTCAATTCTGGCGTCCTATCAAACATTAACAAAAATTGTCCACTTGAACTTGCGGGGAGCATCCCCCTTTTTACGGCCTATACCTGTGACACTGCACTCTAGCCATCACTTACCGTGTAATGTCCCTCCACTCTCTTTAACGAGCCTTTGGAAATATTTTTGCAAATGATGTTTTAACATTCAAGACAGAAATGAGAAAGAAACACGAATTCGCAACCCGTGACGAAACAAAAAAACAAGACAATCTTCGTCAAACACTAAACAAGATAGTTCTACCTAACTTTTCACTTAATTTTTATTTGCCCTTACTAAAATAGCTGGAAATAGCAATATACAGTATATATGTGCGGAAACTTTTACCGATGTCCAAAAATATTGAAATCTGGACATCAGCAATAACATATCAATCATTATCCTTGGTGGTTAGGTGAGATAATATTTCAACTTTTTATATGATACATATTTACTGAAAAAAAAAATTCAAAACTTTTCCTTCATGAAATACCGAATATTCTTCTTTTGAAGAAACCCCAAGTTAAAAGAAAACAGTCTGAAATAACAATAAACCAGTGAAGAAAATTCGCAAATAAAATTAGAGAAATCCAAAACCAAAATTACCCCGGAAGGAAGGAAGGCAGAAACTTTCCTTCCGTTTTCGCAGTTTGTCAAGTCAAGGGCAAGCAACTGTTAATGGACTCTTAGTAGAATAACAGTTAATTCAACAGTCCTCATTAGAGTTGATTGCCAACCAAGATAGCGTTGGAGTGGCAAAAGTGTGTATTTTTTTTTCAATAAAAGAACCGAATTTAGTTCCATGGCATCCAGCAAAACGTGGCTTATTAATGGAACACGTCATTATTTCTGACTGTCGCACGTTTTAAGATTGTGATTCTCAAGCTAATTACGCCGTGATTCCTAGTTTTGAATTGAGCCGCTCGTGAGCTCCAGTATAAAGGAATAGAGAGCTTGAACGCTCATTACCGCCACCAAAGTGATAAAAATGAACTTTAGAACCCATTATCTTTCAACTGTACAACGACTTGACATGTTACCTAGACTCCATGTTCGGATGAAAGCAATTTTGTAACCACAATCGACGAGTCTAGTACATTTCTATGAATTATCTAATTACAAGATTTGCTTGCCTTACAGCTTTGTTAAGTGATGGTAACAAGGCGAGAATTAGTGTCAGAGACCCACGATTTTGACCCTTTGGTATGAAATTTGTAAAAACTTCCTAAAACACACTTACTTCACTACTTCTTCAGACATATCAAGGGGATATCTACTTGATTGTATTATAATTCAGCATTTTGTGTATAATGGACAAATGTGACCTGTGCTGCATGGTTGTACAAGTATGTGTATTTAGGATACAATTAACTCTTTTCGAGGGTTAGTATCATCGACACAGGGTGGCAAAAAATGATATTGAGAAAATGTTTTGTCGTGAAAGTTTGTGCGGTGACCCGTTGTGTTCACACTACTTCGAGACTCGAGACAAGAAGGAAACGGGCATTTGAAACTCGCGATGCAAAAGTCGGCCAAGTCTCGTCTTTTCTTGTGAATCAATAAGCCTGTCTCCTTCTCACCCTCACCTCGAGCTGAAAATACACCCCCCCCCCCTTCCTCGATGTATCTGAATTACTCGCATATTAAAGCTATTTTGATTTAGGCGAAAAAATTATGTAACAAAACCAGAATCTCTGACATGAAATCCAGTTCTCATCTCGATTTTTGAACCAAGAACTCCGTAGCTTTTACTAGCTTTCCCGGTTAGTAACGTGTCTCAACTCCCTAATCCATCAGCTGAACGTTAATAAACACTAACTAAATATCCCTGAATTCATAAAAAACAAGAAAACAAAAACTAAAATTTTTACATACTTAACAGAGATTTCCACTCACAAAACTTCAGATTCTGAATTGGGAAGGTAATAATTTTATGCAAAAAGAAAACTATCACCTTTAATGGTTACAAGAGCAACTCTGGAGATGCACTTTACTCTCCCAAATATGTAGGTTAAAGTCTCTACGGTCATGACGAAGGTATTGGAATTGTGAATTCCAAATATAATTAGCAATTCCGTAGATACACAGTCCGTCCAGTGGGAAAGGTGACTGACTAATGAGAAATGAAAGACAAGACGTTGTGGACTGGTAGTTTACAATAACGTTTATTCAAAATAGATACCTTGTGAGTCAATACGTGCACTGAAACGGTTGTAGAACTTTGTGAAACAGTCTTGGTACTCCTGTTTCGGAAGTGCCTCCAAAATCGCGGTCAAAGCCTTTTGGATGTCTGGAATGGCATCGAAACGCCTTCTTCTCAACACCAATTTCAGTTTTGGAAATAGCCAGAAGTCGCATGGAGCTAAATCTGGAGAATATGGGGGGTGATTGAGCTCCACTATCCCTTTTTGGGCCAAAAACTGGTGAACCAACCTGCTCTTGTGTACGGGTGCATTGTCGTGCAACAGAGACCATGAGCCCTGTTCCCAATATTCAGGCCGAACTCTACGAATCCTGGCCAATAGACGATTCAAAATACCCACGTAATACTCAGTGCTCACAGTGTGACCGTCTGGAGTGAATTCCTTGTGGATGATGCTCTTGGAATCGAAGAAAACCGTGAGCAGGGTTTTGATTTGGCTCTTCTGCATGCGCACTTTCGTCGGTTTTGGAGAGCCTGCACCCTGGACCATCACGAAATCTTACATACCACTTAAACACGTTCTTACGGCTCAATGCCTCAATACCGTAAACAGTTTGAATCATTTGAAACGTCTCTGTTGCACTTACACACAATTTGAAACAGAATTTAATGTTGGCACATTGCTCCGTTTCCAACCGACGTTCAGCAGGTACTGTCACTCACAAGATCCGTATGCGTCGACCAACGACGCTAGAGTGCACGTCAAATCTCCTGCATATGGCGATAGCCAATAGCAGAGCACTGCAGCTGTGCCATGTCGAAATCATACACCGGAAAATAGACAGCGTGGTTAAGCGAAACGCCTTGTCACGGAACTAGGCAACGCCGCACGTCTGTGATTCGCTGGTGCTGTTCAGCCGTTCAAGGCCATATGCATTTGACGCGCACTCTAATGATTTGCAACTTTGCCGGAAGAAAGTTGAAATGTGTTGCTACGTAGTACATATACTTCTCCATAGATGGCACTGGTGGTTCGGTGGCAAAAAAATCAGTCACCTTTCCTACTGGTCGGACTGCGTATGCTTAATTCCTTATCGCATATACACTAAATATGTATTTGGTACATATATTTAAAGAAGTCATGCAGCTTGCTGTTTGTTTCACTGCAAGTGTTTTGCAGTCTTGTGGCAAGTATTAGTCTTTGGCTTATTGATCACTGATCTGAATAGCTAATAAATGTCTAGAATGACGTGAATGTGCGGCAAAGTTGAATGCTCGAATGGAAGTTTTATTGTGTACAACAAATCTTTTAGGCGCATTAAAAGTAATCAACTGAAAAATCTTGTCATGGTAAATTTGGAACTAAATATCAATTTTTAGAGCAGCAGTGATTTTAGTAACAAATTCGATTCTAGTGCTTTCTAAACCTCATTCAGAGTTGTTACTTAATGCATGTAACCTTATTCTTTTCTGACAAAACTTCTATTCAAGAAGAAAATGTCATCTTTTAAGAATTACAATAAAACACTGCATCAAAACTGGCAAAATAAAACGGAAGGTCATAGAGAACCTTATTAATACGGGAATTGAAAGAAGAGAGAGTGAAAAAACGTGTGGAACCTCCAGACTGAGTGAATCCCTCAATTCAAGGACAAGCGTAATTCCTTTATGCCGCGTAGTAAAAATGCTTCGTGCATTACGTCAGTCACGTCTGTAGGGGTCTCTCTTTTGTTACGAAACTTGGATGTGCAACTCTGTCACGATCGAATCCAATTGCACGCAGTCGCGTTTCCTCTTTCGTGTGCTTAAATTGAAGCCCCAGTACCGATTCGCCTAACTTTTAAGACAAACTTTTTTAAACTTTTGTCTATCCCTCTCACGCATGCGTGCGTGGTGTGTCTGTGTGTCACTAGAATCCTCATTTCTAAGCATTAGAAACCTCCAAATAGGCAGGCAAAAGCAACTAAAAATTTTGGAAAAGACGATAACATGGAACAAAACTTCCATAAAGCCAAGATAATAGGGACTAAAAATACAAAATAACAGTTAATAATTTGCAATATTGTGAATAACAAACTCTATATAAAAAAATCTAACATTGTAGCTACTAAAACTGACAACCCACGTTTTCCTAATATGGACAGACTATTGTGCATACTTTATGCACAGTATTACGAAATTATCATACATTTTTATTAGTTTTCAAAACCGGAAAATGTTAAAGGTTTGCTGTTCTATAACTTTCTGGCACATTTGTCCAGAGCTACTTCGCAATAAGGAATGTTTTTATCATATTTTCCTGTAAAATATTACAATATATTAGGACATTTACATAGTCCGAAAGAACGGTGTTTACAAGGTCTATCTCATGAATAACTTTCTATTTCCAACATCGGTACACACGAATTTCACAGAGTAAGGCGCAAAACACAGGAAAACACGCTTCCAGGACAGCTTCACAAGAGTATCACTTTGCAAATGCTGTCAAATACAGAATAGAAGGCCCTTTTCATTTCCAGGACTTGACAAATTGTGATGCGGGTACTATCATCGATATGTCTTTGAACTAAAGAAACTAAACCGGAAGTGACACCACTAAAAGTAGGTTACTACTGCCTCATCGTGTTGGAGAATAATCCTTTGAAGCATTCAGATTTAATTTTTTTTCTCCGTAAAGGTTTCTAGTTAGGGCTTTTCATAATTTTTTTAACGTGTGTGTGTATAGCAGTGTATAAACCAACTTTACAGAAACAAAATCGTGAAATGTACAGTATGGGTTAGTCTGTGGTGTTATATTGTTATCAAGGATTTCCGGGGTGGAGTCAAATTGGACAATTGTTCGGATCCCATTGCAGGTCTAGTCCCGATTAACCTATCAGCACAAAAGTACCTCTAAACAAACTCTGATGTGTTGGATATTTAAGGATGCTTCTCAACGTTCTTAGTTTTCAGCAACTTTTGACTAAACTCTACATTCAAGATGAGATTAGATGAAAATTGATGAAAGGCAAGTTACAAAGCGAACCATGCCGAGATTCAAACTCGGAACCTACGGCAAAGAGATCAGTAGTCGATCGACCACTCCTAGCGCTCGGTTATCGGAAGGTGATAGTCATTTGCCTGGACATCCCAATACGAACGCTGAAGTCATCTTTATATAGGAGGCTTATGAGGAGTGTACCTCCGGAAAACACTGAAATGTGCCCCACCAATACAAGTATTCGTGAAGAAGTTGCACATAATAGTTTCCAACAACAATGAAGCTATTCAGTAAAAATTAAGCTAAATTCTGTCTCAATTAATTTCTCCATCAACCCACTCCTAAATAATATGCTTGTTTCATCTCCAAAGTTCTCTTCCGACTACCACACTGGTCTGATAAACCACATTCCTTCGCCAATTTCGTTTCCACTAAGTTCCAGATCTGACTTCTGTGAGAAATCCTTTGAAGGCATGTTTTGCTCCCAAGCTCTTTCGTCTTGCATGTTAATATCCGTTCGAGCAGAAAAAACAGCTGAATAACGCCACGGAACGGGGTTTCGGTCAGCAATACTGGGTAATTAATTAAATAATTACTCAGATGAGCTCGACCAACCAGCTGTTGATTTTCAGACACCGCCAAAGGAGAAAGGCGCCTTCCGTCTTAAAGTGAAGTCTGTGGCCGAACAGTTGAAAAAAGGGTAGCTCAGATAACGTTATTTATATACGTTCCCCCAACCCATCAAATTCCTAGTAACACACACAGCGGGCCCCTAACCCGTTAACACAATCACATAATTTTCCATTTGGAATATTCACCAACAATACCCAGGAACCTCATTTAATAAGTATTATATTATTCTTATAAAAGAGCAGAACGTTATGGCTAGGCTATTTGCTGCAGAAAACTTTTCCACTCTCAAGATCTATTCTTTAATTGTGTAATGGAGTAAACAATTAAATAAGACTTTTCAATATCAAATGCATAAATCCTTACGTCATGTGGCACACTAACAATTATAATTGTTATCACTTCCCGTCCTTCCAATAGAGCAACAATAGTTGCTGGTTGTAGTTTACACAGACTACGTAGACAATTTAAAGTGCATTGAAATTAATTTTCAAGGGTTTCATGAAAGGAAAGTGACATTTTCAACTATATTGGTTCCTAACGAAATGAAAAGAATCCTATTTACAACAAAATTTCTCTTCTCTTCTATCATCAACTATGAAAGAAGATAAATAGTATGCAAAAAAGACAACAGATGGCAGTCGTGAGCCAAGAGTGGTCTTTTCCCCATAAAACACTAGAAAATTTCCTATATTAGGTTTCTTCCTAGGTGAGAAATTGTTCGAATTTTGAAGAAAGAGTATGAAAAGTTCTCTTCACACATCAGCAACTGATATGCAGTATAATTTTCTTTTAATTCCATGGAACCCTTTGCTAAATTATCACCTTTCGCTATGTTGTTTAAATAGATTACGTAATCGACGTGTATAAAATAGTCTACGTGTAGAATGTAGACTATCGTTGTTTACAAGTAGACGCACATCACTGGTTGTAACACCATAAGCCCTCCCTCCCCCTAAATCTGGGCGTTTTGTTGACATTCGGCTATTCTGCATCAAAGGCCACGCCGCTTTTTGCAAGTGTTTCAAAAAATGAGACAGACTGTCACAGTTGATTTTATTATTAACATAAATCAGTTATTCATTCTCTGATACGGCACGCTGCATTAATTAACTAAACACATGAAAGGAAACATTAAGAAAGAAATTGAATTCTGAAATTTAAATGGATTATTATTTACTCATTTACATGTGCTGATATAAGTTTTACATTTCAAAATTATTTTTTTTCCCCAGAAAATCAAAGTGAAGGCAAACAAGTCATCCTGGGAAGATTCAAAACAAAGTCTGGTGGGTAGTCTAAACTATGAAAACTAAACGATCTCAGTTAAAATCTTGGGTCAAAATTATTCTAATCTCTGTTCGAACACACAAAACGTCTTTATAAAATGCAGCAACGTAAGGCGAGGTTTGGAAATGTTTTATGCACACTGATGTTTCCTACAAGTTGAGTTCGAATATACTAACAATTGCTAACAATGTTTTCCAACAGTCTACGAACATTTAAAACCTGTTTCGAAGTTAAAGATACCGTATATCATATTACAAAGTTTAAATGTAAGAAAATGTGGGCGTTCAAAAAGTAGTTTCAAACATAACAAATTATATCAATGGCTCTGAAGCGTCTACAGTGCATAGAAACAACTCGGTACAGGTTATTTTAGCAACCACAGCATTGGCATTAACCTCTGGAAACAATCCAAAATGGAAGAAGCAATGTATTTTTCTAAAACTCTTCTTACTTTCACTTCTTAGCTGAAGCACGAATGCGTGATCTTACAAAAAGTGTCCTTGCACAGAAATTTAATTTTATTTACGGATTATAATAAGCGGAGGAAAGCTAATGATCAGCCTAACCTCCAAATGTAGGTAAGGCTGAAAAAAAAACTACCATATGTACACTCCTGTTCAGATAAAGTGGCACAAAACTCAACTGTTCAATCTTATAAAATGTGCCACGTGACGTGAACAGGGGTGTACCTGGCAAGTTTCAGATCTACATATACTGCCTGACTTTGATATGGTCGCAGCAATTATGATGTACAATATGTTGTTAACGATGAATTAGTCGACCACCACCGAACTCTATATACAAAACATGTTCTGTTGTTTCATCGTTACAGTTTTCACTTATCTCGTTCTTTCTTTCTTTTTTTTTTTTTTTTTACGATGTTGAAAAGAAAAGTCTTGCTTATAACGAGTGATGGAATCTCTAATATGCAGAGGCGTGGCGTGCATGTAGCCGCTGTTACCGCAGGTAACACCAAAATATAAAGAATTGAAGAACCCGTCTTAAAATATTATTACGTACATAAACTGGCAATATTGTCGTAAAGTAAACATTGCAGACTGACATTTTTTCTGACACCGGTAAAAGCGAAGAGGAGGACTGATCCGGTACCCACCACAGGCAACATGAGGAAGGAAGACTTCGCGTTGCGGCAATGACTGACCGCGGGAGGAGGAAGCGGGTTTTTAGCATGCCTGTTTAGCCGGCGCAGTTGCCGGTGATCCTTACCGGAAACATACCAGTGTTGCCATATTCAATTGACAGAAAAGAGCTAAGTCGCCTAATCGGGTCTATCTTACTCTGAAGGTGTCCAGTCACACTGGGGAACGATGGCGCAGTGGTAGCGTCGCCGCCTTATATTCAAGGGATTCCGGGTTCGATACCCGGTGGAGGCACAAGTGGTTCGGATCCAACTTTAAACTGTCCCGATTAGCATTACTGTTCATGAAGTGGACTTAAATTGCCAAATCAAAATTTTAAAAAATCATATCACACTGGGGCAAAAGCAAACTACCAAGTGATATTTTGTATTTACACTAAATATCAGCGATTATGAAAGTCCTCTTTGTCCTTCTTCGACATCATGGGAGAGAAGGAGAGGAGAGGGATGGGTATGATCAAGGGGTCCGCTGTCCTTCTAAAAATGTCAACCTAAAATTCTATATTTCACACATATAATATTATTTCTGTTACAGGAATTTGTGATAATTGTTGATAATACTGATTGAGATTGACATACGTTGTCGCAGGAATGCAATAATTTCGGATTGAAGCAATGTTTTTGAGGTGGTAGAACTGTTTTTGGGTGAAAACAATACTTACAAGCATAATTTCCCGATTGTTATCTTAGCATGCTCTGAAGTGTCAGGTGTCGCAGGTTCGAATCCTCAACAAAAAATGGTTATTTCAATGTTCGTTGTTATTATTTTACTTACATAATTATAAAAATTAATAATTACATACACAAAGAAATAATAATTTTATTTCAATAATTCACCATGCATCCTCATCGTCTCGATTATCCTATAAAGCGAAAACCTTGAAGGTAGCAAAGGACGTAAAATATACGAAATAGTAGTGGTGTCAGAAATGAGATTTCAGTGGATTTAGCGAAACATGGGAGTGGGAGTAGTTAGGAAACAGATGAAGACTACATCTACTCTACATACGTCTTATTTGAAACGAAAAGTTTCGCGATTTGGGCAAATCTGGTTTCAAAAGAACTAAGATGGCAACATTAGTAGAACTGGAATTCTTGCAGGTTCCGAAGGAAATATTGGGGAAGGGCCGATGCTGAGAGGGGAGGGGGCAAGGAGGGTGCTTCACGTGTTACAAAAGTAAACAACGGTTTGTGGGAGGGACTGTGCAGTGGGAGTTTTGTGACTGGTTTCTTTCGTCTTTATGTTGTTTTCGGGCATTGTCAATTAATTAATGAAGCTTGCTCCGAGTTCCGAGGTGGCGGGTTCATCCTATCTGGACAGTGTGTGTAATCGTGCGATAGAAGATATTTTGAAGCAATCTTTCGGTTCGTTATTTTGCAGAAGAAATCGAAATTGTGGCGAAAGGGAGGCCAAAGCCTATTTTGAACGATTTAAAAACCAAGTCGTCTGCTGGATATGACCGACATTTGAATGTTTCGTGGTATAACGACTATCCGTGGTTATGTGGATGTGCGCAGTTGTCGAAACTCTTTTGATGGCCATGTACTCTATTTTCGGGTGAAAAAAAACGTGTCGATTCAGATGTGGATAACATGGAAAATGACGCACCCAAAAATTCAAATTCAAATGAAAAACTTCTCTTTATGACAGCATCATAGAAGTTTTTTGATTTGATTTGATTGATTTTGCTTCGCTTGTGCCACATTTGGCTAATTTGCGAAGATGGGGATGAGTGATGATATGATTAAATTGACGAATAGACATCACAAACGCCCATGCCCAAGCTAGGTTTCGAACTCGGGATTCCAGCATCATATAACTATTTTCAAAGTCGGATTGATCTGCTCTATAAGTAGCCTTCGATGTTTCTGTAAGTATCAAATTACGTATTATTGTGTCAACAACCAATGTTTGCGATTTCACTTTAGTCCTTATGTCAACATTTTTTTTCCTGATTAATAACTTTACCAAAATCTAGTATTGAATTGCATACGTACCAGATTAATATTATATGAACTACTTGGAAGACATTGGGGGGGGGGGGGCATGAGGTGGGGAGGCGCCCAAGTCTCCCTTAAATGTCCTACTGATAACCGGTAACACTTTTAAAAATCCACGCCACGCCACTGCTAATATGTTTTGTAACCCGAAGAAGGGAACAATATTCTCCAGCTTTGCTTGTCTTATTTTGAGAGATCAAGTACAAGGATAGTCTGTGCCGATCTAGTCCTAGATGCATGTGGTCGTTTAGCTATCCTTATTTAGGTTCTAATATTTTCAATATACGTAAATCATGAAGGTTAGAAACTGTTGGGACTATACTGTGATTGTACCAAGATGTGAAACGTGTTACGATATCTAACTCCAGTCTCGTTCTCGAATTGGTCTCCAAGCGAAAGTCTCGAAACAACGCATACTACAAAATATTAAAAACACTGATTAAACAAAATAATACAACATACGTTATAAACTTGCAACGTCATCGCCTCGGCATGTCTGAGTAAGTCCACAGTAATGATATATTAATTTAGGTAATCTATTTTCACTCACTTTACAATGACCATTCACGAACGAGACGAGACAACGACTTTACTGACGCCAGTCTCGTTTTCGTCTCGACAAATCTCGATTTCTACATGACCGTCTCGGTCTAAGGTACCATCTCCAGCAACTTGTATCAATAACCTAACTGATGTGATTAAATGTTCGCCATGTTTAATTACATGATGCATCTTATAATAATTTAACCAAGCATTTTTCTTCACTTTTGTTGCAAGACTTACCTACGATTGATTGATTTGGTTTATTTTACTTCGTTTTTCGCGAAGATGAGGATGAGTGATATGATGAAATTGATCAAGGGGCACTCACCCATGTCTGGGATTCAAACCCGGGACCTTTGGCGTGGTAGCAAAATGTGCTAACCACTCCTCCACGAAGGTCGGCGACTTATCTATCAGCCAAAATGGTATCTCGATTTTAAGAAACTGGGCCTCAAGCTATTTGTTGCAAATTCAAAGAACTGTAAGAGCACACAATACTGCAATTTTGAGCTTTCAAATTACATTCACGGCGGGATGGAAAGGGGCAGAAGAACGTGGAACATTTTCTGTTACAACATTACGCATTGAAAAGACGGGAAGTTTAATTTCTGAAGACCCATTGTTAAACTCGCACCCTCAAAGCAGCTCGCTGAATAGACGTACAATCTCCCTCCGCTCTCGGAATCGGAACGGAATATGCGGTTTCGTCTTGAATCGTGAATAATAGCATACCGTGCCAATGCAATTTCGTCGTACCGTTAGAAGTGCACTGCTCTGTCTGTTCCTCATCCACTTCTTTTCATAACCTCGCCTTCCTTCGGATTTCGTTTGTTTACGTCTAGAAAGAAGAAACGAAACAGGGACTCGCTTCTCGCACAATACAGAGTTAACTGTCTTTGTTCTTGAGAGCACGACGACTGGTTCTTTATGTCCAGAAATGGATTTAATTTCCTGAGAACAGAAGTGTGCCCAAGCATGCAACACAGTGATGCAGGGATCACTCATCGTCCGAGAGAAAATTAAAATATAATAGTATGGAATGTACTGGGGGAAACTTGCAACTTGAATGAATTTAAACGTAAACTACGAATTCCACCACACAACTCGAAAGCCAGAACATTAACTTGCCGAAAATTTGGAAAAATGTTATTTTGTTATGGATTGAACTTATTGATAGCTGCTTAGCTAAAGCTTATGTTATAATGTTTTGCCTGTTTTAGCTCTCACTGCCTATTTCAAAATGAATACCTTTTTTGGCATTTAAGTATTTACTTCAAAAAGAATAAGTATATAAAGATTTTTGAACGAAATATATTAAAAGGCTGTAGTTTTTATTGTTTTCCGAGTTGAAAAAACAAAATTGCAGAACTTTCTTCGTACAAATTTTCTGAAGGTCTCTTACTTATATCAAAATTATAAACACAGGGCCAACCCCTACATATATTATATCTCTTTAGGACTACTAATCTTGGGATTAGAACAATAACTATTTTTTCCGTGGTTATTCCTGCACAACAATTAACAACACACAAATGACAGAAAATGAAAACAGGAGTTACCAACATAACAAAATTGACTCAAAGTATCGAATTATTATGAACTTCCAGTAAGGTATTGTCAATTACATATACGTATATTAAATAGAATTTATTGAATAAATTTACGAAGTTTTCAATCTTCTTTCAAAAAGGCAGCAGCACATAACCAATTTAGATTCTAGGTTCATCCAACAAATTAACTAAACTTAAAGCTGATTGAACTTTACTTTTTATCAGATCTTTATAAAAGGCTATTTCGGCATATGATTTAGTTTTCCTCAGATTGTCCGTGTGGACATTTTGGTGAAGTATCAATTCTGATATTGTGTAGATGTTGAGCGATTTGTAAGCTCTGTATGTTCCACCATGATGAAGCGTGAAGTAAATTTCGAGCAAGGTTTATAGAGTAAGTTGAAACATACAAGTATTTTCAGTCCCTAAGTTCACGTCTATTCATATCACGCCTCTTGCTTAGCCAGTAAAACAAATCTATGTAAGTTTTAATCCTGATAAAAATCAGTTTCAAAGAATGCGTGCTGAGTTAAAGAAATAATAATAATAATCATCGCAGAAATTTAATTTCATATATTCCCACGTTCTTTAAGGAATAATGAGAGATTTTTTCTTAAAACAACAAAATTTCCCACCTGAGCAAAAATTTCTCGTTCAGTGCCACCATGGCGGCACTTCAGTTTGTTACCTGGATAAGCGTTCCTGACAAGACAAAAAAAAATATAAACTTCCCGCTAATATCACGCCAGAAAGTCGCTCTAAAATATAATAATACAGGGGTGACACTTGGAAACCAACGCAGCCTTGCATAAAGGTTAGTGCCAGGAAAGACCAGAATAGCTATTCCACAGGCTCGAGTGTTTGCACAAGCAAATGAGGAAATTGTGCCAAGCTGCAGAAAGGTCTTCAGCATTCGGACTGGCAAACAAAGTGGGCTTTACACAGGATGTGTCACCACGGAAGACAAAGTGAAGGTAACATATCGGAGTCAACAGACCCTGTGTTTTTATCCTCCATTCGACGCAGAACATAAAAGCGTTGAATGGACAGTAAAAGAATCAACAGGAAATAAAATCTCCCGGGTTCAAAATCCTCTTCAAAAGATAATTTGCACCAAGTGGCGAGTTGGCAAAGAAATAGCCACCCAGGAAATAATTTTAAGTGTTATAAGGAAACAAAATTCAAGCTGAAAGTTACTGTGCATAAAGTGGACTTAAAACACCAAATCAATCAATCAATCAAGCTGAAAGTTGGTACAGATTGCAGTACCAACTGTTGTGATTGGTACAGTCGACGACAAAAGTAATAGGAAGATAATTGCTATTTGTTTAAATGAAGACCAGGAGAAGAGTAGCTCGACCGTACGCTGCACTTTTCAAACAAATAATTCTAATTCTATTAAATGCACATGCATTTACCATAGTATTTTTATTTGGATTTATGCTTAGTTTTAGGCTCGTTAGAAATCACATTTGAGAAGATTCTACTGTTGCGGCGGGTGGCCTATATGCTGGCAAGGGAAGTGGGGAGCGGGGAATACGTAGCAGACCAACCAGACAACAGCGCCGAGAGTGGAGGAGGTGCTGCCCCCACTTCGTTCTACAGGTTGCTTATCGCACTGGATTGGTCGCTTCCCCGCTCCCCTTGCCAGCATGTCGGGCACCCGCCGTAAAACTGGAAAAGAGCTCTAGCAGAAAATTGCAAAGTTCAAGATAACGTAATGTTCATATGCGAATCAGGACGACTGGACTTGCAGGCTAAAGTAGGATCCTAACCATGTACCTCCACCGAGATTTATACACGGGGCACTTGATTACAATAGGCTAGCGAAAGTGGGGATAATAAACGAATTTATACTTACTTTGTCCCTGCCTAACGAAAAGGATACTGTAAACTTTGTTTCAGGTAGACAAAGTATGGAAAATTTGGAAACTAAGTACGTAAACTAATTATACGTCCAAAAATGACGTATAATACCTTGGCATATGGGACCTTGTTCTAAAGCAAGATTCTTCCAACAAATTGCCATTTACACGGATTCTATACTGTTTCAGCGTCATTTCATTCGTTCATATTTTCTAAATTTACAAATGTAACAAATTTCAAGTACGCGTCATGAAAATCCCTCTAACACAAAAAGTTGCCCAAGAATCACCCGTAATATTCAACCTTGCACAAAAATACATTGTAATTATCACTGGTGGCGCTTTACCACATTATTTACGTTTTGATGTTACACTCTGCGTTTTTAATGTAGGGAAAAACTTATGTATAGTTTTAAGAAATGCACAAGCATACAAGAAGGTAGGCCCGTAACCAGGATTTTTTTGAAGGGGGGGGGGCAAGACCGAAACTGTATAATATATATATATATATTATACAGTTTTTTTATACAATTTTTATATATATATATGTGTGTGTATATATATAAATAAATAAATTCATTATATTCATTCATTATATTTATAAACTAGCAAATTTATTCCTTTAACAACTGGTTCAAAATGTCAAGAAATTGGAAGAGAAGTGAAATGTTTCTAATAAGTGTTAGATTTTATTTAATTAATGCTTTCTATTAATAATGATCAATAAAATTTCATACTTTTATAGTGTGTACGTTCCTATAATTGTGTAAATCTGTTAGGTCTCTCGAAAGGAAATATTTCCTTATCAGAGCTGTAGCTAGAGATTTCAGCGCCAAGGACGAGAATAGATCTTCGCACCCCCTGCCTAAATGTAGCTACTAGATATGGCATACTTAGGCACTGAAGAAATATTATGTACCTACTCTTTTCCGTTGAATCAAAACAAAAAACAAAAAAAACATAGCATTCATGAAATGTTGGTTGTGCATTCCACCTCATCTTCATTCAAGCAGTGTGGTAATGTTCACATCTGCAAATTCGATTACAAATTGAAGATTCTAATAGACTATTGCTATGAACAATGTTTTACGTAACTAAGTGTTGGGGAAAAAAATAAGACACATTAAGAAGATTTACTCTATCATCTTAATGTTAAGCATTGTCTCCTTGCCTCCGAGTTTTGGTACCCAATAGCTGCTACTGCCTGATTGTAAGCACAATTACGCCAACCAATCTTATTGAAACTTTATTGAGGAAGATGGAAGTTTACCATGTTCTTTGCCTTTGAGTTAGTTTTTAAGTTCACTTAAGGCCCGTACCCAGGATTTTTTTAGAGGGGGTATATTTCTATAATAGTGTAAATCTGTTAATGGTCACTAGAAAGGAAATATTTCCTTATCAGAGCTGTGGCTAGAGATTTCTGCACCCAGGACGAGAACAGATTTTCGCACCCGTACCGAATTTGCACAACCCCATGCTTATATGTAGCTGGGATAGTTAGACACTGACTTTTCCGTTGAAACCGGCGAAAAGAAAACTTAGCATTCAAGAAAGGTAGTTAATAAAATGACAGTCGGCTGTGCATCCCACCTCATATTCATTCAAGAAGTGTGTGGTTTTGTTCACATCTGCAAATTCGATTCCAAATTGAAAATCTGATAAAGGAATGATATGATCAATGTTTTACGTAACTAGGAGGGGAAAAAAAGACATTAAGAAGACTTAGTTTCTCAATAAATTAACACGTAAATGTTGCTCCCCCCCATTTTTTGCCACTTTTACTCCAGCACTATGCTAAACATTATGTACCAAGGGAAAGTAAACTGTCTTTGCCCCCCCCCCCCCCCCAGTCGTGGCACCTTGCACTTCCAGTTTTGGATCCCAATCGCCGCCACTGCATGTTAATATACCGGCGAAAGGAGAGACGTGAAGAAGAAATAACAGGTGTTATTTATGTCTTCCAGAGATACTTGGGTTCAATTTCCTTATATATTGGTCTAGGGTGACAATCCCCTTAGCAGCTACAGCTTTGTTCCTTTCTAGTCCAATTTGATATAATTTTAAAATCTTATCTATGTCTATAGTAGTACGTTTTATGGAGGAGGTCACCACACATTCACAATCTCTGCCATTTGTGGAGGTTATGTGAACAGCACCAAGCTCCGGGTACCCATTTATTAGATGCTGGGTGAATCCTAGAGCTGCCTTCATATGCGGGCATTGCTGGGAAAATTCCCACCTGAATTCACCAATCCCGGAAATAGAACACGAGTCTGCCGCGTAGCAGTCAGACGCCGCCCTACCATTGGCATATACAGAAAATGACACCTGTAGTATGCAAAGTATTCGCAATATTGCATTCCTAGAATTTAGGAGCTTTGCATTCCTTATCGGAACTCAATGAAACAACATTCATGTGCCTCGTATAGATTCAATATCTGCATGGCAACTTGAGATTGTTTTCCTGATGTGGTATTATTTGGTGCCTCGACACTTATCAATTACAGACTTCTTGTATGCAGTAGTGATATCGCTGATTTGTACAACATGCACGAACCACCACAGTGATTGATTTATTGATATTATTTTACTTCGCTTTTCTGCCACTTTTAGCTAATCGCGAAGATGGGGATGAAAAATGATATGATGAAATTGATAAAAGACAATCGGAAACACACATGGGCTGTACACTACTCTCACAGAGGTTTATACCGGCTTTTTCCAGACGCCAGATCCTCGTTAGTCTGCAAAAAGCAGTCCAAGGTGATTTACGTGGAAGAGAGGTTTAAAATGTTGGTGCTTAGGAAAAGTTACCCCCTTACACCCCACACACAATGAACCAACGACAAAGGGAAAAAAATGAGGCCAGAACACCTTCTGTGCAAGATCGCGAGTCTACCATTCGGTTATCTGGACTTTCCGGAGTCTCTTGAAAATACGTAATTTTCCCGGTTCCCGCAAGGCTTTGTGGAAAATCTTTGGAAACCTCATACAATTTAGCAGACAATATTTCACTTCTTAAATATAGGTATAATGGGCTGCTACATTTAATATACTGCTCACACATGTAAAATACGCTACTTGAGGTAAATTATCATTTAACAACCAAGTTCCTCTTGCCTGTTGTCGTCACTTTTCGATTACATTTTGCTAGGTTATCAACGTGTTCGGTGTTGTTAATCGAGTTAGATAATTTAAGTACATTCTAAAATGCCTACGATGGACACTCCTTATTTAGCAGATAACACAACCAAGAGTAAAAAATAACTGGTAATATACCATCTATCTTTCAGCAAAGGGTACAAATTCTAAGTATTTTTAACCCAAGTACCGAGAATTTCACACATAGACATCTGATTACATCAAGAGCAATAGCTTCTTCCTATCAATTTCCACCTAATATGATATAAATAAAAGAAGTAGGTTCTTGATTACTTGAAACTGGACTAGCAAGACAACATACCTCGTTTATTATGGTCAGTAATCAACCTTACCTGTGGTGTCTTACAATGTCACACGCACGTGTAGGTACAGTACGGAAGCAAATTTTATATCCTATTGTTCCATACAAGAGAAAAAAAAGCATGAAGTCCAAGGTCGTCAAGAAGCACTTACATTGCAAACCCAGCTCTTTGGAGAAATACCAAATATTGGTGTGTACCTTAGGAGCATCTACCATTGTAAGCAAAACTTCTTGTATGATATTAAGATGGATTTTTTAAAAAATCATCCGACCATTAACAACGATCCGCTTACGGAATTGGTTTAAGAAAAATATTAAATAAAAATATGGTTGTATAATTTGGAAGTTACCGCCCTTGTATAATCTTTCTATTTTTGTCAAGGATTTGTCCCAGAGCTATAGCGATCCAACCGAAATGATCAGCCGCTCAAATTTTTGTGCTTGTCATTCCGTTCGACCTCACTGTTCCGATCATTCTAACAGTTTTTTCGCAACGTGCAGTATCAATCATAAAAAAGCTATTGTTATACATTTTATAGAATGTTAACAGTGTTTCACATTGTTATACAGAATCATTCTTCGGTTATGATAGACAGCAGGGCATTGAGGAAAGTTTTCCGGTTTCGAATCCCAGCTACGGCGCAAACGTTCCACTGTGGTTCTACTTTCATGTTCAATGTCGCGATTAACTTAAAGAAGCTACTAAAAATCGATGTTACACTTGTACATCACAAAGATTTCTGAAGACGTAAAAATTTACTTTCACGATAAAATTAAGTTGTGAAACAACTCCCACTTACATGACAATGAAGTTTGTGAACTAAAGTTATGTACGTGAATTTACAAGTTTACTCGTATGATAAGTTACATAACAATTTGCCTTCAATTCTCCAACTGTCAACTTTCTCAAAGCGTATTGTTTAGGTAATAAAAATGGCGCAAATACTTACATTAATAATCCACTTCCATCACACCGTCTCTCGAAAAGTGTATGATCCTACGCACCTCATGAAATTCACACGACGCACCGAACAGTACAAATCGCTTCACACAACGCAGTTCGCACACGATCCATGCTTGACGAGTTTCGCGTAACTTCCACGCACTAACACCCTCACAAGAGCCGAGACCGATTCGAAATAACTTTTGCTTGGCAGTCTACTTCGGAGCACAACACAGGTGATTTCTTGACGACGTTGCCACATCGTTGGTAAACACGAAGTGAACCAAATCATTAACGTGGTGCCACGATTGTATATTAACCACAACGATCAACGATCATTTCCTTCAATAACGTAACTATTCTTGAACTCTAATCCTTAAAGTCCAGTTTTAAGCTTACAAAACAACATTCAGTCTCACTTGGCAATCGTCGGACCGAGCAACGCTTCTGCTTCTCCAAGACGCCAGCACCACCTGTTGTCGATCCCAAGAAGTTAATCCACGAAGACTGATTACGTAAAAGCTACAGCAGCAAAAAAGAATATCGCGCAATGGTCTTGGAATTCATTCGCTTCACTGCGGTTCGTCACCATGCATTGGGTGAAGGACCGCGAATTCAGATTCACGTTTATTTTCGTTGGAAGGCAATCTGTGGCTATAACTACGCAATTTGTGGTGTGGTTATAACTCCTTGTCAAACCTTCGACTTGGACCGAGACTCCAGTAGTGTCTCGGGGTGTAAGGGGTGACCTCCCACGCAGCACACCCAATTGTCAACCTCTCTTCCACGTAGTACACCCTGGACTGCATTTTGCAGACGAACGAGGCTCTGGCGACTGCCACTATGGCCAATATAATTTTGTGTGTTGTCCTGTTTTTTGTCCTTGTGTGTACCGAGTGCCCCTTTACAGCCTCAGCTTTTAACGATTTTAGTTATATATGCAACGTTAGAGTTGTTACTTGTAACGATAAAGGGCTGGACCCCGTATAAAGTGCCGGTGCAAAATAGCTGACGCACCCAAAATTTTAAATTCATATTCTAATCCAGTAGTGTCTCCTGTAAACTTGAAAATTTAGAGGGAAAATGCAAAAAATTGAGACTTTCAAATGTAGGGGGCAGGCCCAGATGTACTTAGAATGATAGGCCAGGGAATATATATTCAACACTAATACAAAAATGACTTTTTTATATATATAATTACATTTACAGACTTTCTGTTCATACGTCTAGCTATTACAGAAATAAAAAATGCAAAAAATTGAGACTTTCAAATGTAGGGGGCAGGCCCAGATGTACTTAGAATGATAGGCCAGGGAATATATATTCAACACTAATACAAAAATGACTTTTTTATATATATAATTACATTTACAGACTTTCTGTTCATACGTCTAGCTATTACAGAAATAAAAAATGCAAAAAATTGAGACTTTCAAATGTAGGGGGAAGGCCCAGATGTACTTAGAATGATAGGCCAGGGAATATATATTCAACACTAATGCAAGAATGACTTTTTTGTATATATCATTACATTTACAGGCTTCCTGTTCATACGTCTAGCTATTATAGAAATAAAATGTAAAATAATGTAAAAATAATTTTATATGAATAAACAACAGTTATCTTCCCTTTCTTATTTGTTTCTTGAGTTTGAATTAAACCTTTGATATTATCCTATTTTAATTCTAGTAGATTTAAAAATTTGCTATTTGCCACATATGCTAGAGATGCAAGCTTGATGATACGAGTAAAAGTGAGATACCGCCAAGTCTCCTTGGTAAAGTGGTAATCAGAGCATTACGACGCAACTAGGGCAGAGGCTCACCCACGATTTTTTGTCGGGGGGTGGGGGGCAAGTACCAGGATAACGTACCAATAAAAATAATAGCAATAATAGAAATAATAATAACAATAATATTATTAGTAGTAGTAGAGTTGGAAGTGATCGGGAAAAACTGCTTTTTGGTGGGGAATTTTTTTTTTTTTAAAATTGGAGTTTTTTCCGCGGCTCTTTTGGTTGGGCTCTTTTCGGCTTTTTTCACAAAAATGTCTCAAGTCAATGAAAATACAGGAGTTGGCAGTATTTTTCCTATTCCATTGTTTTTGTTTATCCCCTACTGTAATATTGACACTCATTTCTAAATATAAAATACAATTTACATTCGTAGCTAGACATAAAAGTGTTTTCAAGAAAGTTTGCTTTTTTGAATGGGCGGTTCTTTCCGAGTGTTATCTTCATATTTCAGTAGGCTTATTAAATATATCTATGTAGTATAAACATATTCACATAACTAGAGTAGTTTTGTATGTCTTTAATAGAACCTAATAGTATTATTAGTAGAGCCCGGAAGTTTGGCAAAATGCCTCTTTTTATCTACTGCATATATTGATAATTTTTTTCCGGATATACGTTTCTCATGTTGTTTCGAATGTTTTAGAAGCCTTTTCATTTTGCCTATTTGGGACCCCACTGCCTATTTTAATTATAATGCCTTTTTTTTGCCTTTTTCAATTAAATTTGACCATTTTTTAAAAAAAAATATGTATATAAATTATTTTTCTCCCAAAAAAACGTTGTTGGCATTTATTTTTCTTTCGTTTATTATGTGAATAATTTTCGCCTTATTTAAGTAATATTGAACTCATGCATGTTTCAACATTGCTGAAGGAGAAAAGTGTGAGGATAAAGTATTTCATGCTCAGTTAGGATACTGCCTTTCGGTTAACATTTCCTTGTGCATGATTGACTGCTGAAGTGGAGAGGTTGATTTCGAACACAAAGAAGATATTTCTGAAATCTCCCTCTCGATCCCGAAAATTTACATCTGAGCTTAGTTTACCTCCGCAACCAGTCTTGACCAGATGGGGAACCTGGAAATCAGCAGCTATATATTATGCTAACAACCTTGAAAAAAATCAGTGAGGTGATCGATGCTTTTCCAGAAAATGAAGCGGCTTCAATTCGTGAAGTGAAAAAACTCCTGTGCTATTCAAGTTTATTTTTACACATAATGGTGCATTCCCAGAGACAATTACAATTACAGAACTTAAAAAAAACACCTTGTAGCATCCATGAAAATGTACGAGGAATCTATGCAGCAGATGATGGAAGTGCCAGGAGAAAAGGGGTCAGCTGTTGCGGAAAAGTGCAAGCGGGTAGTGAGTGCAAATGAGGACTTGAAACAATTGAAAACAATTTGTGATATTCTAAAAGGTGAAAATGCTGTTACCGAAATGCGTCCAGCTACATTAGCTTGTTTTATTTTTGCTCCAATAACTTCTGTCAAAGTAGAAATATCATTTTCTATTATGAAAAACATTCTCTCTGACAGACTACTATCAATGAATGTTGAGTAATTAAAAAAACACCTTGTAGTTATGTGCAATCAAGATGGAGAAAATTGAAATGCTTTCCCCAATGTAGATTTTAACATGTTGCCAGAAATTATAGATAAAAGTAAGCGACTTCCAAATGTGCCTTTTTTTTCGGTTTATTTTGCTTTTTTTTTTTTCATTTTAGTGCCTATTTTCCACATTATAAATGCCTTTTTTGCCTGCCTATTTTAACGAAAATAAATGCCTGAACTTCCGGGCTCTAATTATTAGTATGATATGATTTCCAATGTTTGAATTTGTTATACAAACATGTACATAAAGCAAAAAAGAAAATACTGCTCTACCTTTTGAAAATCTAGCATTAAATATCTTTTCATTAAATGTTGTGTTCAGTAAAATATATTTGTATTCTGGCTTTCCAGTACATCATGTATAATTTGGTTAAATGGCTGTTAAACCTGGTCATGGAGCAACTAGAGATGAAGTTTGGCTGCTTGTTGCAGTGGTTCTCAACCTTTGTGAGACCACAGCCCAGTCAATTTATTTCTTACAAGCTATGCCCTGATCCCAACAATTTCACTCATAAATACATTTCTGATCTTTAAAGTTTATATGAAAATTAATGCACCCTTAATTGATGTTAATATATCAACTAGTTCAATTATGTATAGACTTGCTGTCAAATATAAAATTAGATTTAAATTAGTCAACCCCTGGGTGCAATGGACCTGAAACACATTGGCACTAAAACTGAAGCACAAGTAAATCAGACTGGCTGCAAATGGCCAAAAAAAATATTGAAGAAATCTGGACTGAACCTACACTTTGAAAGGCCTATTCATGATTATGAAAGGAACCTTCTATAGAAAAGTCATGATTATAAAAGGAATCTTCTAATAAAAGAACTGCCTTTTTCCACACTTGCAATTTGTTCTCTGCGATTTACAGGCTAAATTAAATCTTAATCTTCTTGAGTATAGAGAACATTCAGATGGAAGCAACACATGACAGTGGGGGCGGGGTCACATTGAAGTGACAAGCGACATGGGCCCCTTCAGTCTGTAAGCAAGCATCCACCACACATGCACAAACAAGACCGAGGTGACATCATGCGCATCATTGAAGGAGCTTTCGGACTGAAGTCACAGATGACAAGCGACACAGTCTCCTTCAGCATAAAGCAAAACATTCACCGTGCATGCAAGAAGTACAGACCGAAGCGGCACGATGCACGACATTGAGAAAACAGTCTAGTCTGAGCAACATACAAGCGACATGTTTAGCTCGTTGTCACGCTTCGATTCAAAAGGTTGAATGGAATACTGAGGGTCTGCTTCCAAGTGACACATGTCACTTGTTGCTTCGGTTTGAAAGTTCCCTGAGAAAACTGTACAGGCCAAGTGACAAGCGACACTTGCAGCTTATGTTGCTTCGGTTCCAAATGTTGCATTTACATCTAAGGCTTGGTTTCCAAGAGCCGATATCATCTCAAAGCTCCGTTAAACATGATATATATTACATTCACGCAATACGTATACTTCTGCATAGGAGTATGTATTGTGAACAGTAAAGATTTTTAATTATTCGGAAACATCGAATATTTTGATATTAACATTTGTTTCATATTTTATGACATCAACATTTAAATTGAGACACAAACATGTAAAAAGGTTGTTTTAAGTCCATTTCAGATGTGCTCATCAGGACTACACGTTTAGTTTTAACCCTACCCTACCTGTGAAGTACAACAAACTTACATACTGGGAGGGACCCTCGCAGGCCCACACCTTTTCTTTTATCACTAAAATTCAAGAATATTGAATCACTGCTTCCTTTGCTGATTATATATGTGCAGTTATTTATTAATTATAATAATTACAAAAATTACTATCATTAATAAAAAGATAACCAATTATTGCACGAGTCTCTCGCATATAGATCATCATTCACTAAAACTCACAAAATCCATAATAATTTGGTATTAATGCTTTTTTTGTTTGTAGAAGTGCAATTGTTTATTAAATATAAAAATTACAATAATTACCATCATTACAACCAATTGTACACTGTCACTCGCATGATATGCTCACCAAGTGCATTTTGCCTCCTAATTACATTACATTTATGTTTTTATGAACAAAAGTAATACAGAAATATTGGGAACATCCTAGAGAAGAATGTAATTTATTTTCAAACAGTTGAAAAATCTAAAAAAATAGATGTGGTGGGCCTGCCAACCCTCCCCCCGCCTCGGTAAGCTAGGGTTAAAATTGTATCTGAACCACTATGCAATATGTGTCCACTGGGATTGGCCAATATCTCTCTCTTGGCTGCTATATCATGTAAATTTTCTTTAGCTAGTTGAAAAATATGTCGCTACAAACCTGTAAACTTATAATGGTAACTTCAAGTGAAATAGGTTAGCTGTAACTGGTAAAAAGCCAAAATTTCCTGTTTTTCTAAAAAAGCCGGCTTTTTGCAACTCTAATTAGTAGCAGCAGTTGTAGTAGTATCAAAGATGTTATTATCGTAAAGTACGCAAAAAAAGGGGTAGAGGTCGGTGCTGAAGCATTGTGTTGGAACAAACGATTTGATTTTTTCAAAACGTTCAATTTCACATTAATAATGGAAAACAATCACACAAAACTGTATTTTTGAAAGACAGGAAACGCATGATAAATGCATTCCGAATATAATTATTTCTTACATGTAACATGTATAACTTTCATGTAGAGCATACTTTATACACATGCAACATGGAGCGACGTAAATTAAAAAAAAATACATATGCAACTTTTCTAACAACAAATTGTATATGTATTCAAAGTTTCTTTAACACTGTGTATACAACATATATTATTTAAATACATTACATAATCGAATCATCCACCTCATAATAAACCAAGAACAAAAATTATATATATTGTCTCAAATGTGCACTCTCCTTTTCCTCCAAACAATTGTTCATGCATTTAAAACAAAATCAATGAAGAAAAGTCTTTCTCCCCTCTCTGATAATTTACAATGCATTACAGAACACAGTGAAATATTGCGAGCGAAGCGAGCAAGAAAATTTTTAATCCAATTTTTTGCAAACTGAAAACAATATTGATTTAATAGGGTGCAAATAATTTTACGAGGCGCCATGGCATTCTCTTTCATAATTTTTTTCATTTGGATCATCGTTTCTCAACCCATGGGGCGTGGGACCCGAGGGGGCGCTTGGTGGGTCGTGAAGTTGGGCTCGAAAATTTATTTACTGTGTCTTAAAAACGTATTGTCGGGCTTAGGTGCCGAATAATCTAAATTTTAGATCGTTCAGCGCCCAGGCCCGACCCCCTCCGCCCACTAGCTACGACTCGGAACTTGATAACACTGAGAAAAGGAGGTAGTGCGAGCGAAGCGGGCAAGAAAATTTTACGAAATTTATTTTTATTTGTATAAAATTTGAAATCGAGGGGGGCAATTGCCCCTTTGTGCCCCCCGCAGGTGCCCTTGGCCGTCAATATTTGCCCCCCTGGAATCTATTTCAGTCCTAGGTTGGGGGGGGCAATGCCATCCCCTGCCCCCCTGTGGTTGCGCCACTGAACTAGGGGTCCTTGATTCGAATACCGGTAAGTCATTGGAGTTCTATAGTATTTGGGGCTTTGCCTATTTCATGAAATCACCGTTCAATCGCATTGTTTCGATTAGCCTGGAGAGGTAAAAAATTGAATATTATAATTTTAAAAACGCGGTTTTTCCGACATAGGAGAATAGAAAGATGAACTATTAATATAAGACTGAAAAAAACTCAATCCCTTTCAGTTAGGCAACCCAGATTGCACACAGTATTAACACCACAAACAAACGAATAGTTTCTCATGTTCCGTTCAAGCATTTCTTTGTATTTGAGATTATTTTATAATGCTGACAACATATTACAACCAGAAATCATTCCTGTACGCGGATACAGATAGGGGTGGTACTGACAACGTATCCACCTTATCAAAAAGACAAAAGAATCACTCACAAGACCTGTCATCTTAGCCGTCTCGGTGGCTTAGAGCATTGAGGTTTCGAAGGTTCCTGATTCGAATCCAGGCCTGGAAATAGGAATTCCTTTATGTCAGTTTCATCTAAGCATCAATAATTTGATAGTCGCAAAATAAGAAAAATTGAGTTGTCGTGCTGTGTAAATTCATAAGATTCGCCATACTACAACACACGAAGATTCCTAAACTCAAAATGTCTCGGAATTCCCAACCTGATTATATTCACCTTGATATTCACTATTGATTCGCAATCTGCATCATAGTTATCTTTGGATCACCCCTTGCTATACTTAAGCAAGCCGAGCGACTTGATTTAGAAGTTATGTCCAGTCTGGAGCTCGATATCCGTGATGAAACGCAACGCTTGTGTTTTCCAAGAAAGTGAGACACCGGTTTCAATTCCACACTTTTCGAGACAATATGACGTCACGTGGCGTGACCGGTATACTTTCTCGAGTGTGGAAAGAGGCTTCCTACATGATGAGAATCTCTCTGTAAGCCAAGACGTCACGTATGTGCTGCAAGGTCAGCCAGTGTGACCTGCCCGTGACTGTGGTATATAGGTGCTCTGGGTAGAAGTTTTCATTCTCGTGGAATATCAAGGAAAATTCCACGCTCTACATAATCTCCGTGTGTGTGTATCTCAAATCTGATAATTTTGTTTACAAACTGTTTACAGTTCGAGTGAGAACTTTCGAGCGACACAGTTTTTAATTAAAGAAGGCACTGGATGCCGATTAAAGTTCACGAATGTTATGGTTATTTTCTACGGGAGGAGGGGGACTTCAAGGTATTTGCTGTCAAAAAAAATCATGTGGTCCTGCCCCAAACTAGAGGAAAATTGAAAGAACCCTTTCAAAATTGACCTCATTGTCAAAACAATAAAAATAATAAAATATTAATATGTCTGCTTTTCCACTATAATACAGGCAAAAATATGGAACAGTATGATGAAACGGGATGTATGAAAATGCACAGTCATCGGTTTATAAAGATGATCTTTTATTAGTAGTATTACATTATATATATATATATATATATATATATATATATATCACACACACACGTATGTCTGTGTTTGTGTAGTAGACTCGTATCAAAATAAAGTTGCAAATTTTATTCAACTAACATTACTGAATTCACACACACACACACCAACAGGTTGGCGAAATATTGGTATACATCCCAACTGAACAAAAGTAAGTCGTAATTATATGAGTTTATTGAATGCATACATGCACCAATAATAAAATGATATGAGAAGTTGCGGCGAATAGGTGCCAAAACCGGGGGAGCAAGGACAGTTTACTTTCTTCTTGATTTAACTTGGCTTAGTATTAAGAGGCCACAGCGCGGGGCAAAAAGTGGCCAAAATAGAAAAATGGGGAGGGCACCTGCCCACCCATACCCCACTGATCGCCGTCACGGATTGTGTGTTTGTTTGTAGGATGGGTTATTATGTATGAATGTCTCTTAAATACGTTATCTATGGCGATTAATAAGTTTTTACAAATTCCAATTCACAGAAATGTTGATACCGTTATCTTGCGTTGCATGGATACGCTGCAAAACATGACATGCCACGTTCCCTAAGGAAAAAGGTGCACATAAAATGTTCAACTTAGTTACCTGTGAATTGCCTGTGCACGACAATCGATGCTGAATTTCTGAAAATCTGTGGAAAGATATTGTAGAGTTTTTATTCACACACACACACACACACACACACACACACACACACACACACACACAAAAACACCTACCTCCAAAAGTTTTTTTTAAATTTTTTTATCAGAAGACAAATGCTGATTAGGTGGTTGATTTTCGATCCTGCCACTAAAGTTTCCTGCGTCAAAGCGCGGTTTGGGCATAGGTGTTCCTCAATCTCATCACATCATTGTCGCGATTAACCAAAAATTACAGAAAAGCGACGCTAAAAAAATACAAGCACAGGAGGCAAACACTAGTATTCAGAGACTAAAATCGATACCTTACCCCCCCTAAATACGCCATTTAAATACCATATTAATTCCCTTCACCTGTCTGGAAATAAGCGTTACAATAATTCATTGAACCAGCAATAAAAAATAGATAGATTTGAATTATTTAATTGAAACATGTCATTAAAGTAATTATACGTGACAATTATACTTGTATTACTGCCTCTAAATCGTTCAAGTAGTCATGGTATTAAAATTTTAATAATCTTATGCAATACATTTATGTTTCAATCATCACTTGGAATATTGTAATGAAGAACGTTACAATTTGAATTGTGGAGTGTATAGGAGTGGATCCGTTACAAGATGAAAATGTTGCCAACACGTGAACGAGAACCTCGCTCAGCGATCAAGAAAAAATTCACTACTGCAAAGTAACTGAAGTCCTGCTATTTTTCTTGCTCACGTTTTTAATTACTGCTGTCTAGTGTATTAACCTTATTTGTCAGATAAAAAAGAAAAGCAGCGAAGCCATGTTTCTTTAAATTGCAAGCCACTTTCATACATTTCTTCGCCGCAATATCAAAAAAGGAAGTAGGTTGGTTGAAACAGAAAGTAGGCTTGCTCCAGTGATCATTCGATCACTGCCAGGTTTTGAGTTCGTCCTGCCGTTTCGATGACTGAAAGAGACATGCAAAAAATACTTTCCATTGACGTCGGCTGTCGATTGTCTTCCTTCACGACACCGTGAAAAGTTCATGTCCTGTTCCCTAATTAACGATCGGACAGCAGAAACGGACTAGTTTCTAGTGTTCCTCCTCCTCGGATAAGCTTTCACGCATCCGCTCCACTGGCGAAGAACGTCGAAGATCCCTGTCATTCGCCTCATAAACCTCCATTGACGCTCTTGTCCGAGTTCATGAAAGTGATAGTTGCTTTAACTGAGAGTGAGAAGAGATGTTTTTCTTTAACTGATAACTCCGCGTATTCCTGCTTCACCTAATCCCGTTTCGCCTAAAGTCAGTATGGTTTATTACTTCTTTACAGTTGACTTACATTTCAAGCTACAATTTCTTTCATTTCCAGTTGTACGCACAGCTAGAGATATAACTTTGGACACTCAAAATCTGAAATACTTGTTCGGTGTTTTGATTAAATGATCTGAAAGTTTTGTAGTGGCATTGTGCAAGGCCAGATTTATGTCCAAATGTAGAGGTGCATGAATTTGGACGGCAAATTTGCACTATCGTGTAATGCGATCAGAGTGTTACTTTCGCTTTTTGTTGTTGTTGTTGATGTTTCAATTTCGTTATTATATTTACTTTCAAGTTATTTCGGTAAGGGAGGCGGCGTACGAATCGGAACTGCCCACGTACTTCCTAACGAAAAATTGGGTGTTGATCAATAATATTATTATTTTTGTCTTAAAGTCCACTTTATGCACAGAAAGGCTAATCGGGACTGGACGTACAGTTTAAAGTGGGATCCGAACCACTATGTCCTCCACCGGGTATCAAACCAGGGGATCCCTTGATTAGAAGGCAACGACGATACCACTGCGCCATCGTGGAGGTCTCAATAATATGCTTTACTACTTAACTTATTGTTAAATATTCTATCCTGCGAGTCTTGCAGCTACGAATATAAAAAATTGAACAACTATTCGATATTTCGACCTACAGGATTCTTAGCCGTGTAAATGTGCTCAATTTCTCACCTCAGCAACAAAAGGGTGAGACAAGGAAAAAATTGTTTTCAGTCGGTTTTGATCGGTAGGAAGTATTAAATGAATTTTTACGAACACTGGAAATGTGTGAAGTCGACCTTGTGACGCAAACATTTTTGATGCATTCAAATTGCATTTAGATCAATAGCAGTAATTGTAGGAAAGGGGAGGGTGAAGAAACGCGCTTCTCTAACTATTAATGTATTGCTCTACAATCCACCAACACTTTCACAGAAAGAAATGTGGAACTATATAAATATATTCTCAGTATTAATTAATGTCAGTTTAAAAATAATACTTGTTAACATAAATATACATGTAACTGTATTAATTTTAAAGGGGCATCTTTTGAAACTATAGTTACAAAATAAATTCGGAATTCTCCTATAACTGGTTCCGTTCTTTTAAAAACATATATGAACATTTCGCCTAAAGAGTGGGGGTACGACGGGAGCGAGAACAAGACACGTGCCTGCAGCAGGTATGACGTCCAACTTCAAGCAGGAGACGCGGTTCGAATTCCTGGGTAGAAATTATTCTGGGATTATACCTATGCAAAACGGCACTTGATCTTTCCCACCTGTATAATCAATGGGTGCCTGGCCGAAACTTTATGGTGGTAGTTGCGGCGGAATGTGATTCTGATCACAACTTACCCAGTATGGTCGAGATCGATATGGAGAGTAGGGTGGGGGGCTCCACACTGTCGCCTTGTAATCATAGGGACACAGGTTCGGCCTACAGATAAGGCACAATGATGTAATCCCATTTTGAACTGTAGATGCAGGGAGGCTATCTGAGCATAAAATAGACTTAGAAGAAACATTGACAAACATACTTTACTCTTTTTTTCTTGTTTTGTTTCTTTAATAAAAACCTACAGTCACTTTTTCTATAGGGTGCAAAACTCGTCAAAATAACCATTCTAGAGGAAGGCCAAATTGTGATCCACCAACTTTGGTAACAAGAAACGTAAAGCACGAAGTTCCCTCCATTGTCTTCAAATCAAGCCCGACAAGGATAAACTAAAGTCCAAAAAACACAAGGGATGAATCACCAGCCAACCAAAATTGCTATTACTTTTTTTTCTCCTTCAAGGTGAAATCATCTAATCCAAGATGGCTTTCGTCGTTGCATGCTTCACAAGTCCGTTCGCTCGCAACGTGTTACCTAACCAACAGATTCCTTTATGCCTGCAGAACTCAGCAAACTATAGTAGCATTCGAACTGAATTCAGATTCTGATTAGATTGGTGTCATGGCATGCGAATGAATGACTTAACAGGACAGTGCCTTGATACTCAAGCTTGATGTCTGTAATTTTGACTTCAAAGTTAAATCAATGACAAAAGGATTTGCTGTTCCGATCTGATACTGTGGCTTTATTATTATATATATATATATATATATATATATATATATATATATATATATATACAGGGTGTCATTTTAATGGCGCCCACGGACCACAGATTCGTATAGAGAACATCAAAACAAACAACTTTTCTCAGTAACATTTTTCTCGTTGGTGCGTCGATTCGACGCTACAGCCGTTCAAGAAAGACGGTTTTGCCGCCTGGATGCTGGCAACCCAACACAACATTTGATCGTATCTGTGATGTCATTTCCTGCGGCGAAACAGCGCACGGCAGGGTTGCAAGGAAAACACAAATTTTGTGAAAATCGACAAACTACCAACCACATGATTAAGTGTAAAACGAAGCGAGAAACGCGTCCAGCAGACCGAACATCATAGCCTACCAGCCAGAAGGTCAGCAGTCATCTGAGGGGAAGGGGGAAGTGACCCAACGATATGAGAAATGGTAAAAACGTATTCAAAATGAAGTGTCAATATCGGATTTTGTCTCAGCCTTCATATCAAATATCAACAACAATACATTTGATTGGACTTACAGCTTACATGTGGCTGTTTACGCCCAGTTACATGTCAAATATTTGCAAATCTCGTTGCAAGGTTGATATCTACAGGTTTGTGTCCAGATGCCTTGTGGTACTTTTGTGCTGATAACGGAAGTATCCGAGGTTCACGTTGTTACATTACGGCTAAAACAGGTACAACCACAGTAACAATCTAATGATGAATCAGTAGCGAATATACTGTCCTGTTCACAGTTGCAAACTATTACATTACATGTGTATCCGATGCATAGATAAACACAGTCGTCGGAGGGCTTGTATTACTACTACTTATATCCCTGTTTTTTCAACCATTTTTGTCACTTGCCTCATAATGCCCTGAATATACATTATAGTATGTGTTGCTTTCCTTTGGAATTTTTGAGTTCTTTCATTTCCATTTTGTCATCTGTTCAGTGTGTCACAGACAACTAGTATCAGAAGGACGAAGTGGATAGACTAAATTGTATATGCCAACTTGGTAACTAGATTTGCAAATATTTGACATGTAAGCTGAGACAAAATTCGATATGACCACTTCCACTTCAATTCTGTTTTCTTTCTACCAGTTTTCGTGGCGTTTGTTTACTTCCTGTTAGGTTAAAGAACGTGTTTTCTCGTTTTCTTTTACGGTACATAATGTGGCTGATTGTAGCTATGTAATTTTTCACAGAATATGAGTGTTCCTGGCAACCCTGGAACGCATCGCTTCAGGACGGGATATGACGTCATAAATGCTATCAAATGTTGTGTGTGGTTGCCAGCATTCAGGCGGCATAACGGGCTTTTTTGAACGACTGTAGCGTCGAAATGATGCACCAACGAGAAAAATGTTACTGATAAATGTTGTTTGTTTTGATGTCTTCTATACGTTTCCGTGGTCCGTGGGCGCCATTAAAATGACACCCTGTATATATATATATATATACAGGGTGTCATTTTAATGGCGCCCACAGACCACGGAAACGTATAGAGGACATCAAAACAAACAACTTTTCTCAGCAACATTTTTATCGTTGGTGCGTCGATTGGACGCTACAGTCGTTCAAAAAAATCCCGTTTTGCCGCCTGAATGCTGGCAACCCAACACAACATTTGATAGCATTTGTGACGTCATATCCCGTCCTGAAGCGATGCGTTCCAGGGTTGCCAGGAACACACATATTCTGTGAAATATGACATAGCTACAATCAGCCACATTATGTACCGTAAAACAAAACGAGAAAACACGTTCTGTAACCTAAGAGGAAGTAAATAAACGATACGAAAAATGGTAGAATGAAAATAGAATTCAAGTGGAAGTGGTCATATCGAATTTTGTCTCAGCTTGAATGTCAAATATTTGCAAATCTAGTTACCAAGTTGGCATCTACAATTTAGTCTATCCACTTCGTCCTTCTGATACTAGTTGTATGTGACCACTGAACAGATGACAAAATAGAAATAAAAAACTCAAAATTCCAAAGGAAAAACAACACATAAAAATATAATGTATATTCAGGGCATTATGAGGCAAGTAGCAAAAATGGTTGAAAATACAGGGATATAAGTAGTAGTAACACAAACTCTCCGACGACTGTGTTTATCTACACACCGGATACACATGTTTGTAATAGTTTGCAACTGTGAACAGGAGAGTATACTGCTATTCGTTACTGATTCGTCATTACGTTGTTACTGTGGTTGTCCGTGTTTTAGCCGTAATATAACAACGTGAACCTCGGATACTTCCGTTATCAGCACAAAAGTACCACAAGGCATCTGGACACAAACTGTAGATATCAACCTTGGAACGAGATTTGCAAATATTTGACATGTAGCTGGGCGTAAACAGCCACATGTAAGCTGCAAGTCCAATCAAAGTTATTGTTGTTGATATTTGACATGTTGACTGAGACAAAATTCGATATTGACACTTCATTTTGAATACGTTTTTTACCATTTCTCATATCGTTGGTTCACTTCCCCCTACCCCTGAGATGACTGCTGATCTTCTGGTTGGAAGGCTATGATGTTCGGTCTTTTGGATGCGTTTCTCGCTGCTTTTTACAGCTAATAATGTAGTTGGAAGTTTTGTCATTTTTCACAAAATTTGTGTGTTCCTTGCAACCCTGCCGTGCGCTGTTTCGCCGCAGGATATGACGTCACAGGTACGATCAAATGTTGTGTTGGGTTGCCAGCATCCAGACGGCAAAACGGTCTTTTTTGAACGGCTGTAGCGTCGAATTGACGCACCAACGAGAAAAATGTTACTGGGAAAAGTTGTTTGTTTTGATGTCCTCTATACGAATCTGTGGTCCGTGGGCGCCATTAAAATGACACCCTGTATATATGTGTGGGGGGAGGGGCGTTGTCCCCCTACTTTTTGCCACTTTTGCCCTTGCACTATGTTAAACCTTATGTACCAAGGGAAAGTAAACTGTCCTTGCCCCCCACACACTTTTGGCACCTTGCTCCCCTAATTTTGGAACCCAATCGCCGCCACTGTAATATGTATACTATATATAATTTACATATTTATAAATACATATAATATTATTCCCCACCCTCCAGAAAATACCATGAAGATTCGGTAATAACAGAGCAAATCGTAAATCCTGGCAAGATGGCAAGGTTTATACAAGGTGGTTATAATTAAAGTGACGGTGTTCAGAGTGGTACAGCACGGGCTGTAATGAGAGTAGCAGTCTGAAACTTCGTAGATATGCTAATGAAGCAATGCGCTCGCGAATTATGCAAAAAAAAAAAAAAAAAAGTTCCAATTCTCGCCACCAGGGTAAAAAATGGCGCTGTAAGCAGTCAAAACGTGGTATAGTTACAGGAAAAAGGCAGCAAAGATCAAACACATGAGAACAATGGCTCTGGCATGTTTATTAGGAACTATGGTTACAAGAACTGTTCAATATGGCCTCCCAATTCAGCAACATGCTGCATTCGTAACACGGCATGGTCGACGGTTGCTCGCAGCATGTCTGGTGAAATCTGAGCGACATGTCGTTGTATGCTAGCCTTCAGATCAGGCAGAGACCGGACATGTCCCTGATAGACACGATCTTTTAAATATCCCCACAGCCAGAAGTCACATGGATTAAGGTCGGGGGATCTGGAAGGCCAATCATCTGGAAACTGCCTAGAGATGATGCAGTCATTAGTGAAGGTTTCTCGCAGCAAATCTTTCACGTGGCGAGCGACATGTGGTGTTGCCCCATCTTGCATGAAAATGGTGGTGTGTTCACAGTTCCGTTCTTGCAAAGCTGGAATCACGTGTTGCAGAAGGAGGTCCCTATAACGTGCAGATGTCACTGTACACCTAACAGGCCCTCGAGGTGTCATCTCCTCAAAGAAAAACGGACCAAGAATGAAGGAGCTAGTGAACCCACACTATGCAGTCACGTAAACTGAGTGCAATGGTTGTTCCTGCACAACATGTGGACGAGTGGAACCCCATATGCGACAGTTCTGAGTATTCACTGTACCGACCAGAGTAAAATGCGCCTCGTCAGTCCACAGAATAATCCCCGGCCACATGTCATCCACTTCCATGCGTGCCAAAAACCGATGGGCAAACTCACGGCGTTGTGGAATATCTTGGGGTTTCAATTGGTGCACAATTTGAATCTTGTAGGGATACCAGTGTAAAATGCACCGCAATACCTTGCGAACTGTTGACCAGGGGAGTGACAATTCACGTGCCACAGCTCTAGCACTGGTTGCAGAAGTTGAGGCATGTGCTGCACGGTCAGCTACAGCTACAGCAACTTCGTCCACAACTTCCACGGGGATGGGCCGCCTTCCTCTCCCTGGTGCAACACCCAATTCACCTGTTTCCTCGAATTTCTTCATCATCTTCTTCAGCCCATTAATTGACATGGGCCCTCTTCTCAGCCCTTTCTGTTGGCGATATTTCCGCAGTGCAGCGTTACTATTGCTCCCATTCTGGTAAAACAACTTCACTAGCAGTGCACGGTCTTTCTTCGCAATAGCCATTGCTTTTTACACGGAAAAAATCAAACTTTTAATGTTCGGCGAACATTCACATCACTAAAGGAAAAAAAAAGCAACAAGCGTCACCAACAACAACCAGGGAGCTCACACAATGGTTAGGCAATGTCACCGACTTTGACGTCAGAGTTACGGAAAATTCCACGTTTTGACTGCTTACAGCGCCATTTTTTACCCTGGTGGCGAGAATTGGAACTTTTTTTTTTTTTTTTGCATAATTCGCGAGCGCATTGCTTCATTATCATATCTACGAAGTTTCAGACTGCTACTCTCATTACAGCCCGTGCTGTACCACTCTGAACACCGTCACTTTAATTATAACCACCTGGTACCTGTTTATCTTTTGGAAGGATAAGCTGAGGACGAACTTCGACTTGGCAGGAACTTTCCAACTCCTCAAAAACTTGAGAGAAAGATTTGTAGCAGGAATCAGAATCTCGGGGGCCTCTTTAGGCTCCGTATTGATCCCTGTAAGCAGATCTCCTCCTCCCCCTCCCCCTCAACCTCCCCCTTCCTCCCACAAAGACCTGACGGAACAAATTTACATCTTCTTTTGGAACGCAGCTCCCGATCCGCAATTTATATCTTTTACGCTGCAACCCGGCTTGGGAAATTTCTACCCCATGTACAATTTACTGAGGTAGATTTATGAGAGTCAGAAAAGAAGGAAGACAAGAGAGACGCAATTTGCATTTCCTTTTCCAAAGAAAAGACTTATCCCGAACAGAGGAACGGTTGGTCGAATTAAATTACGTAAGTTTCAACCCTGATTTTTCGCTAGAAGATTTCAAATCTCCTCTTGTTCTAGGAAAAACTAGGTTGTTCGTGATGTTTGGGGAACTGAACTGAATGAATATGGAAACAAATCTTAGGTATTTTGGCACAAGCACGACTCGTAAATGGAATTCAATTTCAGGATAACAGCCTTTAAATTTGCACAAGTCTTTTGAATAGCAAATATCTGGTTTATATATCTTTTTTATTTACGCAATTATTAGTGCTGAGCAAGACTTATAATAACAGAATACAGTTCTTACAAAAAAAATATATATATATATTAAAAATAAAGTGTAATGCAGCTTTCAGACCAAAGCAACATGACAGTCCACACAAGCCTACTTTCGATTGGTGAAATCCTCAAACGTCACGCGTTGCTTGTCGGTTCGGAGTGAAATCTCTACAAGACTACATCAATAATAATGAACATCCTATTATTCATCATTCCATTACAACTAAAAACTAATTTTTGGAATACTTAGCTTTATGGTAGTTATCACTGTTAATACACAGTTTAAAGGTCTCGACATCATAATGTGTTGGAATCTCTCCTGTGTTATCTTAGAAAATAAATTATTTCACAAATTTTATTGGCTAAGATTTTAACAATAAATGTTTCTATCGAAGTACTCTCGTTGTTGCCCAATGAATGAATGATAAGTTTTCTGGAATAAATTTGTATACTCAAAAGCTGTCTTATATAAGTCTTTTGTACATTCCCAATGACAATGATATCAACAAGATTATTATGTCCATATTGTATGCACTTTATATCATTATAAAGAACTATATAATTTTAATATTACGTCTTTTAAAATGTCCATAACGCACTAAATAGACTTGAAACAAAAAAGAGGACCCCCAGATAAAATGACAATTTATGTTTAAAGCATATTGTGTAAACATGATGTTTTAATTTTCACTGAACGCACAGTGTAAATTTGGTACACTCAACGGCAAAAGAAATAGTAGGCGAATTGTCTATCACCATTTTCATTCGGTCTGTATTGAACAATATGATAATGAATTGAAATACAGACGTCAATAAGCAGAGGGCAATGCCTGTTTCGCACCAACATAATTCCATTCCTTAAAACAGCACAGGATGTAGAATAAAAAAGTAATGAAATTAACGATGGACAATTTGCTTACCATTATCTTTGACGTTGACTGTACATAATGTAGTAAACCAATATTTCTGAAGTAAAAAAAAATCATTAAAAGTTGGAATCAGTTTCATAGCCAGGTTCCGTAAGACTCCTAAAATACGCGTATGAACACTTTCGTGATAGAAGTATGGGGTGGGAGAAAATAATTTTGATTGTAGAAATCTCATTTACACGAGAAAGCCACGACGTGCCTTTTTTAGCCCTTCACACTCACTCTCTAGCCTTCTTAAACCCGAAGGCTTAAACCCTAGATTCCAAAATTATATTTGTGCACGAAATTTGTCATCTGGTTTCTTACATATTTTATAAATAACGGCAAATCATTTTTCAACTATGATATCAACAGTTTCTAAGAACTTCATCAACATTGTGCACTAATCCTCTACACATACATATATCATCACCTTATATTTCTTCCAAACACTAAAATAAATGTATCCAATTCAATTAAGAGCAAATGTGCACTGGTAATGTGAAGAGAAGTTAAAGTTTTATATGTTCAGGCGGTCCATTCAATTCTGCCATGAGTTAAGGACCTGTTCAGTGGAGTGTTACCATCAGAGGAAATAAATTTCTCCATTACGATGTGGGTCGCGCCCGGCAGAGGGAGACGGCGTGCAGTGGGCAGGCTCTAAAATTGCATTTCAGGCTGAAAAGGGGGAAAACCGACAAGTCATCACACGAAGCGTAATGGTTTGTCGCAGAGAGAAGGTACGCATGCGCATCTGCTAAAATTTATCTTCCTCACCGAGAAGCAAGCTTGTGGGGCAAGCTCGGTTAACAGCAGGGTGCCCAGTATAACATGCAATGCATGGCTAGTGCGTTGTGCACGAATTCCTGCAACGATACAAAAAGGCTTAATATCGGCAGATTGAGTTGTTTTTATTTTTATACAAATGTTCTTCGCAAGGTAAAGAAACTAGCAATGTCTTTCACAATGACGTATCTGCAACGTTGTAACGAAATTTTGGACGTAGTGTTCGAACTGTTAGTGAAATAATGTGAACATGCACGTTCAAGTTACCTGTCTTCTTTTCACATCTTTCCTTGTTCACTTTCAAATCAACCCTGACATTTGCGATGCATCGACAGAATTCAGATTTAAAACCTAACTATTCTATGCTCTTATCTCGCAGTGGTTCTTCAATTCAATATAGACTTATTTCAGAGCCACCATGATCCAGTTGGTTAGACATCTGACTACCACGCGAAAGAACCAGGTTCGATTCCTAGGGTGGGTGACTTCAGTTGGGAATTTTTGCTGCATGGAATGGCTCAATTTATTGTACAAAACATTCATATTTACACATGGATTTAAAATAACACATGGAATACTGTGTGTTTCCTAATAAGGTACAGAATTATCATTTTATAGTTATTTTACCGAAGTGAAAAACAACTTTATGGTGCACCTCAAGATTAGATCTAAATACGTTCACTTTCAACGTCACCAATTTGAATGCTAACAATGCAATTTCGCTCCTTTAGTTACTGGGACCACCCCTGGTCTTGACATTTAGGTATCAGACGTGAGTGAGCCTTAGAAAAGCCCTAAACTTACTGACATTTAGCAACATGTTCCCGGAATGCAAGATCGCCTCATTAAACAAAGTGTAGCGCGAGACGCCATGTTCCACGCAGAAGAAAAAAGCAGGAAGGTAGTCGGTACGCAGCGCCACAGCGGCGATACTATCGACACTGCTGATGCGAATCTTGCCATGACTTTCATTTTCATTGCCTCGCTCCTTTTCAGCACTTCCCTTTCTAGTTACTAACACCAACTTTCGCTTTGTTGAGTTTCGTTATGTAATTCATAGCGAGAATATGGAAATACCATTATTTGTAAATGTATCATAACCTGTAGAAATCCATCGGGATATCGGCTATCATCAACAATGCGTATCTCATATAATTCATGTGTTCAACTGGAACGTATGAAAATTAATAATAAAGATATGTTGCAAACAATGTAATATAAGCGTGTATTTAAAGTTTTAGTTTTCATATAAGAATAAAAAATAAGTTTAGTTCATTGCTCTAATAATTGTATTTAGTATGTGTATTTAGTACTGATGACATAGATTCTCGCGGAATTATAATTTTAACAATTGTATGTAATTGTAACCGAAAGATCAATCTTATGTTCTTAACCTTTTATGTTTAGTGGGAATCAACACTGTTTGCTAAAATTCTAACTACATGCTATAAATGTTGAAGACGAGACAGGCTGCTTTATTCGCGAGACAAAAATGTGCCAAGTCTCGTCTCGTATATTTCATATTCTACGGATGCTTTTCTGCCCCGTTAGGCTAGTCGTAACTATGAGGATGAATGATGATTAGGTGAAACAGACGAAGCAATATATGGATTCGAAGCCGGAACCTTCGGTAGCGAGATCGTTAAGTCCAGCACTCAATACGCTCGGACAAAAAATAGTATTTTGCCTTGTCTGGATACCCTGGAATACAACGCTTTCGGAAACGCAGAATTGTGTTGCGGGCGTTTCTCTCGACCTTGACCCATGCAAAGTGAATAAGCGTGCTCTAGAGCAGGTGAGGGGGGAAAGAGAAGCCAGAGGAATACATTTGAGATGCAATTACGCAAATGGGAAGAAACGCTGACACAGTCCGTGAAATTAAACATTCATGGCCAAAAAGCCAAGGCAATTCTCTCCAGGTTCATTAACATCCCTCGAGATGTCACTTTTGTCGAGCTACGTACGTTCGTGTGTCCTCCCACAGTAAGTTATTTGCCCATTTTGTTTAAATCTATCTACTTTCTGTCCACCGTAACAACGAAGCCAATGTAAACAAATAGGCTACACGTGGCTTTGGGGAAATCCTATTGGTTGTTCGAATGGTACCTGTGCGTGAATTTTGCATGTACGAATACAATGCAAAGATGAAGCTATCTGTACCACTCAACATAGCTGCTACATACATAACATCAACATTAAGAACTATAACACCTATGAAAAGTAACTGCCTCTGAGAAGTCACGTGATTTTGTTTAACTTCGTTCATACAGTGGATGGAAAACAATATATTCATAACACTACGAAAAAATATATACGAAGTTATTAATAATTCGATTACATAATATTAGTGAGTGCGATAATTGGAGAGTAAAATACAGTATCAGTTGGTTTGATTGGTGTTTTAAGTCCACTTTATGCACAGTAAGGCTAAGCGGGACTGGACCTACGGTTTAAAGTGGGATCCGAACCACTGTGCAATGTGCTTCCACCGGGTATCGAACCCGGGACCCCTTGATTACAAGGCGACGACGCTACCACTGCGCCATCGGGGAGGCCCTAAAATACAGTGTGAAACCAGAGAGATCACTAGATATTCTTAGATACATAAAAGCATAGACCATGATAATGAGCATTAGAATAGGGAGAATTAGAGGTTGTTTGCAGAAAATATCAAAATTCACAAAGGGATGTAGTTTCAGAGAGAGAGAGAGAGGCAGACATGAAGACTGGAAGAGAAGGAATACTGTAAATAGGGTGAATTAGAAGTTTGTTGGAGAAGATACTCTCGAAAGTTTGTAGTGCCGTAAATAAAACGAAAGAAATGCAACAGTCCTTCGACCACTTTCTGTGCTTGAATTAAATCGGTCACACGAACAACTTTGTAACCAAAATAACCAAAAAAAATGTCACAGAAACTGCACAACACTTGTGTCATATTACATTCTCGCACGTAGGTCTTCCAAACGGAAGTTCGATTGTAGTAAAAAGGCTCCCATCTGTACATAAAAGGTGCAACTAATATCGCTACTAATGTAGTTTCATTATCTATACTTCTAACGTTGTTCGTGTGGCCGATTAAATTAGTGATTAGAATATATTTCCTGAAATTTAAAAAGCGCGTAAAAGTGTATTTCAGTTCATTCCCGTAACTGTTGTAAATGATCTCTCCTTAAAAGTCGAATTGGTATACATCTCAACAAACCTGTCCTTTCTAATTCCATACGAAAGCTTGAATCGACCGCGAACACTTTGGCAGCTTCAGTGGGTGAAGTCCGTATAGTAGAAACGCTGGATCTAACGCACAAGTGCTAATGTCTAAATGTACAGAAATGTTTGAGAAAAACCAAGGTTTTCAAACTTTGTGCCAAATTGCACGTGTTCTGGAAGGTGAAGTAGAGGAAGAGGAAGCTTTCGAAAACTTCAGTGTTAGTGACATTTCGTGCTTCAAATATGCAATAATTGTTTCTTGTGGCGTGGAGCGATCTTTCTCACAATATAAGATGCTTTTTAGAGATAATCGTCACAGATTTACAATGGAGAATTTGGAAAAACTATGGTGATCCACTGCAACTCTTCCACAAAATAGCTCGCTAAGAGGTAAGCATTTAGAGACTGATTTCATGTGTTTAAAATGCATGTAATATTTTGTTTTTGTTACCAATGTTGTTGTTTTTTTATTTTTGTCACATATTTTCCTGTTTTTATAACATATTTTCAACATTTATGACACATAAAAAAAAAAAAATTTCTGAGTCTTTTAGCACAAAGTTCCGTTCCCTAGTGGTAAGATTAAATAGATGAAGGGATATCAAACACACACATGGACAAGGCACAACACGAACCCCACAGAAGATTATACTGGCTGAGACCAGACGCCAGAGCCTCATTAGTCTGCAAAATGCACTCCAGGGTGTACTACGGGGAACAGATGGTGACAATAGGGTGTCCTTAGAAATGGCCACCCCTTACACCTCCTTTGAGAGGTATTAAATCGATGTAAAACAATCAAAAATAGTACAAAACGGTAGCGGATTATAAATTATATTTCTAGTGGGTGTCATAATAGAAAAAATTTATTCTGACCTATAATTCCTATCACATACATGGAGGAACTATTATTTATTCTGTGTGTTTCTCAGTTCGAACTGTCTCCCTTCAGAGGGACCAAAGTCGTCTGCACTCGATACATGCCTGTCTCTAGGAGATAAGTTTTCATTTGGGCTCTCAGCTTTTTATATTCAGCGTCCATATACAGCGGGGCACCCTTTATAATGGGAAAGCCGCCATAATCGATAGGCCCAGGAGACGAAGAACTGGAGCGAGAGAGATCGATATAATTGAAGTGTCGTTCGCTTACAAGCGCCTTCGCGAAAGACGCCACGTTGACGTCCGGACTTTTTCCCAGCCTTCGAGTTGGCTCAATATACTGCGCAATTTTGTCAGAGAACCGTCAGGAAATGTTTACACCTTACACGCACAGTAACAAGGAACGCTTTCGTTAGAATGGATCCATGAACTTTTTGACACACTTATGAAACTAACCATTCTTTCTCGCTCATATCCCAAAGTTACCGATTCCATTCTTAATCTATCAGCTCACATATTTACAAACTTATTCTGGGAGACCTTGAAGTCTAAATGTTGATAGGAGTGAAGTACGTACTAGTGGTGAGAAGCTGCAACAGCCGTATCAACACATAGAAACAAACTGATGTAACCACTTTCCGTTTATAAACTATGCCACTTTTACGAGGCCAGTAACATTTTGACTGAATAATGCACCACAACCTGTATTTATCTTGGACTATTATCCACCCAAAATAAGTAAGAACTCGATGTAAACAAAGACACGTGACCTGGGAGAGATCATACTGGTTGATTTCAACGACAGCTGTTTCACGAACGATCAGTAAATATAGGGACGAACTGAGGTTGAGAATTAACTAGTGCTGAGCCGATACCGATATATCGGTATCGGAAAGTATCGGTTGGAATTTATTTACCGATACCATTCGATACTTTTCCGGCATTTTGGTTTTTCAAGTGGCCCAGCAAAATTCTATGTGCCACTTTGGCGGAGTCTAATTATTTTGGAAATTATGCAAAATGCGATGTTTCTTTTCATTTTAACACCTTTTTTTTTGTAAAAAAATGAATTTTGTGATAACATGTAATTTAATATTGTAATGAAATTCTTGAATATTTTTGAAGAAATTTTACAAGTCTTGGTAAACTGATGCATATAATTACAGTGGAATACTTAGACACTAATATTAATCAATATTTTGAATAACTTAATTATTACAATAATAATTACATTGCAAACATAGGTATCGGAGAGAATCGGTGAGAGTATCGGATCAAAGTGGTATCGGCTCAGCCCTAGAATTAACCAATGAGCAAGGTCTCAAGTCACGTGCTTTTGTTTACCCTGTCTCGTTCTCGATGACACATCAAGTTGAAAATCCTTTCTTTTTCTGTGTCTAACTTCAATCACGCTCTCCAAGAGTGTCTCCATCTCATATCGAGATAAGGCAAAATGTAAAATACACTTAATTTAAAGTAAAATAATAACATTTTAAGTACTTCACATTCCAGAATACATATAAATCTATTATAACTAAACATACGGCAACCCAGTATGTCTGAATAGTAGCATAGTAAATAAATTTTGATTCTGGCAAATTTATTATTGCTTGCCTTAAATGCTAATGTAGAAAAGTATAGAATAACGCGAAAATCTCGAACAGCAACTCTCGCACTCGTCTCGATTTCACAGACGTCTGTACAGTTCTGTTGACAAAAGTCAAGGGTATGGTCTCGTTATCGGTAAACAATAATATCGGCCACTAACAAGAGAGCGACAGAGAAATCAGGGTCTAGTTAGTCTAGCAATGGCACGGTATGCCAGAAAGTCGGGTTCGAGTCTACATTTGTGCGGAAATGACTACGTGGTACATAAAGTATGTGTACCAAATCGTAAGGTGAGGTGTAACCAAAAACCTTCTGGTAACTGCAACTATTTGCTATTTTTGGATTTACACTTCGGCGTTGGTGAAAACCAGTGGCGCCGATTACGGGGAACGTGGGGGTACAGTTGCCCCTTACTTTGTGTTACCTTTGCCCCCGCGCTATGCTAAATCTTTTCTACTAAGGGACAGTAAACTGTAGACCCCCAGTATTGGCACCTTGACCCCGCAGTTTTGGTACCCAATCGCCGCCACTGGTGAAAACTCGATCCACATCGACTTCTCTGAAACTGATCCATCCACATCTAAGTGCGTGACAGACTATAGTCTTCCTTTTTCTAAATAAAGAATAAGATCGTTCTAATTGTGTAACACGTCAACTACCTACGCCAACTGTGTGCTAGGCAGTCACGAAATCATGTAATATTAAAGGCGAGCAAAGCAAATGTACATCCACTAACAAACGTATGGATGCATCAAACATACGTGTCTATTCTGGAGTTCACGAAGTTTGAAAAGCAAATGTCCTGTCTTCCTTCGATAGGATCAAGACAAGTCTACGATTATAATGTTGATTATGGTGCATGCAAGCTCAATGATACACATGCTCAGATTTTCCATCACTATGTTCAGCTTATTTTGCATAATGTGAAGTTATGGAATTAAAACTAAAGCTTCCAAAGCAGATGATTCCCTCTCCAACATAAACAGTACAAAACTAGATGTGGCACGAAGATTACATTGGTACAGTACACTTCATTTCGCGATTTCGTCTCAAAACAATGCATTGAGAACGTTAAAAAATAAAAGCTCAAAACAACTTTAAGCAACACATATAAGGTATATGCCTCCTAGCGAACTGCCAGTCCCTCCCTCCACATGAGTATGTCTGTCAACTTTAATTAAGGAACACGATGTTGGTGTGTAGAATGCGAAAATGACTCAAAACTCTACATCACGCAGTAGTTTTTCATAATTTTCATTTATCATCATCTCAACGTTCCTTATTTTTCTGCAATTGTGATACATATTAGTACATAAACGCTCTGAGCAGTAATTTCTAAGGCTACAGAAACAATAGGAACTTTTAACCTACACACATTCACTATTAAATTATAAAAAGGCCAAGTTTTCCAAAAGTCAGTCAGTAACGAATGAAAGATATAGGGAATTTTCCTAATCACGTTGTATTCATTCAATAATAACCTTTCCACTTTGTAACGAAGTTGCATTTGCGTTATTATCTAAATTAACTTTTAACGATGTTGGTTAGTCTAATTTCAGATGTCGCATTGTGAAAGCTCATGTAGTAAAAAAAAAAACTATTCATAATTTTCGACGTACGTTTTGTGTTAATAAATTTCATCACAAGTAAACAAAACAATAGAATTCAGAACAATCATCCGCTTTCATAATAAAGACAAATATCTGTGTATTTTTAATGTTCCACCTGGAAGCATAACACTTCACCAGTCCATTACTAAATAAAACCTGATAAAACTGAAGTTACAAAAAGCTTTATTCTTTTCATTTATGCGCTATCGTTTGATGGTTAATGGAGTCTTATCAAACCGTGCATCCACCATTGAAAATCGGTACCTCGTTTCAATGGACAAATTTATTAAATCGACTGACACCAGTTATTTATTCTCGCTCGGGCTTGATCTTTGAATATTTACGTATATTTCAGTGACGTTGATCCTTTGATTGTGGAAGAAAAATTGAATAGCATTGTTATTGGAGACAATGGCGAATGAGATCGGTCAGGCGCCCGATACACCCGACTGATTTTCAAATCCGTTTTGTATTTTTTTTTCTTCCGACGTTCAATTGGAATCAGGATAATTGCGTCCAGCGATAGGGGTGACATCTGTATGAAGTGACTCGTTTCGTTGGTGGTTGGCTCTGATTTTATGTTCTTTTGATTCTTTTTCATCCGGTTCTGCAAATGAGCGGCATTCTTCTAGTTTTAGTACTTCGTGTCGGAACAATTAAACCATTCAGATAGACGAAACTAGATTGCCACAGCCTGAAGAGCGGTATTTTAAAAATTCTAAAAACTTCTTTCCAAGCTTTGCGATATTATATAGATTGCGACATCACGTGTATAAAACATGTGTAGCATCCTCCCTATCCAAGCAGGAGCGGATCCACGGGAAGGGCGATAGGGGCGCTCGCCCCTCCCAACTGTCCCTTTTTTGATATAATATATGCCTAAAATTTTTGAAAACAATGTTCAGTCTTTTATCCCCAAGTTTAACAGGCTCGAGAATATTTCTTTAAAGTTTCATTAAAGTCCACTTTATGCTCATGACAGGCTGATGGGACTGTACCTACAGCTTACATTTGGATCCTAGCCACCGTGGAATATGCCTCAAAAGGGGATCGAACCCGAGACTCATTGAGAGATTAGGTTTCTGTCTCTTTGTTTATTCACTTTACTTCTCGTCTTTTCCTTCTGTTTAGCGTAGCAATGGGAGGAACTACAGGGTAGCCACTCCAGGGCCATGATAAAATTTAATTATAATGTCCGGTTTTCAAGGCGAACTTGACAAAAATTCAAGAGCACAGGCAAGTGTTATCTATAATTTCAAACTAAGGTTTTATCGTCTCTCACCTCCCACACACAAATACTTATATTAACAATATAAATGGTCTGTGCGATTCCAATGAATCCAAAAATTCCAATTCAATTCAATTGAACGGTACATATATATAATTTAAGGTGCGGGGTTTACATTTGTTATTTCACATAGCTACTCGGGACTATAAATACATCTACAAACACAAGTCACAAATGTTACGGGAAAGAGTAATCGAAATATTGTTAATTCTATAAGAATTACAAATTTTACCTAATCAACTTCAAGATATTTTATCTTGTGAAAAATTAAAAATAAAATCTAAACTGGGAAAAACTTGTCTCAGGTCATTAATAAATATGCATAAATTCAATGGAATTGGGATTTTAAAAAAGTTGCAATTATTCACGTCTATGGAGAAAAATTCAAGCAGAATTCACGCACAATTCAAGGAGCCAATAATTCACGCATAATTCCCGGAATTCCCGGTGAGGAGCCACCCTGAACCATGATAACACAGTAATAAACATTTGTGGGCCCCTATTTTTCCAAACAATACAATAATCTCTAGAACATGGAAGTCACCTTGGCTCCTATCCACTGTACTATATATTGTTTATACACAAAACGGTGCAAGTGTAGGTTAGGTTGATTCTCTGTGATGTGAGTTACCCAACTAAAATTCGCCCCTCCCAACTGTAACTTCTGTATCCGCCACTGTACCAAAGGGCCAAAAGTGTACAAAAGGAAGGGTAGGATAGCCAGAGGGGAAAATCGCCTCATCTTCCCTTAAACACCAGCCTGGCCTCAACCTCAACTCAAAAATGAGCCCACAACTGAAGTCTCTGCTTAG